>NC_140167.1:149044250-149329388 GCF_963971535.1 Notolepis coatsorum
TTTTTTTTTAATGTTTTTTTAAGTCGACCAATAGTCGACTAACGGCAAATTTTGGCCAATCCTAGTCGACCATCCAAATCCTTAGTCGGGGACAGCCCTACCGTACGGCAAAGGGAACCGCTTCCACCTACCTCCGGTCAATGGTCTCTAACTACACACCCTCAAGACCCCTACGCTCTTCATCTTCTGGCCGTCTCAGACCCACTCCTATCCGAGCTCCGGGAGGGTCATCAAGGAGAAGCCGCCTATTCTCAGTCCTTGCCCCACAATGGTGGAACGAACTGCCCACCACAGTTAGGACAACCGAAACCCGTCCAATCTTTCATCGTCGACTAAAGACGCATTTCTTCAACCATTATCAGAAATAAATAAAAATGTAATAAAAATATCTAACCCTAACTAACCTTATTGTCATGCACTTGTCCTAATATACTAACCTACACTGTAGCACTCAACACTTTGATGAACATTGTTACTCAGCTGATAGACCCTTCCTGATGACTTGTCATACAGAACTTTGGATAAAAGC
Source organism: Notolepis coatsorum (assembly GCF_963971535.1). NCBI lineage: Eukaryota > Metazoa > Chordata > Actinopteri > Aulopiformes > Paralepididae > Notolepis > Notolepis coatsorum. Next base: position 149,044,780 of record NC_140167.1, read on the forward strand.
GTCAGCTAAATGACTAAATGTAAATACAATGTCTTTTATATAATATATATATATATATCAGTGGAGGTTATTCCATGACAACACGTGAGGCAGAACTTCACTCATAATTATTATACATTTACATATATATATATTTTGTATTATTATTATTATTATTATTATTATTATTATTATTATTATTATTATTATTATTATTATTATTATTATTATTATTATTATTATTATTATTATTATTATTATTATTATTATTATTATTATTATTATTATTATTATTATTATTATTATTATTATTATTATTATTATTATTATTATTATTATTATTATTATTATTATTATTATTATTATTATTATTATTATTATTATTATTATTATTATTATTATTATTATTATTATTATTATTATTATTATTATTATTATTATTATTATTATTATTATTATTATTATTATTATTATTATTATTATTATTATTATTATTATTATTATTATTATTATTATTATTATTATTATTATTATTATTATTATTATTATTATTATTATTATTATTATTATTAGTGTGGGTGCATCCATACTCTTTTTATTCTTTATTCTTTATTCCACCGATTTTGCCAACACACTCGTGCCAGAGCGTTCGCGCCCCATACACGTGAAAGGTATCAAAACGAGCGGCTTGCTCCAACTCGATATGCTATTCGAACTCGTAAAGTTTCACCGCACCGTCTGGCTACGAATCGACTTTAAACGGTAAAATTTTGGAAATACAGTGCAATTTAGAGTTTCAAACACTTTGCAACACGTAAGCGTTCGCGCACCATACACGTGAAAGGTATCAAAACGAGCGGCTTGCCTATGGCAACTGCGGTCTTCGAACTCGTAAAAGTTTCACCGCACCGTCTGGCTACGAATCGACTTTAAACGGTAAAATTTCGGTCCCATTGGGAATGCATTGCATTTTAGAGTGTAGCAGCTGAAATAATCTTTTTCCCCCTACCTTGGGTGAATTGCGAGTGTGATCTCAATTTTGGACGTAGAAATAAAACAAACACATCAAAATGATGACACGGCTGTCATCCCGCTCACAAAAGAAAAATAAATGGAATTGGACATTTCTATCTCAACTGACGACCATTTGTTTGAAGGTTCTCCTCCCCATTGACCGCCATGCAATCGCCCTCTAGAAATCCATTTTTTTTTAGCCTTCTGTTCCGATCGCCGAAGGAGTGCCACAATATCGCACGAATGCCACAATCTCGCGCACAACCCTTCGCCTACTCGTTGTAGTGCTCTTGTGCGAGTCACAACGCTTCATCTCTTATAGTTTTCTTTTAATCAACGTGACAATGCAGTCATGTAAAGAAATTTCAGAATATGCAAGTCATTGTGCTCATGGCTGATTGGTTCAGGCTTAACAGCTGTGAGGCTCAGGGCTCATGGCTGAGCTGACCTGCCAATGACATCATCCACTTAACCCATCATTGGCCATCACTGTGTTGCACTACTGAATTGCTGGACAGCGCCCTCTGTCTTGTGGGTTGTGTCATTGTACTCAGTAGGGATATCCTCTTTCATTTTTCATTGGTCCATGTTGACCACCTTTCATTGGTCGATGTTGACCACTCCCCCGATCCTTAGACCACGCCCCCTTAGGCCACACCCCCTCAGTGTATCTCTTGAACCGTTTGTCGTAGAGACTTGCGGATTGTGCCATTGGTCGATGTTGACCACCTTTCATTGGTCGATGTTGACCACTCCCCCTGTTGACCACCTTTCATTGGTCGATGTTGACCACTCCCCCGATCCTTAGACCACGCCCCCTTAGGCCACACCCCCTCAGTGTAACTCTTGAACCGTTTGTCGTAGAGACTTGGGGATTGTGCCATTGGTCGATGTTGACCACCTTTCATTGGTCGATGTTGACCACTCCCCCGATCCTTAGACCACGCCCCCTTAGGCCACACCCCCTCAGTGTATCTCTTGAACCGTTTGTCGTAGAGACTTGCGGATTGTGCCATTGTACTCGGTGTAATAGTGTAATAGTGTGTAATAGTGTAATAGTGTAATAGTGTGTAATAGTGTAATAGTGTGTAATAGTGTAATAGTGTAATAGTGTGTAATAGTGTAATAGTGTAATAGTGTGTAACAGTGTGTAATAGTGTAATAGTGTAATAGTGTGTAATAGTGTAATAGTGTGTAATAGTGTAATAGTGTAATAGTGTGTAATAGTGTAATAGTGTAATAGTGTGTAATAGTGTAATAGTGTGTAATAGTGTAATAGTGTAATAGTGCAATAGTGTGTAATAGTGTAATAGTGTGTAATAGTGTAATAGTGTTATAGTGTGTAATAGTGTAATAGTGTAATAGTGTGTAATAGTGTAATAGTGTAATAGTGTGTAATAGTGTAATAGTGTAATAGTGTGTAATAGTGTGTAATAGTGTAATAGTGTGTAATAGTGTGTAATAGTGTAATAGTGTGTAATAGTGTAATAGTGTAATAGTGTGTAATAGTGTAATAGTGTAATAGTGTGTAATAGTGTAATAGTGTGTAATAGTGTAATAGTGTAATAGTGTGTAATAGTGTAATAGTGTGTAATAGTGTAATAGTGTAATAGTGTGTAATAGTGTGTAATAGTGTAATAGTGTAATAGTGTGTAATAGTGTAATAGTGTGTAATAGTGTAATAGTGTGTAATAGTGTAATAGTGTGTAATAGTGTAATAGTGTAATAGTGTGTAATAGTGTAATAGTGTAATAGTGTGTAATAGTGTAATAGTGTGTAATAGTGTAATAGTGCAATAGTGTGTAATAGTGTAATAGTGTGTAATAGTGTAATAGTGTAATAGTGTGTAATAGTGTAATAGTGTGTAATAGTGTAATAGTGTAATAGTGTGTAATAGTGTGTAATAGTGTAATAGTGTAATAGTGTGTAATAGTGTAATAGTGTGTAATAGTGTAATAGTGTAATAGTGTAATAGTGTGTAATAGTGTAATAGTGTAATAGTGTGTAATAGTGTAATAGTGTGTAATAGTGTAATAGTGTAATAGTGTGTAATAGTGTAATAGTGTAATAGTGTGTAATAGTGTAATAGTGTGTAATAGTGTGTAATAGTGAATAGTGTGTAATAGTGTAATAGTGTGTAATAGTGTAATAGTGTGTAATAGTGTGTAATAGTGTAATAGTGTAATAGTGTGTAATAGTGTAATAGTGTGCAATAGTGTAATAGTGTAATAGTGTAATAGTGTGTAATAGTGTAATAGTGTAATAGTGTGTAATAGTGTAATAGTGTAATAGTGTGTAATAGTGTAATAGTGTGTAATAGTGTAATAGTGTAATAGTGCAATAGTGTGTAATAGTGTAATAGTGTGTAATAGTGTAATAGTGTGTAATAGTGTAATAGTGTAATAGTGTGTAATAGTGTAATAGTGTAATAGTGTGTAATAGTGTAATAGTGTGTAATAGTGTAATAGTGTAATAGTGTATAATAGTGTAATAGTGTAATAGTGTAATAGTGTGTAATAGTGTAATAGTGTGTAATAGTGTGTAATAGTGTAATAGTGTGTAATAGTGTAATAGTGTGTAATAGTGTAATAGTGTGTAATAGTGTAATAGTGTAATAGTGTGTAATAGTGTAATAGTGTAATAGTGTGTAATAATGTAATAGTGTGTAATAGTGTAATAGTGTAATAGTATGTAATAGTGTAATAGTGTGTAATAGTGTAATAGTGTAATAGTGTGTAATAGTGTAATAGTGTAATAGTGTGTAATAGTGTAATAGTGTGTAATAGTGTAATAGTATAATAGTGTGTAATAGTGTAATAGTGTGTAATAGTGTAATAGTGTAATAGTGTGTAATAGTGTAATAGTGTAATAGTGTGTAATAGTGTAATAGTGTAATAGTGTGTAATAGTGTAATAGTGTGTAATAGTGTAATAGTGTAATAGTGTGTAATAGTGTAATAGTGTGTAATAGTGTAATAGTGTAATAGTGTGTAATAGTGTAATAGTGTGTAATAGTGTAATAGTGTGTAATAGTGTAATAGTGTAATAGTGTGTAATAGTGTAATAGTGTAATAGTGTGTAATAGTGTGTAATAGTGTGTAATAGTGTGTAATAGTGTGTAAAAGTGTGTAATAGTGTAATATTGTAATATTGTGTAATAGTGTAATAGTGTAATAGTGTTGCGGGTTGTGTCATTGCACTCAGTAGGGATATCCTCTTTGATTGGTCTATGTTGACCACTCCCCCGATCCTTAGGCCACGCCCCCTTTTTGTATCCTTTGAACCGTTTGTCATAGAGACTCGCGAGAGACCCTCTCCCCCGTTGGCCGGCGGTGCACAGGCGTCACCCACACTTTCACAATTTCCCCCGCGCGGAATTGTCTAGTTATTATTATTATTATTATTATTATTATTATTATTATTATTATTATTATTATTATTATTATTATTATTATTATTATTATTATTATTATTATTATTATTATTATTATTATTATTATTATTATTATTATTATTATTATTATTATTATTATTATTATTATTATTATTAGAAATGTTTTCCTTTGTAAAAAAAAAATTTTCTTAAAAAATTGCCAAGTGACAGCTCTGAGCTCTCTGATCAGGCCTGCTCCCATATACTGCAGTAATGGCAAGCTGTCAATCACTCAGTGCAAATAAACTGCACGGGTTGATCTTAGGAATATAATTATCCAATCAAAATAGGGTAGGGTAGGCGGGTTAGTGACAGTATGCACACGCGATTGATTGGCGCTCACGCCATGCCACACAAACTTAAGATCCAATCAGAGGACTGAGGAAGGGATTCTATCAGTGTCTGTCTTGTCACCAGCTGTTCCTGAAGTCTGGGGCCAGGCGGATGTTTCTCAGGAAGTTTGTCAGAAGGTTATGGGAAGCTCCTTCAGATAAAATCGGATCCTGAAGTAATCAGGTGTTGTGGCTGATGTTTGACTGAGAGGCTGATGTTCAGCACTTGTTTTCACCGTGCTGCTCGTATTCACATTTCCCTCAACGCTGAGGGAACGCTCAGAGAAAGTTGCCTCCACTCACAGAAACAACAGTTCAGTCTGTGTGATAGTGAGGCCTTTTGATTACAAAGCTATTTCTGGGAAGGGTCAGGAGAGCATCCTAGTGATCACTAATCAAGCCCTTTCCTATGGCATTCAGATTATTTGTTGTTTTTGAGAAATTAACACCAACCTGTAGAATTAGTTTGCAACTGTAATACAGTTCAATGGGGTTTGGAAGCATTTCTCACAAGACACTCACATATTCTTCCAGACATCAGGAATAAGAATGAGAACTGCTTGAATGGTTTTGTATGTTACCAACTGTCAACTTCTCACAGAATGTTTAGAATCTTTCTTCCAGCAAGACAGCAGGTAACCATGGTAACCACTCCATAAACATTCCATGCAGGGCAAAGATACACAGCACACTCAATCAAACCTTCAACAAATTGACTTGATCTGCTTTTATTTTTCAAAGGGCATACATCTGTAAAGACACATCAAATGCACTCAGAATGGTCTGTTTTATTGAAATCGTCACAGCAGTAGTTTGAAGTATGATATTTAAACATGGTCCCCAAAATTTATGGAAGCGAATGAGGAGCCTGACACCTGGGAGGAATGGGGGTGTTGCAGCCTTGGGGATGTTTTAAAAATATAATTTAACATATAATATAATATAATAATTTGTGCTTCACCAAAAAAAAAATTCAGCAGCCGCCACTGATATATACATGTATATATATATACACAGCCATTAGAAGCAAATAATTGTATTGTCAATGTACACAAGGCAATTTAAATATTTGTTTTGCATATACCTCCTAGTTACATACACACAGTCCCCCACACATGAATTGCATCAGAGAGGTCAGAGCACAGGGTTGCCTGCAGTGCAGCGACCTGGTATTATTACCTATACAATTACTTAATCATCGGAACCAATGTGCTCTTCGTCTCCTATGTGCTCATTAACTCAGGGCTATCCTTAATTAATCACATACATATGTAGGTGATAACAATTATCTTTTATGAGATTAACGGAGAAGAGGGATTTAATAAAAGGTGATATTGAAAGACAAGGATAAGGAGTCCTGTGCAAGCGCACTTGTGCACACATATACACGCACGCACGCGCGCACGCACGCACACACACACGCACACACACACAGTTCCTCACAGGAAAAGCACGCCACTCCTGTCATATGATTTCATGGACATGAATAGGGTCTCTCCATCTTTAATTATATTCACTTCACATACAAAGATTCAGTGCATTTCAGCAACAAAATTATGTAATGTTCTACCATGGCATGAAACTAGCAACAACCATCTAACTAGAGAGCTAAGATGAACCGCTCCGAAAAACACAAGATCTGTCTGCTGTGTTCTGCAGGCCAGTCGGTGTGTCAACCGTGTTAGATTGAATTAATTTGCAATTATGAGTGCTGCTCATCATTGCTGCCTACTGTGACAGTGATGGATAGAGGACTCTTCACCGTACAGCAGGACTTCAGACCTACATGGCTGCCGGGCACTCAGGTGAATGGAAGATAAAATGCTTAACTGCAGGTAAAACGGATGCGGTTAAACTTCTAACCTGTGACCGGGGTTTACGGCCATCTTGAACCTTACATCTGCTTTGCTGTTCCCTCAGATGGGAGCCCAGCTGTTTTCCCCCCCTCAGCTGATCAAGTCCTGCTAGTGTTGTATTATCTCCACCATCCGCTGCGGTACTGCCTTTATGACAGGGAAATCATATGGAAAAGCCGTAAGATTTATAGGCATGGAAAGGTTTATGGATACATATCGTTGGCTGCCTGTACCGTAAATCTGGTACAGTAACTGTACCTTCAAAAGAAAAAAAGAAAATCCGAAATGATTGTTGTAGCGACAATGAGGTACATTATTCAACACTCCTAGAATGTCTGAACCGGAATTAAAACTGGCGTGGGGCCGCACCCGAGGACCAATCCTGCCATACGCGACAGCGCTAGCATTCTGTTCTGCATGTTTTTCCATTGGGTTTATCTCTTTTTTCTGGAGAGGAAACCATTGCGAGCACAGGGAGTACATGTAAACTCCACACAGAAAGGCCCAGGAGATACCCCACCTAGGTACCTGGTGTCACAGATGGGTCAATTGTGACAAGAATGGAGTCCACACGTGAAAGCAATTTAACAGATATATTTATTTAAACCTATAACAAACAATCAATTCAATAAACAATGAATATGCATGGATAAGAATCAGTGATGAATGCAGTGTATGGACCAGTGAAAAGTGCGGTGTGGTGTAAGTAGGAAAAAGATAACTCAATGGGTGGTGGATAACCTGGTGAGAGGAGATGGAGAAGAGAGAGAGAAGGTTAACCAGAGACATGTTTATAAATAGGCAGCTCTCAATGCCCAGGTGAGTCTAATTGGGCTGACGAGCCGCCACCCACACTGCAATGCTCTCTAGAGAGGCAATAGACTCACCAATAAGCAGGCAGAGTGGGGGCCGTCACACTGGCAATCCAACAACCTGGGTCCCCAAGTGAGAATCGAACACAAGACCTTCTTGCTGTGAGGCGATAGTGTTAACCACTACACCACCGTGATGCTGTTGTTTGTTGTGTTTGTTGTGTTTGTTGTTGTGTTTACTGTATACGAAGTAGATGTATGGGGAGTCTGGGGACTGTAATTGGTCATTGTTAATATGTCTCGGAAAGGTGAAGACAGAATAACTCTAATTGTTGGTGGTGTGTGGTAGACTAGCAGTCATGTGTGTGTGTATGTTACTGGCTGCATTTATAAAGGAGCCTTGGAACTAACATAGTTCAATAACTAAGTTAGGTAGCTAACGCTAGCTTCCAGGCTATTGTGTTTTCTCGGTCGTTGAAGGTGAAGGTGAATAACGCGAGGTTAAACGTTTTGCCGTAATGTAATCACAATGGTTTGTGTACTGTGCACAATGTGTGTGTGTGTGTTATTGACCATTATGTAATGTATAATATAACTGATAAAGCATACAGACCCTCATCTGCACCTTTGATTACACTGCTCATATGCATATTCAGGGTTAATTATATTGTTTACACTGCCTATTTTTTACTTTTCTACTGTACTATAATTTTATTGCCTGTATTTATATATCTTTTTTATTTAGCCTTTATTTTACCAGGTAGTCACTTGAGATCAATGATCTTTTTTTCGAGCAAGACCTGGCCAAAATATCTTCTACTATTACCATGCCCATAGCTGTACCTCGCCTCCCCCATGTTGCTATGATGCCTGCATTTCTCAGAGGGGATCAATAAAATAATATCTTATCTTATCTTAACAATAATGGTTAACAATCTTGTTGTAACTAGAGATTCAGTGTTGGCATGCTGGCTGCTTGTCAACCTCATGTTGCATAAATATGTATGCATTACAAACATTTCTTTGAGCTAAGTATTATTATTCTTTTTAATGATTGTTTGAAAGGCAAACAAGGTATATTTGTTTTGCATTGGCTGAATCAAATAGGCTGTGTTGTTGAGACTGGTAATAATTCAGATTGTTACTGTATGTGGGAGTTTGATTCCCGAGTAAAACAACCTAATTTAAAATAGTTATTATCTGGTTTTATTTCAGACTGGCCCAAAGAAAAAGAAGAAATAAATACAGATGAATGTCTTCCTGCATCATCTGTGTTGATAATTGTCAACTAAAGGTTTTTATAATAAAGAATTCATCTGGATAAAAGCATTGCTTAGTTTCAGCTGTGATGGAAATAGCAGAGCCAATGGCCCAGGCCAGCCATACGTTATATAGCAAGTTGGCCATGCTACTGCGTCCATCTGGGGTCGGCAGTTGCTCAGGAGGTAGAGCAGTCATTTGGTAATCAGAAGGTTCCCGGTTTTGCCGTTCAGTTTTGGTAAGCGGCGGTGGGGGGGTGGGGGGGTTTATTGTGTTGCCAGTCCTTATTGTTATATTTTTGTATCTGAAGTCTCTTTCAAGAAGGTGGATGATCAATGGATTAAAATGTACTTCATATACCATGCTGTTTGTATTAAGATTGTTATCACTTGGTCGTGATGACGCAAGGGGTTAATATATCGGGGGGTGAGAAGCCTATTACGATGGTGTCATGGAACACTAAAGGATTGGGTAGTGCAGTTAAAAGGGGAAAAGTATTTGCTCATTTGAAAACATTGTCTGCAGATATTATATTTTTACAAGAGACTCATATAGCTCCAACGGAACAGAGGCGCCTGAGGAAGCACTGGGTGTCACAAGTGTACCAATCTGCTTTTTCTTCCAAAGCAAGAGGGGTTGCTATTTTATTTAGTAAATCTGTCCCATTTCAAATGACCACGGTAGTCTCCGACCCCGGAGGCAGATATGTCATGGTGTCTGGTAGCATTAATTCACTACCAATAACATGCCTGAATATTTATGGTCCTAACATTGACGACCCAAGCTTTTTTCGTAAAATATTTGACATAATCCCTGATCTGAATACCACCAACTTGATTTTAGGTGGAGATTTTAATTGCTATCTAGATCCCTATCTTGATCGTACGTCCACTCGTCCGCCTCCGACCATTAATTCCGTTGGAGTACTAAACAATTTAATGCGTTCTATGAACATAGTTGACATATGGAGATTGCAGCACCCTACAGACAGGGATTATTCTTTCTTTTCCCACGTCCACAAATCGTATACAAGAATAGATTATTTTCTTGTCGATGCTAAATTTATATCTAGTGTGCTGCAAACTAAATATCATAGCATCCTTATTTCAGATCATGCGCCAATCACTATGTTGGTAAAGCTGGCACTGCCACAGACGCGATACAGTTGGCGCTTCAACCCCTCTTTGCTCTCGGAGAAAGCATTTCGGGATCAAATGAGATCTCGACTCATTGAGTTTATGGAGACTAATGATACCGGTGATGTCTCCGACGCTACACTATGGGAGTCTCTTAAGGTGGTATTGAGAGGGCACATTATATCTTATGAAGCCTTTGGAAAGAGAGAAAGACGTAAGCGCCTGGCTGAGATTGAGGCACGGCTCCCCTCGCTGGAGCAGGTTTACAGACTATCACAATCCCAAATGGACTTAAATAACATTTTAAAATTGAAGTATGAATACAATTCTATTCTGGGCAAGCAGGTTAGTACCCTCCTCCTTAAACTCAGACAGAAGCACTTTGAACTAAGTGATAAACCAGACAGACTGTTGGCTAGGCAGCTGAGGGGTGTACAGGCCAGCCAGGCAATTCATAATATCAAATCTATATCGGGCAGCTTGCTGACTAACCCTAAAGACATAAATGACCGTTTTAAAGAATTTTATACTGGCCTTTATACCTCTAGATGCCATGCCCCAGACTCTGAGGTTGAGAGCTTCCTGGACAATATTGATATGCCAGTGCTTAGTGATAAGGCAAGGGATGAGCTAGATGCTGATTTCAGCCTGCAGGAAATAACAAGTGCAATAAAGTCTGTAACTGAGGGGTACAATTCCCTGACTGTATTGAATAAGTATGGTATCATTAAACCACTACTGAGTTATGTACATTACTACTGGCCATACAGTACACATGTATATGTGATGAACACCCACACAATAACACGGCTTAACAAAGAAAGTCCTGTTTGGAATATTTATTAGAAGAGCATCAATATTATCTTACAGTATTGAGAATTAGAGTCGCGCTTGTAAGGCGAAGAATGTGCATGAATAGGTCAAGAGCGTAAGTCCATGAGCATATTACGATGGTGATAATTAATACCACCTGTAGCATAAGAATTATATGAGGCACACTCGTAGGTCAGCTGGATATACTAAGGGGGTTCCCTCCGGTTGTAAGCCAGCAGGGGAGAGGAATGTTCGGATGCAAAAGTCTGGATCAACGAGGAATCAATAAGCTCCAGCTACGGGAGGCGGTACATATACTCCCCTCGATCGGCAGACAAAAGCAGCAGCTATAATCCAAGTATGCGCGACAGCATAGGTGAAAGCCAGCCAGCCTCTTCCTAGAGACGGGCTCGAGTGATGCTCCTCACGGGTTGATCCCACACAGCAGCGGGGTAGACGGTTCTCTGCTCCAGCCGCCACAGTACCAAAGCAATAATCCAGCCGGAAAAGGCTCTGCATTCACCGGTGTAGATTCTCCTGTGCACGGTACTTCACATTAACTAGGTCGAACTTGACGTTATTTCACTAAGCTCTGACACTTTTACTATCCTATTCGCACGCGGTTCTAAGTGCTCTATTTAGACGCAAGGTTGCTCACTTCACTTGGTCGTTGACTCGTGGTGAAGGCTTCAACTTGTTGGGTTAACTCGTTTGAGGGTAACTAACTGCTGTATCCACCTGCAACGTATTTATACGTAAGGTGAATAATCTAGTGCCAACCTCAGTTCTGTCTCGTATTACTGCGCAAACCTGGGCATGTTGAGACATGTCTTAGCGGTGGCTTTGAACTAGACATTGGGGGTATGGCCGTTGGCGCCTAGGGGGTCGCTGTCCAATAGGAGAACGAATATTATGGTCTGGCCTGTACCTAGGTAAAGGGATATTCCGTGTATATGTACAAAGAATATACAAGGGATATCAAACGATATACAAATATTATACATGGGATCTCAAGCAATAAATATATATATTCGGTTTAATCTGACCCTTTGTAACAAAGTCTTTCCCTAGCGGGAAGGCCGCTGGCCCGGATGGGTATGGGGCGGAGTTTTATAAAACTTACAGTGACATTTTGGCCCCTCTACTTCTTAGAATGATTCAACATTCTATCACTAATAATGTCTTCCCTGACTCCCTTTACGAAGCAAATGTGTGCCTTTTACTCAAGAAAGGTAGGGATGGGACTGATCCAGCAGGGTTCCGGCCTATAAGTTTGTTAAATTTTGACCAAAAGACAGTTGCCAAGGTGTTGGCCACTAGGTTGGCTCAGCATGTCGGATCTCTCGTCCACTCCGACCAAACGGGATTCATTCCTGGCAGGCTTGCTTTTTCTAATATTCGGAAATTACTAAACATATTGTACTCTAACCAAAGAAAGGACACTAAGCCGGCGATCATATCACTTGACGCTGAAAAGGCATTCGACCAGATCGAATGGAAATATATGTTCAGTGTCCTCCAGCGCTTTGGTTTCGGTGACAGGTTTCGTTCTCTTATTGGAATGTTGTATGCTCATCCCAGAGCTTCCATTCTTACCAATTCTGATAGATCTGACTCCTTCCCACTCCATCGCGGCACCCGACAAGGATGTTGTATTAGTCCCTTACTGTTCAATTTAGCCCTCGAACCCCTGGCTATCAGTATCAGGAGTCATCCCAACATCACAGGAATAAAGTTGGGAAAGTATGAGAGCCGTATTTCGCTATATGCAGATGATGTGGTCCTGTATCTTGCTGATCCTGCCTCCTCCGTCCCATGCCTCCTAGATTTAATCAGGCAGTTTGGTACTTTCTCTGGTTACTCCATTAACTGGGAGAAAAGTGTGTTCATGCCCATCTCAGGGAGCCTCTTCCTTTACTGACAGCTTACCCTTTAAAATAGAATATGACCACTTTACCTATCTGGGAGTAGTTATACCAAAGGATCCCAAACTCCTATTTAAACTGAACTTTGGTGAAATGGTCTCAAAATTGAAGAAAAATATGGAGAGGTGGAGCATTTTGCCAGTGTCTTTGGTGGGGCGTGTGAATGTCATAAAAATGGTGGTTCTCCCCAGGTTCCTTTACCTTTTTCAGAGCGTGCCTATTTTTTTGACTGCCTCTTTCTTTAAACAGATAGACACTATACTTCTGCCATTTGTCTGGGGCTATAAAGCACATCGTATTTCAAAAGCACACTTGCAGAAGCCAAAGCATATGGGGGGGCTGGCCCTGCCGGTATTCCAGCACTACTACTGGGCTGCTAATGCAAGGGCCATGACCTTCTGGCAAGATTACTTCATAGGTGATGCTACAGTAGCCATGGACGCCTGATATTGTTTTTTCATTATGGAAGGGAAAGGGACTGGCCACTATTAAAGATCTATATGTTGATCGTCACTTTGCCTCATTTAACGAACTTAAGTCTAAGTTTAATCTTACAAGCTCACACTTCTTTCGTTACCTGCAGGTTAGAAATTATGTCCGCAGTAATATCCCAGACTTTGAGACATGTCCTGCTGATTACCAGTTTTATAATCTCATGAGCCGATCACCAGTTTCAAAACACCTGATCTCTGATTTTGTTTCATATTTCTCTGTCCAATCTATGGCTTCCTCCGACCACATTAAAGATGTATGGTCCACAGAGCTTAGTATGGAAATCTCTGATGAGATGTGGGAGGAGGGACTTAGCAGGATACATAAATGTTCTATTAATGCCAGAGTCCAACTTATACAGTTTAAGGTCATTCACAGACTACATTACTCTAAAACCAAACTGCATAGAATCTATCCCTCTGTATCACCTATCTGTGATCGTTGCATGTCCGCAGAGGGTAATCTTTCACATATGTTTTGGTTTTGTCCCAAGCTATTTAAGTACTGGGTAGACATTTTTGACTGGTATACCAAGGCGTACAAAAGAGAGATTGCCCCAGACTGCCTTCTAGCTTTACTCGGCTGTTCAGCTAACACTGCAGAATTACCTTACAATGAGCAGGAGGCCCTGATGTTTGGTATGGCTGTGGCCAAAAGAATTATCCTGAAGGAATGGAAAGACACGTTGTCTCCAAATTTTAAAAGATGGCTCACTGAGATGGTCTCCTCTCTGCAGCTGGAAAGCATTCGTCACAGTAGGTCTGAGACCTTGAACAAATTTGAAATGATATGGGGTCCCTTTTTGGAATGCTTAGCTAGAACATAAGTGCTTCTCAATGTCCTCCTGTGTATTTTCTGTACTATGTATTGGTGTTGCTTATGTGTTGCTATGTATTGGTAAGGATAAAAGCGTCAGCTAAATGACTAAATGTAAATGTAAATGTAAATGTTGTCACGATAGTGGAATTTCGAGCTTCGATGCGATACCTTTTTCGATACCACAGGGAAAAAGGTTCAATCTTAAATTATAATTTTTTTTGATAGGTTTTGCTTCTGTTGCTGGTTGGTTTCCTCAGCTTCTCTCTGGTACTGTAGGAGAGGATAGATATGGCACTTTTGAAACCCTTTGTTTATCTTTAGATCATACATTTGGAAATAACTGTTCATCTCACTTCAATCGTTTTTTGTTGCAGAGCATGGTGTTTTCTCAGGCAGACAGATGTAAACACTGGTCTGTGTTGCATGTGCCTGACGGGCTGAACTGTTTGTATTGCAGTCATGTTCCGACTTAACTGAATGCACATGTGTGTGTGTGGACTGCTGTACTATTGCGGGTATTGAAGTGAACAATGCAACTTCCCTTTTTTTATTTTATCTTTTTTTATAAATGATTAGGTGTCGATATTTCGGGAAATGAGTATTGAAACAGTTTTGGGTATTCAGAATCGATATGTCGATTTTTCGATATTTTCGACAACACTACTATGTATGTGTGTATATATATATGTATATATGTATGTGTATATATGTCAGAGAATCAGCCCCTTGCGTCCTTAGTGTATAGCATATGACATGGTGTATGTTTGTTCATTGATGTGACAGTGTCTGGCAACATACTGTTTGTGTTCTTTTTATTTATTTTTTATTTTCTTTGTGTTTGTGATTTGTCTTGATGTGTGTTTGTGAAACTATAAAAGCTGAAAATAAAATATTATAAAGAAGGTTCCCGGTTCGATTCCGGCTCCTCCCAGCAGCGTGTAACCCCTAACTGCTCCCGATGAGCAGGTCGGCACCTTGCACGGTTGCCTCCGCTGTTGGTGTGTGAATGTGTCAGTCAATGGGTGAATGTGAGGCATAAGTTGTAAAGCGCTTTGGATAAAAGTGCTATTTGAATGCAGTCCATTTACCATCTCATGATAAATTTGCTATTGAAAAGTGGGACAGGAATACCTACTGTATAAACAACGAGTACTGCATTTACTGTATACACACACACACACACACACACACACACACACACACACACACACACACACACACACACACACACACACACACACACACACACACACACACCACCACACACACACACACACACACACACACACACACACACAACACACACACACACACACTACACATCAGTAAGCTTGATTCTACACGAAGCATTTCTGTGGTAGCTTTTAGTTTGGTTTTTTCACAGTTATTAGTTTCAGTATTTTATTATTATTATTATTCATTATTATTATTATTATTATTATTATTATTATTATTATTATTATTATTATTATTATTATTATTATTATTATTATTATTATTATTATTATTATTATTATTATTATTATTATTATTATTATTATTATTATTATTATTATTATTATTATTATTATTATTATTATTATTATTATTATTATTATTATTATTATTATTATTATTATTATTATTATTATTATTATTATTATTATTATTATTATTATTATTATTATTATTATTATTATTATTATTATTATTATTATTATTATTATTATTATTATTATTATTATTATTATTATTATTATTATTATTATTATTATTATTATTATTATTATTATTATTATTATTATTATTATTATTATTATTATTTTCAGTGGCCAGTAGCCGTTGTGGCATCGTCATTAGAGCATTTAGTTCCCAACATCTTTAATCTCATTGTTCACCTGAAAGAATGATACTGGGACAAATAATTATTCTGTCTCTGTGGCTTTATTGGAAATTCTTTAGCTGGTCCGTATCCGCTTCCATTCATTTGTGCTTAAGCTAGGCTAGTTTGCAGCCGGATAGCTTTCTACTCAATGCACAGAGAGGAAATTGGTATCTATCTTCTTGCCTGACTCTGGAGAAGATGGTAAGCGCATTTCCCATAATGTTAGTGCGTTTTATTAAAAATCATAATAATACAAACATAACTGCTGCTATGACCCCTGCATTTCCCAGAGATAGCAATATCTAAAAAAAAAAAAAAGAAGAAAAAATTAAATAAAAATTCTTACTATCTCTGGAGGCGACAGTGGCTCAGGAGGTAGAGCGGTTGTCTGGTAATCAGAAAGTTCCCGCTTCAATTCCGGCTCCTCCCGGCAACATGCCAACTTAACCCCTAACTGCTCCCAAAAACTTCAGGTACCTTGGTGTACACATCTCAGAGGACCTGACGGGGACAAACACATTGACAGCTTTGTGAAGAAGAACAGCCCCCATCATCAACTCAGACGTCTGGGGAAGTGGCCCCCAAGACACTTAAGAACCTGTACACAGTGTACCAGCAGACGGCATCCATCACCACAGCACACATTCATCTCACCATCCATCACCACAGCAGGCATTGAGATCAGCTTCCATCACCACACCAGGCATTCAGATCAGCTTCCATCACCACAGCACACATTCAGCTCAGCATCCATCACCACACCAGGCATTCAGATCAGCTTCCATCACCACACCACGCATTTAGCTCAGCATCCATCACCACACCAGGCATTCAGATCAGCTTCCATCACCACACCAGGCATTCAGATCAGCTTCCATCACCACACCAGGCATTCAGATCAGCTTCCATCACCACACCAGGCATTCAGATCAGCTTCCATCACCACAGCACACATTCAGCTCAGCATCCATCACCACACCAGGCATTCAGATCAGCTTCCATCACCACACCACACATTTAGCTCAGCATCCATCACCACACCAGGCATTCAGATCAGCTTCCATCACCACACCAGGCATTCAGATCAGCTTCCATCACCACACCAGGCATTCAGATCAGCTTCCATCACCACACCACACATTCAGCTCAGCATCCATCACCACAGCACACATTCAGCTCAGCATCCATCACCACAGCACACATTCAGCTCAGCATCCATCACCACAGCACACATTCAGCTCAGCATCCATCACCACAGCACACATTCAGCTCAGCATCCATCACCACAGCACACATTCAGCTCAGCATGCTACTGCAGCGTTAAAGGTAAGATCTGTAATGCCGTCAAACAGTGGCCTCTAGGCAAAATAACTCAGTATTGCACTTTTTTTTTTAATTTTTTTTTGATGTGGGGGTTGGAGTTGAGTAATTTCTTCTGACCTCTCTTGGCAGAGCCTGGGGTGTGGCCAGCAATACTTTCCCTATACCCACTGAAAACCAATCCACACATCACACAAAAACAAAAACAAAACTCATCAAAGTGCAATACCAAGAGTGATACTATTACAGATTATACTTTTAAGGCTGCTTAGCATTCAAGAAAGGCTACTTACCCCCAAGCCATCCTAAATGAGGACTCTGTCTAATACCTATCACTGCATATATCCATATTAATTTGTACAACATTCATCTACTTATTTGCACATCTGCACATTTGCCCTTCACTACTTTCCATATTTTCTGTATTTGTATAAATATCCACTTGAACACCCACCTGCTGGTACATCCCTGATCTTGTGTTTATATTTTAATTACTTTAACTGTTTGTTTATACATGGCATCTCCACTCTTTTTATTAACACTTTGGGCGCCAGCCGCTTTAGCTATCCTTGTACAGTACCTACTGCGCCATTGCTGTAAGAGATAGGGATTTTCACTGTGCGTCGCGGTGTTTGGAGGGCTATATCTATATTCTATATTATAGCTATGGCAACAATACTATGGCTCATTTGACATTAACTATCCATCGTTCAACATGTGAAAAAGAATGAATTATTTCATGTATACGTCCACGTGTTATACCGTGGTGAATATTGTATAGTTTCAGAGTGATCCTGGTTCATTCCTGAAAACGGCGCTATGGAACAACATGTGAATTTTGCTAAAAGTGTTTGCGTTGCTCACCTGGACACGCTACTATTTCCAATTCAAATGTATATAATAGGTATTATGTTTCATCATGAATGCATGAAAGGGGGGGGGGTCGTTATTTGATGCTTTGATCGTCAGCAACGGCATACGTTTTGGAGTACGTTACATAATCGTTGCGATCGATGTGAAATCATTGTTGGATCAAAGTAGGCAGGGCCGCCTCAGGGGGTGTGCGAGCAGTGCGGTCGCACAGGGCCTCGCGGGAAGGGGGGCCTCGCAAAAAAATAAAAATAAAAATATATATATATATATATTTATTATTTTTTTTATTTTTTATTTTTTTTTGCAAGGCCCCCCTTCCCGCGAGGCCCTTTTTCATCACAGACCTAAAATCTAGTTTTGCTTATATGCTTATATATTTCACATTAGACACGTTTGTAGAATGTGTCTGACTTGTTCCTGGGTCTGCAGTGACATACTTGACATACTCACTATTGGAGCTCTGGGGCTCTGCAGCAGACATACTATTGGTTTCAACGAAGGGAGTGGTTACTTACATCATGTGTAGTACGCCGGCGTGAGTCAGCTGCGTTTGACTATTTCGCGCGTGCAGCTTTTGACTATTATGCTTAGTTATGCCAGCCAAGACGAAGAGGTCGGTCATTATCAGTCGGTCGGTCACCAAGGAACGTTGACGAAAGGCCTCTCGCTGGCGGGATAAATGGCCGGAGCCTTGTCATGATGCAGTCGGGATATAGCCATGATGATGTCGGCTAGTAGCTAGCTTAGCTAAAGGCTAACTAGCGTTAGCTAACCTAGAGACAGCGCATGCAGCCAAGATGAAGAGGATGGTCGTTTGGCAGATGAACTTCATCAACTCCACGCGGTTGTCTCCATCCTCTTGGACGTTTGGTGAGTTTTTAACCTATTCTATTAACTCTATTCTATTCCCGCCGTTGACATCTCTCTCTCTCTCTCTCTCTCTCTCTCTCTCTCTCTCTCTCTCTCTCTCTGGAGCTAAACTGGCCGACTAGCTGTTGTAGTACTACTAGTAGCTAACAGTGTGTGGCCTGGTGTCAGCACCTGTATGTAGCCGCATAGCTTGCTTCTGCGTTAGCTAATGGTTAGCGATAGCCTGGTTGAGCTAACTGTTAGCCAGTTAGCTGTTTAGCTACGACGTTAGCTGCCGGCTGCGCTCGGCTGGGAACGTTCGTTTGATGCTATCAGTTAGCCTTGAGTTAGCTGTTAGCTTGTACTATGACCATTGACATTAGCCGTGAGAATAGCAGGGGGTTCTGGCACTCTGACTACGACATCATCTTTGACAGAAGATGTAGTCGGGCCTGCACCATGACAAGGCTCTGGCCATAGCTTATTTTTGTCCCGACAGCTTGTTGCGGCCTTTCGCCCTGCGTTCCTTGGTGCAGGTAAGATTAATGAAAATGTCATGACATTACCCCACTCTTCCTTCCTTCCCCTCCCGAATGTTTTGTTAATAACGATGTTTTTTTCCAGGCAAAACATATGTTACTTCACAACATTTGGAGATACGACATGTGCTGTGTGTGAATTCATTGTCTTGGTCGTTTGTGTAGCTTGGGTAGCGTTGGGCCGTTGGCTAAAGCTGTGTGTGGCCTGGTGTCAGTAGCCTACCTGGCTAGCCTTTAGCTGTCGGCCATTGGCTCCTTGCTGCTTTGTTTTCTCTGGTATAGACCCTCTTCTCTTTGGATTTAAGTGTTGATCTTTGTCCTTTTGGATCTATGTATATTCATGTTGCCTTTGTGAAGTTATCTTTTCCTTCTGTTTTGTTCTTTCATTAAAAGTTGAATATCCTTTAGGGGGTCATCTTTGCTTATCTCTCTCATACATGCTCTCTCTCTAACACACATGCTCCCTCTCTCTCTCTCTCTCTCTCTCTCTCTCTTTCTAACACACACAGTCTGCCTATGGCGGCCTTTCTCGATGGCTAGGCTGTGCTCGCTGAGTCTGTACCTAGTCAAGGATCTTCAGTCGGATGTGCTCAGGTATTCTGCCACTGTGTACTCTCTGTTTAGGGCCAAATAGCATTTCAATTTCTTTCCAATGTGTCTCTCTCTCTGTACACTGTATATTGACTGTAGAACGGGAGCTCTCTCTCGCTCTCTCTCTTGCTATATGTTGACTGTATCATGCCCAGCCTCGGGCAGCGCTATTATTTACGAATATGTTGACTGTATGAAAAGGGGGGGGGGCCTCGCGTTTAAATCTCGCACAGGGCCTCGCATTTCTCCCAGGCGGCCCTGACTAAATAATACATATTTTTTTCTCATTCTCTCAAAGTTTCCCAATTTTCCTATTGGATAGGCTCCTGTTAAATTAAGTTATACTTTTTTAATCCCTGAGTGTAAATGTTATTATCCCTGTTAAGGCCTCATGGTCACTGGCAAAATAGCTTTGCTCTGGCTGAGCCAGTGTTTTACGAGCCATTGGGCATTGCCACTGAGCGCTGCTCTCAATATTCAAATTATTTCAACTTTGACCGGAATTGTGTGTCTTTATTTGTGTATGTAAGCAAGAGCAACTCCCAAACAGGAGTTGATTGTGTGTAAGAGATGGTGGAGAAATTAATCGTCAGTTTTGGAGTTTAACACCGCATTAAAGCAGCTACTAGGAAGATTTGGACATCAATCGGGGGGAATCGAACCTGAGTTGCCCAGACCACAGGTGACAGTGCTAACCAGTCGTTACACTAACCCCCTCCTTTGGGAAGCGCATATTGAGTAGTATGGTTCCCGATTGTTTCAGCAATGGTCTCATTTGTTTAATTCATATATATTTGAAGGTATCACAACCAATATGACAATGATATGTGGAAACTGAGTACCCTGGTGAACCCCACACAAACATGGGGGAGGACATGCAAACTCCGCACAGAAAGAACCCCTGCTGGGTTTGAACCCAGCACCTGCCGTGAGACACTTCTTCTAACGCCAGTGAGAAAAGCATCTCAGTGAGAGAAACACCTTCCTCATAGTAGTAGAACGCGGACATGCTGTTGCATTACTTAAGGCTGGTATATTGAATATCCATTCAGGAATTGAACTTTTGAATGGAAATGACGGTAGAATAGAACAGAGGTGTTTTGGTTCAGTGTCTATATGGTCTGCTGTGGTGAATCGTTTTGACGTTGTACAGACATACTCTAATAGCATCCGATTTAAATCCTATTTTCATATTGGGGGCTCAAGGATCATATAACAGCTAGAATTACTATGACAGTGACCATGGATGATGACTGCATGAGATAATACCGTAATACCTTTTTTCCCATCCTCAAACTTCTGTCGTTATGCCAATTCCTTCCTGGTCAATGTGCTGCCCTGCTGTCGCTCTGGGGAGGGTGTAGACTACCACATGCTGCCATACTGTGGGTCTGGGGAGGGTGTTGACTACTACCACATGCCTCGACGACTGACCAAGCTGGAGATACTGCTACCGGGAATTGAACCCTGGGTCTCTGCGGTGGTAGGC
Organism: Notolepis coatsorum; assembly: GCF_963971535.1. NCBI lineage: Eukaryota > Metazoa > Chordata > Actinopteri > Aulopiformes > Paralepididae > Notolepis > Notolepis coatsorum. The sequence goes on from NC_140167.1 coordinate 149,066,175, forward strand.
GAGGGCTTAGACCTCTACACTGCCGAGCGGTCTCAGAGAAAACGTTTAGTGACTGGATTGATTCGCCATTGTTTTTGTGGCTTAACATTCCTGGGAAAATAATACCTTTGGCCAACCAAAATTCCATTTGAACTTGGACTTATCTCAAATGAGCTTTTCACTGTCATTATTTATAGAGCGTTCAACCAGTCCTAGACAAGTCATACAGTTGGAAATGTCTATTTGCTTTAAACCGGGGGTGTCTATCAGCAAAACCAGAACATAAGAGGGGATTCTTCGCTCCAGTGTCCACTAACCTCGCTACAAGCCAAAAGCCTAAAGACTTTGTTTATGCTAAAAGTCATTTTTTAAGCTAATCAATAACTCTTGCTGCCGTTTTACTTTCCAAAAGGTTTTTAGTTTCTGAAAGGAATATATTTCTTTTGGAGTATATGCTGACAGTTGCCTCTGACGATCTGTTTACTCCAGTTTACACGCTAACAGACACCAGGCCTGGCAGAGTGAGGTAAGGAAATATCAGAGTTTACAACCAGGAAGTTGTGTTCGAACAGCCAACAATGTTGTAAAAGGGTTCGGGCTACAGTCACAACCCGGCGTATTACGTATCACTGACCTTTGACCTTTCACAAAAAGAAATCACAACCATTATTTTATACATAATTTCATATAATCAGTAATATGATATTGACCTACTGTTATTGCCAAAACACAATCAAATCACATGCGTGATGATACATACAGTACTACATACTAAATACAGACAATAATATTCCCTCCAGTGCCTCTAGTGCTTTCTGAAAGATGCAGTCTTCAGAAAAGTGAGACTTTTGATGGTTTGTAACGACGACACGTACGTGGAATAAACACATGGTGTCTACGAGTCTACGAGGCTCTCACTTTTACTGGCGGAGAACAATGGAGACGAGACGGGGTCTCGTGGCCCGATTGGAAAAACTTCCCTCAAGGATCTGAGGGACAGAGAGGGTTAGTAGGAGGAGAGGAGGCAGGCTGAGGGGTGAGAGGGTTGGTAGAAGGAGAGGAGGCAGGCTGAGGGGTGAGAGGGTTGGTAGGAGGAGAGGAGGCAGGCTGAGGGGTGAGAGGGTTGGTAGAAGGAGAGGAGGCAGGCTGAGGGGTGAGAGGGTTGGTAGAGGGAGAGGAGGCAGGCTGAGGGGTGAGAGGGTTGGTAGAGGGAGAGGAGGCAGGCTGAGGGGTGAGAGGGTTGGTAGGAGGAGAGGAGGCATGCTGAGGGGTGAGAGGGTTAGTAGGAGGAGAGGAAGCAGGCTGAGGGGTGAGAGGGTTGGTAGGAGGAGAGGAGGCAGGCTGAGGGGTGAGAGGGTTGGTAGAAGGAGAGGAGGCAGGCTGAGGGGTGAGAGGGTTGGTAGGAGGAGAGGAGGCATGCTGAGGGGTGAGAGGGTTAGTAGGAGGAGAGGAAGCAGGCTGAGGGGTGAGAGGGTTGGTAGGAGGAGAGGAGGCAGGCTGAGGGGTGAGAGGGTTGGTAGGAGGAGAGGAGGCAGGCTGAGGGGTGAGAGGGTTGGTAGAAGGAGAGGAGGCAGGCTGAGGGGTGAGAGGGTTGGTAGAGGGAGAGGAGGCAGGCTGAGGGGTGAGAGGGTTGGTAGAGGGAGAGGAGGCAGGCTGAGGGGTGAGAGGGTTGGTAGGAGGAGAGGAGGCATGCTGAGGGGTGAGAGGGTTAGTAGGAGGAGAGGAAGCAGGCTGAGGGGTGAGAGGGTTGGTAGGAGGAGAGGAGGCAGGCTGAGGGGTGAGAGGGTTGGTAGAAGGAGAGGAGGCAGGCTGAGGGGTGAGAGGGTTGGTAGGAGGAGAGGAGGCAGGCTGAGGGGTGAGAGGGTTGGTAGAGGGAGAGGAGGCAGGCTGAGGGGTGAGAGGGTTGGTAGAAGGAGAGGAGGCAGGCTGAGGGGTGAGAGGGTTGGTAGAAGGAGAGGAGGCAGGCTGAGGGGTGAGAGGGTTGGTAGGAGGAGAGGAGGCAGGCTGAGGGGTGAGAGGGTTGGTAGAGGGAGAGGAGGCAGGCTGAGGGGTGAGAGGGTTGGTAGAAGGAGAGGAGGCAGGCTGAGTGGTGAGAGGGTTGGTAGGAGGAGAGGAGGCAGGCTGAGGGGTTAGAGGGTTAGTAGGAGGAGAGGAGGCAGGCTGAGGGGTGAGAGGGTTGGTAGAGGGAGAGGAGGCAGGCTGAGGGGTGAGAGGGTTGGTAGGAGGAGAGGAGGCAGGCTGAGGGGTGAGAGGGTTGGTAGGAGGAGAGGAGGCAGGCTGAGGGGTGAAAGGGTTGGTAGGAGGAGAGGAGGCAGGCTGAGGGGTGAGAGGGTTGGTAGGAGGAGAGGAGGCAGGCTGAGGTATAACTGAGGGAGAGGAGGTCAGTGAGATATGGGGGGGGGGGGGGGGAGACAGGAAGCCTGCAGTGGTCTTTTAGAACTGGGGTGATGTGGTGCCAGGATTAGGTGTGAGTTAGAGGTCTGGAAGATGCACTCTGAGAGAGAGAGAGAGAGAGAGAGAGAGAGAGAGAGAGAGAGAGAGAGAGAGAGAGAGAGAGAGAGAGAGAGAGAGAGAGAGAGAGAGAGAGAGAGAGAGAGAGAGAGAGAGAGAGAGAGAGAGAGAGAGAGAGGCAAACAATAGAATGCCAGAGAGACACAGATTCATGTGTCAACAACTCATTGTAAACATACAATGTGTACCATGTTCAAATTTAAACTAGTTTCTCTTTCTTTTTTTTATCCACTTTTTCTCCCATTTTCTATTTTTCTCCGATCCCAATTTCGTATCGTCCAATTCAACCCTCCCCTATCTCGAATGCTGTTTCATGCCTCCCACAAGTTTCAAGTTTCAAGTTTCTTTAATAGTTGTCATACAGAAGTACAGAATACTTTTATACAAAATGCTTCTTACTGTTACGCTCCAGAGACTGTGCAAGACAAGATAAGTATGAAATAAAATAACATAGTATAGCATGTAAATTAGAAGTAAAAAAAATGAGGTCACAGTGTTCAGTATAGACATATGTACAATGTTCGATGCAGAATAGACGTAACTGAGTTACCATATAATATACAATACTGTGTAGTGTACTAATATACAATACTATATAGTGCAAGGCAGAAATAGGATGAGGTGCAATTTAGGTACAATTTACAGTAGGTGTACGAGTTGTAGTGCAAATCCTTTATCAATAAATATAAAGTGTGTTTGTGTGATCTAAAGTGTGGAGAGTGGGTGCTGCAGTGTGTTGTTTGTTTAAGTGAGTGTGTGCGTGTGGGTGTGTGTGCTGTGTGCATTTGATGGTTGTTGCATAGTGTTTATTGTTCGTTTAGCAGCCTGATGGCCTGGGGATAGAAGCTTCTTCTGAGTCTTTCTGTGCTCGCCTTAAGACTCCGGTATCGCTTGCCTGACCGCAGCAGTTCAAAGAGGCAGTTGTTCGGGTGGCTCGAGTCCTTAATAATTCTCTTAGCCTTCCCCTTGCACCGCTTGTTGTAAATGTTCTGGAGGGTGGGAAGCCCCCCTCCAATTGTGCGTTCGGCTGAACGTGTCACTCTTTGTAGTCTGCTACGGTCTTGTGCAGTGCTATTCCCAAACCAGGAGGTGATGTTGCCAGTCAGGATGCTCTCTATTGTACATGAGTAGAAGTTCCTAAGGATCTTCTGACTGACTTGGAACTTCCTTAGGCGCCTGAGGAAGTAGAGGCGTTGTCGTGCCTTCTTCACAACACTGTCAATGTGTGTGGTCCATGTCAAATCCTCGGATATGTGGGCTCCGAGGTACTTGAAACTGTTCACTCTCTCAACCGGTGCCCCGTCGATGCTGAGGGGGCTGTAGTCCTTGACCCCCGACCTCCTGAAGTCCACAATCATCTCTTTTGTTTTGCTGACGTTCAGGGAGAGGCAGTTCTCCTGACACCACTGTGACAGGTTATCTACCTCTTCCAGGTAGGCCCTTTCGTCGTTGGCAGAGATCAGGCCAACCACTACTGTGTCATCAGCAAATTTGATGATGGTGTTGTTGTTTCGCTGTGCTACGCAGTCATGTGTGTACAGGGAGTAGAGGAGGGGGCTCAGAACACAGCCCTGGGGGGCCCCTATGTTGAGCGTGATGGATGAGGAGGTGCAGTTGCCTGCTCTTACCACCTGGGTTCTGCCCGTCAGGAAGTCCAAGACCCACTGGCAGAGGTCATAGTTCAAGCCCAGGTCCCTGAGCTTGGCTATGAGTTTGGAGGGGACTATGGTATAGAATGCTGAGCTGTAGTCGATGAACAGCATTCTCACATAGTTCCCCTGCCTCTTGTCCAGGTGTGATGCTGCTGTGTGCAGCACATGGGCTATGGCGTCCTCCGTGGACCTGTTGGGGCGATATGCAAATTGCAGAGGGTCCAGGTTGATGGGGAGGGAGGAACAGATGTAGCCCTTCACTAGCTTCTCAAAGCACTTCATGGCTATGGAGGTGAGGGCTACAGGGCGGTAGTCGTTGAGGCAAGCGGGCGTAGATTTTTTGGGTACAGGGATGATGGTGGACTTCTTCAGACAGGTGGGGATGACAGCCTGTTCCAAGGACAGGTTGAAGATGTCAGTGAATACCGGGGCCAGTTGGTCGGCACAGACTTTTAGGACGCGGCCGGGGATGCCGTCCGGTCCTGCTGCCTTCCTGATATTCACTTTTTTAAAGGTCCACCTCACCTCATGCTCTGTTACCCTGAACACTGAGTCTCCATCAGCAGACCCCCCCCCCCCCCCCCCCCCCATTGCCGTGGTTTGTAGGCTGGTGTTTTTATTCACAGCCTCAAACCTTGCATAGAAGAAATTGAGATCATTTGCTAAGGAGATGTCACTGTTCAGTTTGAGGGAGGTGCCTTTGTAATTGTCATTGTTCTGAGGCCCTGCCACATGCCTCTAGAGTCAGCCTGTTCAACTTTATCCCAGTAACGCCGTTTTGCCTCTATTACTGCTCTCCTGACGTTGTATCTTGCCATCTTGTGTTCTTCCATGTTGCCTGTCTCCAGCCCGGTGTTGTATGCTGATGTGCGCACTTTCAGAGCCTCACGGATGGATTTGTCTACCCAGGGCTTTTGATTTGGTAGATTTTAATTGTGGTGGAGGGGATTGTTTCTTCTACCAGAGTACAGACATAGTCAAGCACCGTTTCAGTGTATTCGTTAATATTGGCTGTGTTATCACGGAATACACTCCAGTCTGTGCATTCAAGTGCAGCTTGGAGTGACTCCTCTGACGTCACGGCCCAACGCTTAACCTCTCGCGAGACCACCGGCGTTCGCTTGAGACTTTGTTTATACTTTGGCAAAAGGAATATGGCGGCGTGATCGGACTTACCGAATGGAGCCTGTGACTTATACCCATTCTTAAATTGCGAGTATACATGGTCTAATATGTTCTCGCCTCTGGTGGGACAGGTCACTTGCTGATAGAAATTCGGCAACACCTTTTTAAGACGCGCGCTGTTGAAATCACCCAGAACCACAATGGCAGCGTCAACGCTAGCTATCTGTTGTTTGTTTACCTCGTCGTGAAGTTTTGAAAGTGCGACCCCAGTGTTCGCGTGTGGTGGAATGTACACTCCGATGAGGATGATGGACGTTAACTCTCTTGGGAGGAAGAAGGGTCGACATTTTATCGTGATAAACTCCAGGTCTGGGGAGCAGTGGTTAGACAGTTCCTTTGCGTTGCCTAAATCGCACCACTCCTTGTTTATCATGAAGGCAATGCCGCCTCCTTTCTTCTTTAGTGACTCTTCTGCCGTCCGGTCCTTGCGGAGAACAAAGAAGTGGTCTGCCGGTTCTATTGCGTGATTCGGGACATCTGGACTCAGCCAAGTTTCTGTGAAACAGAGGACGTTACAATCCCGAATGTCCCTCTGGAATTGGATCCGTGCTCTGATGTCATCCAGTTTATTTCCTATCGATTGCACATTGGCCAACAATATGCTGGGCAATGTGGTTCTGTGTCGTTTGGACCTCAGTCTGTTCCGCACCCCGGCTCTCTTCCCTCGTCGTCGCGGCGTCTCCTGGCTTTGGCCACGGCCACAACAAAGGATCTCCGCTGGCCATTGTTGTTGTTCAGCAATCCGATCCAGAGAGCAATCCAATCTGTAAGTTTTCCTTAATCCAATGTCAATGATTGACTGACGGTCATACACATATAATGCACCAACAGTAGGTGCAAATAAAACTCTTAATACTATAAAAATTAACAAAAGAAAGCACAGTCTCGACGGAGCGATCAGAGAGGCAGCCGTTCGTTGCGGCGCCATTACTAGCCGCAACAAGCCGGCTGTAATGTGGACGAAGCCATACATTGCACGAGTCCCCTCCGGTATTCGAGGTAGCAGCCGTCGCATCTTTTCACCTGCACAGCGCGATCTTTCAGTGTCAGGGGTCTGCGCTTTGGAGGGACGCCGCCCCCGTTGCTTCCTGATTCTACTGCGCAGGCGCACCAACCGACCTGTAGGAGTCGCTGTCCACAATGTCCGATCCCCACCCATCAGTTTCCCACCCCCTAATACTGCCAAATATATTAGTACGAACGACCAGCCAAACTGAAAGCAATGTGGAGAGCTGGGCTCGAACCCAGCATCTCCAGCATTGGTGGTGAGCGCCTTGCCCACTGCACCACCTAGCCGCCCAACTAGTTTCTCTTTCAAGCCTTCAACTCAACTGTAACCTGAACATATGGTGTCAAAATAATGTGCTTTCTATTATGCTTGAGACCAATTCTCTACCGCAATGTAAGCAGTCTGTTTAATAAATAATTGCCAAGTCTTCCAAACCAGCCTCTGCGGTAACTGGCACGATCTTGAAGTTGTCCATGAAAAAGTAAACTCAAGAGCAAGAACGGCCGCCAGGTAATCGGAAGGTTCCCGGTTCGATTCCAACTCCCCCCGGCAGCGCGTCAAAGTGTCCTGGAGTGTTATGTACAAGGAGCTGATCACTTCTGTGTCACTGTGCATGCAGGTGAGGGCTGCCAATTAGCCAATTAGTGCTGATTGGTTACGTGCTGGGAGCTTTAAAGGCAGACCTAGTAACACACATGCAGTGTCTGTGCTTAGAGAAAGAGCTGTCAGGTTCTTCCAGTCCTTGTCCCTTGGGTTACCTTAGTACATTAGTTTATAGTTACATTAATAGTTCCTTGCTATAGTAGCATTTTGAGTTAGAGCATGGGGTTTTGGTGTCGGTTTTGCACATAGGTTACGTCCCTTGAGCCAGGGTCGTAACAGTTGGGCGCTGGTCCGGGATCTTTTAGTGTTTTTTTTTTTGTGTTACACAGGGTGTCATGGTATTATGGTTTGGGTGGTGTTCGTTACATATGGTGTAACGCGGGGGTTCGAGCCATTTCGTCAAACAGGTGAGTAGGCCGTATTTGTTTGTAATTTGATGTGACTACTTATGCTGTTAAAATATATAGTTTAGTGGGCACCACATGTAGATAGGGACATTAGTTTCTGGTTGTTGGTTAGCGTCCTGTGCACCACGTACTCCTGGGGCGGTCAATGAAATGATTGGTATATGATCTTTGACTGGTAGCAGGTGTGGTTGAAGAAAGTTAGGTCTACAGGGCATTAGTTTAAGGGTAGGTAGATTAGGGCGGCCAGAAAACACAGGTGGTGTGGTAGGGCTTGATTTAGTGTTTCTTAGGGTAGACATGTGGTGGGCCGGTTTTGACTGCAGTTTAGACGTAGAAGCATATGTAGTCATATCAGGTTAGAAGGCGCACCTGTTTGGAATTGTTTGTTGGAGTTATTTGTTTGTTTGAGTGTTTGGTGAGCATACCTGGTAGCACCTAACACCCTGCGTGTATGACACGTCTATTTAGGGTGGGTGTGTTTTTTTTTATTATAATTTTTTCCTTCTGGTTGTTATTTTTGGCATTTAGCATTATTCATGGTTCTTCAGTGGTTCTTCGTGGTTCTTCAGTGGTTCGTTGGGGGGGTCTTCGTGGTTCGTTAGTGGTTCTTCGTGTCTGTGAGGTAGGGTGTGTAGCTTGGGGTGGCTGGTTCAGTGACAATGGCTTCCATCAGGGACTTTGTTGATCGCCCGTCTCATGACTTGTTAGACAAGTTTTCCAAAGAACAGCTGCTAGAACTTGCTGTACACTACAGGGTAGAGCTTTCTGCAGGGGAGAAACGTTTGAAGCCGTCTGCCTTGAGTGCGTTAAGGGTGTTACTCGTTAGGGAGCAGGTGCTTGAGGAGAGGGTGGAGGAGCCTCCTTCGTCTGGTGCATCTCCGCTATTACCTGGTGTAGAGGGTGACTGGAGGATAAGGGAGTTGGAGTTTAAGGAAAGGCAGCTACAGCACGAGCATGAGGAGAGGAGAGAGGAGCGGAGAGAGGAGCGTGAGTTTAAGGAGAAACAAATGTTGTTGGAGCACGAGCGTGCACAGAAGGAGCTTGAATATAAGCATGCTGCCTTGCAGGTGGGTGCTCTGCATCCAGAGTCACGTTCCGGGTTTGATGTAGGCAGGAATATTAGGATGGTGCCACCATTTTTTGAGAAAGACGTGGAAAGATATTTTCCCCTTTTTGAACGGGTGGCAACCACATTGAAGTGGCCTGATACCGCCTGGACACTGCTGCTGCAATGTGTTTTAGTTGGTAGGGCACAAGAAGCCTACACTGCTCTGTCCCTTGAACAAAGCGCTGATTATGAGCTGGTTAAAGCTTCCATTTTGAGGGCTTATGAGTTGGTCCCCGAGGCCTATCGTCAGCATTTTAGAGGTTATCGCAGGTCGGAGGGGCAGTCTTATTGTAACTGAGGGGTACAATTCCCTGACTGTATTGTTAGATATGATACTTACTACCACTACCTCTTGTACTTTAGACTCTGGCCACCCAGTACTAGGTATAAATAATTATGATAAACACTCCCACCTGATGAAACGGATCCAACACAAATGTACCAAGTCGAAAGTCTGCGTTTAATAATAATACATAGCAAAAGGTATGTACAACGATCACTTAATTACATTTATGATTTGAAATAGTATGCACTTTTATGGCAAATGAGTATTCGTAGGTAGATCAATATCGAATGTCCAATCTCTGATTGCGCAGGAAGCAAATATACAACCTGGAATATTTAGGGAACAATAGCAATGATACTTGAATGATTATATAGCTGGATACACTAGGGGAAGGTTCCGACTGCTTGTAGGACAGCTGGAGGGGGGGGGGTAGAGTCTGGCTGTATCCCGTCTGGCCGAGGGTATCCTGGGAGAGCCCACAGTCGTGCGACCCGGTGCCCAGCGATCCTCGATCCACAGATGAAAGCAGTTGGACTCTCTGTGGCCGGCGTCCTCCGGTCCACGATGGAGAGACGTGAGGCGACCTCGTCGTGTAGAGCGTCTTCTCACCTGTCGTCCTCTCCGGGGGGGGTATTTCCAACACACCGCAGTGTTGGCCTTTATCCATAGAATAATCAAAGTACTCAAAGCATAATCCAAGCCGGGGAAGGCTAGCCGTCGTCGGTAGAATAATCCAATATACAGGTCCACTCGCTCTTTGGCCTGGAGCTCCTCGGGTGCAGCTTCACGTGGGGTCAACCACCCTGGATAAGCGTCCAGCTGATGCCTGAAACGATGGGGGTGCTGATTACTATAGAACTCTTACCGCACGAGGCACTACATATGAATAGACTATTATTAGCTTAATAGAATACGTCCAACTCGACGATATAGTGCCAAATATGACTATTCAAATATTAATATACACGATGTCTCAATGCCGATACTGAGCCGAATTGGCCTTACTGCCCACACGTGGTTCGCGGGGAGGCTTTTGCGTCTGTCACTCTGTTGGAGGGTAAGGAACTGGACTAAAAGAAAGTTCTACTTTAATAGCGCAGTATATATACGCACTATGAACAAATAGTACCATTAGTGGTGCGGTAGACATATTCCTACGCGGAACTAGGACTTGTCCATACATGTTGAGCGGTACGATTGAACCTGGTCTGAGGGGTATGGCGACCTGGCACCAAGGTCTCGTCCAATGGTAGAATGGAGACTATTATGGGATGTTCAGTAGACTAGAAGGGATATTCAATGCATATTGTACAAGGAATATACAAGGGATATCAGGGGATATACAAATACAATTAAATATATATATATAAATAAATATATATATTCGGTTTAATCTGATCCTTCAGAACAGCTGCCCCCTAATTGGTCCCAACCCAATTAGTTAAGCAGAGACAGATTAACCGCACTGTCCACCACTCAAGGGTTCGCTGTAAGGGTCAGTCAACTCACAAAGTCATAGGGTCATGGTCATCATCGATTGTGTCTGGGAGTCGGGGCAGTTCTATGAGCCTCGCCACAGGACGGGTGTAAATGCGCCCCTGGACGAGTACTTCAGCTGCTCGGACCTTGCCATCGGCACCGGTGATCACTTTGCTTACGCGGCCAGCCGGCCACATAGCTCTGGGTAGTGACTGGTCAATAATCATGACGACTGTTCCTTCCATCAAATTGTCTCTCTCTTTTACCCACTTCTGGCGGGTCTGTAGAGACGGTAGGTAGTGCAGTAGGAAACTGCTCCAAAACTTGTCGGCTAATACTTGGCTGTACCTCCACATTCGTCGGCCGTTCGCTTCTTCAGGCCGGTACATTGTCTGGGGTAACGCGGGATCTAGCCGCTCCCTCAGGAGGGTGTTGGGGGTGACTGGGTCGACATCTGCTACATCACTGGAGACGTAACCGAGGGGCTTTGAGTTCAATACTCCCTCAATCTCCGTGAGGACTGTCATTAGGACTTCTTCCGCCACAGTCTGGGCCCCAAGTACTGCGTACAGGGCTGTCTTTATAGAACGTACTTCTCGTTCCCAAGTTCCACCGAAGTGGGGTGCGTTTGGGGGGTTGAATTGGAAGTCAATCTGGGCTGGAGCGAGGTGGGTCTTAAGTTCTGGGCCCATAGCTTGGAAGCTCTCCCTCAGCTCTCTTTCTCCGCCTTTGAAGTTTGTCCCGTGATCGGACAATAATGTAGACGGTTTTCCTTTCCGTGATGTGAATCTTCGGAAGGCCATAAGGAATGAGTCTGCGCTCATGGTCGGAAGGAGCTCGATATGTATCGCTCTGGTGGTCATGCATTTGAATACAATACCCCACCGCTTCTCGGTGCCTCTTCCTTTCTTTATGTGCAGCGGGCCAAAACAGTCCATGCCTGTTGAGTGGAATGGCTTGTCGCCGAGTCGGAGGCGACATGGAGGTAGGTCAGCCATCCGTGGTATGCTGGGCTGCGCGCGCCACTTTCGGCAGTCTAGACAGGTTCGCTGGAAGCGTCGCACCGCCTCTCTTCCTTGAAGTATCCAGTAACGACGTCTGATTTCCGCGAAGACTCTCTCTGCTCCTGCGTGGTGTACATCCTCGTCGTATTTCTTTATAATCAGCTCTGTGACCTTGTGTCGGCTGTTCAATACGATCGGGTACTTAATGTCATCCGGTAAATTGGGGGCTCTCCGCAGGCGACCACCCACTCTGATGAGTAAGTAAGTAAGTAAGTAAGTATTTATAAAGCACCTTTCATACATGTCATGTAGCTCAAAGTGCTGTACACAATTATAGGCATATATAACGATAAAAGCAATAAAGTCATAGTGATCAGTTAAGATCAATGTTAAAAAAAAAAATAATAATAATAATAATAATAGTAACGTAAAAATGAAAATAACGTAAAAACAGTCATTTGCTTACCAGTTTGGGAGAACAGGTCCGCACAAACATTTCCGCTCAGTGGCAACCGGAAATGCACTAAACCAATGCACTTGTATGGTAGGTAGCAATGTTTAGGTCTTATAATGCTAGTGTAGTTATGTTTTTATCAGTGGTCATAGTTGGGTCCATAGTGCTTTACCAAGTCCCACGGATCCATCAGTGGCCGTGTATTGTGTGCGTATGTACCCGTTCGCTCATGTGGTCAGTGGCCAGAGTTGGGTCCACAGGACTTATCCAAGTCCCATGGACCCATCAGTGGCCGCGTCTTGTGGTAGAAAGAAAGAAAAAGAAAAACGCATAAAGAAAATAGTCTAAAGTTTGAAAGTTTGGGAGGTCCGCAAAAACACGCCTTCAGCTCAGAAGCTGAGGTGTGTCAAAAACTTTTGAAAAACTGGAGGCGTGTCTCCTATTGTACCCATCCTTCATCTAAGAAGTTTGAAAGTTTGGGAGGTCCGCAGAAACACGCCTGAGGGTATGTGTGTCACTCTCGGGGGCCAGATGAATCAATCTGCTGTCTGATGGGACGGGCTTTCCTCCCTGTAGACAGTCTAGTTCATCGGGGAACGAGTCTCTCTGGGCTCGTTGCAGTAGAAGCAGTTCTGCTTCCTCGTAGTCAGCTGCTGACATATCAGCGGGGGACTTAATCTCTGGGTGGTGCCGCAGGAATGTCCGTTGCTGCGCACTCTCTATGGTAATGCAATCGTCTATGTTGGGGTCTGCGGAGACAACAGTGCTCAATCCACAGAACATGGGTTTCTTATTCTCAGCCTCCTCGTCACTTGCTTCCCTCGGGGTGGGCGTGGGCCAATCTCCTTCCGGGAGCTTGAGGAATGCTGGTCCGTCACTGTAGATGTTATGACGGGTTAAGTCATCTAGGGACATTCCCCGGGTGATGACGTCAGCTGGGTTGTGTTTTGTATCAACATAGCGCCAGTTTGCTTCTCCGGTTAACTCTCCGGTTAACTCTTGAATCTCAGTGTCTCTGACTCCCACGAAGACTTTGTATTTGCATGAATCCGATTTGATCCAGGCGAGTACTGTCGTGGAATCTGACCACAGGATTGTTCTATACACCGGAATGGTGAGCTCACGTTGGATGAGCGTGGCTAGATGCGCTCCTGCGAGGGCTGCGCAGAGCTCTAGACGTGGGATAGACTGTTGCTTGCGTGGGGCTATTCTCGAGCGGGCGAGGATGAATGCTGTGTAGATCTCTCCCCCCTCTTCTTGGGCCCGCAAGTAGGCTACTGATCCGTAGGCGACCTCGGAGGCGTCACTGAAGACGTGTAGATCCATTTTACATGTCTCTGGCCTCACCGTGGGTGGGAAGTAGCTTCGGCGTATATTAACGCCTGGGAGTGAGTGGAGTTCCATCTCCCACTCTCTCCAGGTGGATGCAAGGTGTGCGGGAATGGGGTCGTCCCAGCCCTGGTCCTTGTCCCACAATGCTCGTACAATCATCTTTGCCCTGGTGGTGTACGGTAGTATACATCCTAACGGGTCATATTGTCGGGCGAGTGTTCTGTACACACTCCGTCTGGTGGTCGGTATTGCCGTCGACCTTCCCTGCTCCGTGGTCAGGGGTTTGTGTCTATAGTGGAGCGAATCTGTTTTGAAGCGCCACACTAGTCCTAGTGTCATCTCTTGGGCTTCTCCTGGGATTGTGGCCATCCAGGTCTCGCTGCTCGCTGCCTTGTCCTCGGAGGAGAGGCTGCGCAGTACGTGCGGATCGCTGCTGGCCCACTGCCTGAGATCAAAGCCGCCTTTGATCAGAGAGGCGCGGAGTTTAAGTAGGAGAGCCTCGGCTTCTTCCTGGGTCGAAACGCTTTGTAGACAGTTATCTACGTAGAAGCTGTTCTTCACACTGTGTCGGACCTCTTCGTCCGCTGCTGGGTCCTCTGCGACATGTCTCTGTAGTGCAAATGTAGCACAGCATGGGCTGCATGTAGTTCCGAAAGGGAGGACTTCCCATTGGTAGATGGCTGGGTGCTCATCTCCTGGCCTCTCTCTCCATAGGAACCGCAACAGGGGCTTGTCCTCCTCTACTAATCTCACCTGCAGGAACATCCCTTTGATATCCCCGCTGATAGCCACCTTGTCCTGGCGGAAGCGGAGTAGTACGCCTAGTAGGGAGGGGCCGAGTGTAGGACCGGGCAATAGCTCTTTATTCAGATTTTGGGATCCGATTTGGTAGCTGCAGTTAAACACGATGCGGTCTTTGCCGTTGTGATGAACCTTGTGGTGGGGCACGTACCACGATTCAGTCGTCTGGTCGGCCTCTTTAATGTCAATCTTTGTGACGTGTCCCGCTGTGATGAGCTTCTCAATCTCAGCGCGGTATACACTTTCTTGGGCGGGGTCCTTGGCTAAGCGCCGCTCTGTGTTTAGTAGGTACCGCTCTGTGGCGTCTTTCTTTGCGTGAAGGTAGGCATCCCTTCCCGCCGCAGGAGTGGCGTGGCGTATCTCAACACGCCGCTGACTGGGACTCTCTTTGTTCCCGTCTCGAGGAGGTTAATGGCGTAGATGTCGTCTTTAGAGCGAATGTCTTTCTTTTCGTTCTTAAAGGGCATTTGTTCTAAGGTCCATAGCCTCTCTACATGCTGCAGGAGTGCGGTGTCTCCCTCTGTGACTCGGGAGTGGAGACAGCTAGTGGCTGTGGTTCGGTTGAGAGATTTGGCGAGTGGGCCTTGGAGAGTCCATCCTAGGCGGGTCTCGACTGCTGCAGGACAGCCTCTGGGTCCGGTATGAACCCGGTCTATCGGGACAATGAGGTCTGCATGGTCGGAGCCTATCAACAGTGTCGGGGTAGCACCGTCTATGAGTGGGATCGGTAGCTTGCGTAGATGTACATATTTCTCCATCAGCTTGGCTACGGGGTATGTGTACCGCGACAGTCCTATTTCTTGGCTGGTGAAAGCGTCTGTAATCCTGTACCGTCGCTCGGGCTGGCCGCTTGCTGCGATAGAGAATGAGACATTCTCGCCCTTTATCGTTTTCAAATCTCTTCTTATTGTCCGAATTGTCATTTGGTTTTCGCTCCCCCGCAGCCCTAGCTAGGCCGCAGCGGACGCGAGCAGAAGGGTCTTCTCTGACCCGTCATCAAGGACGGCGTAAGTGTCCATGACTTTATTCTGGTAGCTCAATGTCACACGGACTACCTTTAAGAGCACTCTGGCTCCGCTGCTGCTGGCGGGGTCGATGTACATGACGCTTGCTTTGCTGCTTGATGGTGCGGGTGGAGGCCGCCGTCTGTTACTGTCGTGGAGTATGTCCAGATGGGCTCCATCGCACCGACTGCACTTTTTCTTTAAGCGGCATTCGGCTGCCATGTGTGATCGCGCACAGCGAAAACAGCGTCTGTTGGACTTTATCCATTGACTCGCTTCCTCCGCATTCATCTTGGGGAATGAGTCACATTGTGACAGCCAGTGTTCTTTCTCACAGTAAGGGCACACTATCTTCCACTTCTCCTTTCTTGAGGGGGTACTGTGGCTCCTACTGCTTGGCACTGACTCCGATTGGTGCATGACAGTCACCGATCTTCTTCCATCATTTAGTCTCCTGGTTCCTTCTCTGGAGCCAGGGGTGCTCCGTCCGAATGTATCTAGCCGTAAGCTGCTGACTTCTCTCGCCAGGAAGTCGGCTAGATCGAGGAGGTTCGGTTCGGGGCCATTAGGGTCTCGGTGGTCTCTCTGCCGCCTAAAGCGCTCCTGTCGGGCGGGCGGTAGCTTCTCCAAGATCCTCTCTACATTTGAGTTGGCGTATAGTTCATGCCTACCCTTTTCCCTCTGCGCTCCCAGCATCCCTACTAGGGACTGCACTCTGATGGACAGGTCGTCCAGTGCTCGATTGTCTGTTGCTGGAGGTAGGCGGTCGATGTGCCTGATCTCCTGGATCACGTAATCCCATATACGTCCATATCTCTGGTCCAACGCTACCAGCGCTGCGGTGTATGGGGTCGTGGAAGTGGCGTAGGCGAGCGCTATGTTGTGCGCGCGGGGTACCTTTAAATGCTTCAGTAGTATCGCGTATTTATGGCGTTCATCAATGACATCCACCAACATTGTCTCCAGACACATGCGGAGCTCCGTATACTGGGCCCGGTTCTCCTGGGTGAAGTCTGGTACCATAGGTGTGCCAATGTATGACGCGGATTGTTGATACATCGGCGAGCGTTGGGGGAGAGGCCTCCTAGGCGAGTCTCCTCCTGCTCCTTGGCGTGGGCTGGTACCGGCTGTGTACCATGGCCCGCTGGTCCAGGTGCTGTTCCTCGGTGCGGGTCGTGCGTCGTGCTCACCCGTGAATAGCGTCGGGGGTCTGTAGCGCAGCTCCGCGGGGGTATAGCCTGGGCTGTACTGGACCTCCTGGTCCGGTAGAGTACTGTGCTGTCGTCGGGCGTGGTTCTCCTCCTCTTCCTCTTCGTCTTCCGTTAGGTCATCCAGGGCTTGTAGTCTCTGATTTAGCCTCTCCGCAGTGTATGCTGCTCCTTCCCGGTGGCTGGGTCTCGCTTGGACCGGTTGGGGAAGGGGGTCTGCGGGGGGTATGAACCTCGTCTGTTGTTCAAGTTCAGGGTCGCTTACTCGGCTAGGGGATGCCGCCCTGGAGTGATGTCTAGACGAGTTCCTGGAGCCTCTGGTGGAGGGAGGGGGTGTTGTCCTTCTGATCAGCTGTTCTATTAGTTGCGCTTGTGCTCTGTCGCGCTCGGCTTCGCGCTTGGTGAGATCCGATTCTCTCTGGGCACCGGTGGCGGCGCGCTGGGCGTCGGCCCGGTCTCTTGCCATATTCTCTTCCATCTGAATGCGTCTTATTTCCAGGCGTATGTGCTCTTCTTCGCTCCGTTGCTGTATCTGCAATCGATCGCGTTCACCCTGGAGTCTATCGCGTTCAGTAGAGGCTTTCAGGCTGACGAGGAATGCCTGCTGTAGTGTCCTCTCTGCCTCGCTGGGAGAAGACGGTTGTATAGGGGAGCCGTCCCTTGGGGTACTCCGTGCGGAGTCTTGGAGCTCTATCTCCACGGTGCTCTCCTCATCTTCTTCCGTGCCGAGTTCTCTCTCGGTAGTGTTGTCTTCCTCCCGGGACTCGTCGGGGACTACTTCTTCGGTATTGGCGGGGTGTAAAGTCATGTCTGGTTCCCCCTGGTCCCCACCGTGAGCTGGGTCAGTTACGTTAGAACCCATAGGGGCCTCTATGGTCGGGGTAGCCTGGTCGTTAGGGTTAGACATAATTTTACTTTCTAGTTTTACCGCGTTTACTGTTGGTAGAAGACTAGGTTGTTGACTGACAGCGTAAGCCTCTAGGTACTGAGGGAGCTGTCGTTTGCGCCGCGGGCGTTGTTGGTTAGGAGGATCGTTTCGTGGAGTGTTCATCATAGGCCATTTTAATATTAATAACACTATATTAATATTACACTGATTACCATCCGGCTCGAAGGACCAATTGTAACTGAGGGGTACAATTCCCTGACTGTATTGTTAGATATGATACTTACTACCACTACCTCTTGTACTTTAGACTCTGGCCACCCAGTACTAGGTATAAATAATTATGATAAACACTCCCACCTGATGAAACGGATCCAACACAAATGTACCAAGTCGAAAGTCTGCGTTTAATAATAATACATAGCAAAAGGTATGTACAACGATCACTTAATTACATTTATGATTTGAAATAGTATGCACTTTTATGGCAAATGAGTATTCGTAGGTAGATCAATATCGAATGTCCAATCTCTGATTGCGCAGGAAGCAAATATACAACCTGGAATATTTAGGGAACAATAGCAATGATACTTGAATGATTATATAGCTGGATACACTAGGGGAAGGTTCCGACTGCTTGTAGGACAGCTGGAGGGGGGGGGGGGGTAGAGTCTGGCTGTATCCCGTCTGGCCGAGGGTATCCTGGGAGAGCCCACAGTCGTGCGACCCGGTGCCCAGCGATCCTCGATCCACAGATGAAAGCAGTTGGACTCTCTGTGGCCGGCGTCCTCCGGTCCACGATGGAGAGACGTGAGGCGACCTCGTCGTGTAGAGCGTCTTCTCACCTGTCGTCCTCTCCGGGGGGGGTATTTCCAACACACCGCAGTGTTGGCCTTTATCCATAGAATAATCAAAGTACTCAAAGCATAATCCAAGCCGGGGAAGGCTAGCCGTCGTCGGTAGAATAATCCAATATACAGGTCCACTCGCTCTTTGGCCTGGAGCTCCTCGGGTGCAGCTTCACGTGGGGTCAATCACCCTGGATAAGCGTCCAGCTGATGCCCGAAACGATGGGGGTGCTGATTACTATAGAACTCTTACCGCACGAGGCACTACATATGAATAGACTATTATTAGCTTAATAGAATACGTCCAACTCGACGATATAGTGCCAAATATGACTATTCAAATATTAATATACACGATGTCTCAATGCCGATACTGAGCCGAATTGGCCTTACTGCCCACACGTGGTTCGCGGGGAGGCTTTTGCGTCTGTCACTCTGTTGGAGGGTAAGGAACTGGACTAAAAGAAAGTTCTACTTTAATAGCGCAGTATATATACGCACTGTGAACAAATAGTACCATTAGTGGTGAGGTAGACATATTCCTACGCGGAACTAGGACTTGTCCATACATGTTGAGCGGTACGATTGAACCTGGTCTGAGGGGTATGGCGACCTGGCACCAAGGTCTCGTCCAATGGTAGAATGGAGACTATTATGGGATGTTCAGTAGACTAGAAGGGATATTCAATGCATATTGTACAAGGAATATACAAGGGATATCAGGGGATATACAAATACAATAAAATATATATATATAAATAAATATATATATTCGGTTTAATCTGATCCTTCAGAACACTTATGTTGAATTTGGAAGGGAGAGGGAGAAGGAGAACCTGTTTGACAGGTGGTGCACTTCTCAGAAGGCAGAGTCAAGAGAGCAGCTTAGGCAGTTGATTCTCCTAGAAGAATTTAAAAGATGTGTTCCTGATACCGTTTCCACACATCTAAATGAGCGTAAGGTATCGAAGATAGGCAACGCCGCTGTCTTCGCTGATGAGTTTGTGTTGACACACAAGTCCGTGTTTTTGGAGGACTACCGTGTTGAGTCCGGGGATAGGCGTCCTGTCCAGGGGGGCCGTTTCCCAAAACCTGTGTCTGCTGGTCAGTTAACTTCACCTCCTAGGCGGGGTGGTTCTGCTGGTGCATTCCCAGAAGGTCATATCGTTGCTGGGTGCCCGGTGCTTGAGCAGAAAAATTTCAGAACCGTGGCTCTGGTAGAAACCATATGCAGAACGCCTATGCCAACGTTAGATGGGGATGGGGGAAGTATCAAACGTGTGGACAAAGAGCTCGAGGGTTCCTCAAGGTTTATGATGAATGGATTTGTTTCCCTGACTAATGCACCAGAGTCCAAACAGGCTATAACAATTTGGAGAGATATCGGTGCTTTTCAGTCCCTCATTCTGGAGGGGGTTTTGCCGTTTTCAGAAAACTCTTCTTTGCATTCCGGTGTCGTTGTTCGGGGCTTTGGGGGTGGATTTGTGGATGCACCTTTGCATGAGGTCACGCTCAATTCTCCCTTAGTATCAGGCAATGTTGTTGTGGGGGTATGTTCTCACATTCCCATAAAGGGGGTGTCCTTCATTCTAGGGAATGATTTGGCTGGTGACAAAGTGTTCAAGTCAAGTCAAGAGTTTTAATTGTCACGGCATACAGGTATACAATGAAATGCGGGTGGTCTTGCCCGCAACGATGTGCAATACAGTGGTACATATAATAGAATCAAAAGAAGAAACAACATTGTGCAGTAACAGATAGCAGGTAACATGGAGTGACATCTCGGTATCTGTACATAGTTATTTACAGCGCATGTGTGACATGCTAGTTAGCTTTGGTAGTGCAATACACTGTTCCTGTTATTCTAGTTTAAAGTGTCCTTTCCTTTGGCCATAAGTGTGCGTGTGTGCGACATGAGTGTGTGCCCGCTCATGTTAAAGTGTTAAGTGGCTGCTCGTGTGTGAGCGTGCACAGTGTGCGTGTCGTGTGTGTGTTCATGTGTGCTTGTGTGTGGACAGTTCAATGTTCTGAGCACTCAATGTACATTGTTCATGGCTCTGATGGCCTGGGGGAAGAAGCTGAGCCTAAGCCGCTCTGTCCTAGTAGCTAGGATTTGCAGGCGTCTGCCTGACCTCAGCAGCTGAAACAGGCTGTTATTGGGGTGGTGAGGGTCTTTCATTATCCTGCAGGCTCTGGATTTGCACCTCTTGTTGTATAGAACCTGCAGGGGGGGTAGTGCAATACCCGTGGTACGCTCGGCTGAGCGCACCACTTTCTGTAGGGCCTTCTTGTCCTGTGCCGTGCTGTTTCCATACCAGGCAGTGATGTTTCCGGTCAGGATGCTCTCTACAGCTCCTGAGTAGAAGGACTGGAGTATCTTCCCCGATACTCTGAACTTCCTTAACTGTCTCAGGTGGTAGAGACGCTGTTTCGCCTTCTTTACTACTGTGCCTATGTGTGTTGACCATGTCAGGTCCTCTGAGATGTGGACCCCCAGGTACTTGAAGCTGCTCACCCTGTCCACGGTAGCCCCGTTTATCATCAGTGGTGTGTGTGTCCCCTGCTGTCCTCTCCTATAATCCACGATCAGTTCCTTGGTTTTGCCAATGTTCAGGAGCAGGCTGTTGTCCTGGCACCAGCGTTCCAGTACCTCCACCTCCTCCCGGTAGGCCTTCTCGTCGTTGTCCGAGATCAGCCCCACCACCACCGTGTCATCTGCGAACTTCACTATGGAGTTGGAGCTGAACTTGGCCACACAGTCGTGTGTGTAGAGTGAGTACAGCAGGGGGCTCAGAACACAGCCCTGGGGGGACCCGATGCTCAGGGTGATGGTGTTGGAGGTCTGACCCCCCACCCTGACCGCCTGGGGTCTTTCGCTCAGAAAGTCCAGTACCCAGGCGCTCAGGGCGGAGCTCAGACCTAGCTCGATCAGCTTGTCCACCAGTCTGGTGGGGACTATGGTGTTGAACGCTGAGCTGTAGTCAATGAACAACAGTCTCACATAGCCCCCCTTCTGACGGTCAAGGTGCGAGAGGGTGCTGTGCAGTACCTGGGAGACCGCGTCGTCGGTGGACCTGTTTGTCCTGTATGCAAATTGCATAGGGTCCATATCACTGGGGAGGGAGGCACAAATGTGGTCCTTGACCAGCCTCTCGAAACATTTCATGACCACAGAGGTGAGTGCCACCGGTCTGTAGTCATTTGGACATGCTGGGGAGGGTTTCTTCGGCACAGGGATGATGGTAGACCTCTTGAAGCAGGCAGGGACCACTGACTCCGCCAGTGATTGATTAAATATGGCGGTGAACACAGGGGCCAGCTGGTTGGCACAGGTCTTGAGTATACGTCCTGTTATGCCATCTGGGCCAGCAGCCTTCCTGGTGTTCACCTGCATAAATGCTCTTCTCACACTGTGTTCCGACAACGAGAGAGCGTCCCCCCCCCCTCGCGGTTGCCCCCCCCCCTCCACAACAGCCGGCGCGCCAGTGACGTCACTAGCCGGAGAGCCAGCAGCGCCACTGTCTACACCAAACCGAGCGTAGAAGGTGTTGAGCTTGTCCGCGAGGGAGGCGTCGTCGCTCCCCATTGACGGGGCGCTGACTTTATAGTCAGTTATTGACTTCAGTCCCTGCCATAATCCTCTTGTGTCGTTTTGTGCCATTTGTGTCTCCAGTTTGTCAGCATATGTCCTCTTAGCAAGTTTGACTGCTTTGCGTAGAGTATAGACTGAAGCCTTATACTCCTCCATGTTTCCTGACTCTCTACCCAGGTTGTAGGCGGTGGTACGAGAGTTCAGAGCTGCTCTAATAGTGCTATCCACCCACGGTTTCTGGTTTGGGAAAATCCGCACCGTTTTCCTGAGGACAATACCATCAGCTATTGTTGTTATGTAGCACACCACTATGTCTGCTAATTCACTGACGTCACTGGCGCTTCCTATAAACATATCCCAATCCGTGTCTGCAAGCACGTCCTTGAGCGTGGCCTCTGATTCGTCGGTCCACTTCTTAGTCTCACGTGACACGACGGCGTCACGTGATCTCTGTTGATATGCCGGAAATAGCAAGATGGAGTCATGATCGCTCGAGCTTGTGGACCCCGTTAATGGCGGAGCGGCTACTGCCTTGTAACCCGCTTTGAACGGGGAATAGCAGTGGTCGAGTGTGTTCTTCCCTCTGGTGGAGCAAGCGATGTGTTGGAAAAAGGACGGCATCACTTTCTTCAGGTTGGCCTGGTTGAAATCGCCGGCCACTACCATCGCTGCGTCTGGGTGTTTGATCTGGTGTCTGTTGAGATGATCGTGTAATTCGCCCAGCGCTTTGCCCGTGTTCGCGTGTGGGGGAATATACACGGCAGTCATGACGACTGCTGTGAACTCCCTCGGGAGGTGAAACGGACGACATAGGATAGAAAGATGTTCCAAGTCCGGCGAACACGAGTTTGAGAGGACCTGCACCCCCTCGGGATTAACCCAGGAATTGTTCGTGATGAGGCAGACTCCGCCGCCGATGGTCTTTCCTGAGCCAGCGTTGCGATCTGCACGTAAGACTGTGAAGGCATCCGAGGGAGAGACGCTTTTGTCTGGGGTCGTCGACGTGAGCCATGTCTCTGTGAGACATATAATGTTGATGTCTCTCATCTCCCGTTGGAACCGGACCCTCGCTCTCAGATCATCCATCCTACCCTCCAACGAACGGGCATTCGCCAGAAAGATGGATGGAATTGCTGGGCGGTAAGCAGCTCTTTTTAGTCTCAATCTGATACCTCCTCGTCTCCCTCTGTGTCTTCTCCTGCCGTCGCCTTTGTTCTTTTCTTTGCCGCCATTCTCCCGTCTGATTTCTGCTGGCCATTCTAGGTCAAAAGTGTCTCCAAACTCCTCTTTGAGCCCGGGGTTCAGGTCCATAAGTGTCTGACGGTCGTATGACGTACCCGCCAGTGTTGCTTTAAATAAAAAAGTAGCAAAAACAAACATAATAGCTAAAAGTGAGTACATCGTTGCGGAGCTAAAACCAGAGGCGTCTGACCAGGGTCGCGTCCGGTTGTAACTCCCATTCCTGTGGTTTCTGAGGTCTCTAATGAGCTGGCACAGAAACATCCAGGAGTGTTTCCTGTGTGTGCTGTGGCACGAGAAATGTCAAAGGACAAAAGTGATGTTGTTGATACTTCGACTTGGGACATTACACTTAGTGACACATTCTTTGTTGAATAAAAATGTGTACCTGTTGAGAATTTTGGAAAGCACACTGTGGATGTACCTCTGCATAATGATTCTCTTGATTGTGGCTGTGTTAGGCCCGGTGGTGAAACCAGAGTTGACATGCGTGCCGGAGAAGCATGTGACGGGAGATGATATGGCAGCGCAGTGTCTCAAGGTCTTCCCAGCCTGTACGGTGGCTGAGGCCACGAACGAATTGGAGGATGAGTGTGGGAAGGATGCTATGAGAGGTGCTGTTGTTTCATGTGACACCGTTCTAGTTGGAGAGGCTACTAAGCCTGACTTAGGCTGCCAGCCTTCCCACAGTAGCTCTATTGTCCCTAATGTTTCACTTGTGGGCAGGGATGGTCCCAGTATGTCAGTTGATGATTCTGACATTGATCCACATGTCCACACTGATTCTCTGCCATGCACTAGGTGTGATGGTCAACCTAGTTACCTGTGTCCTGTGGAGCAGGAGCCGCCTTCGCGACCTGGTCTGTTGAGTGGCAGCCATTTTGATTTTGATCAGGACAATGTTATTTTGGGTGACGCCATTTTAGATGGTGTTCCAGACGTTATTGTGACTGTCGTACTGCCATGTTCCCGGTACACTGGGGCTGTACCTGAGGCGGTACATCCTACTCTGGATGTTCACGGTTTGCAGTATCCTGAACTGCCAGTGCCAGGTGGGATGGATATGGGTGCGGTGGTGGTATCAGTGATCTATGGTTTTTGTTGTGCTGTGTTCTGTTCTGTTGAGCGCAGTTCTCAGGTTGATTTTGGTTTGCAGTCTAATTTTGACAGATCGGTATCGGTGGTCGTGTTCGACAGGGGCCGACCCACTATCGCTGTTGTGGTAGTGGCCCTGATACCTAATGGGTCACAGTGTTTTTTTTGTTTTTTTTTTTTTTTTATGGGTTGTTGTGTGGTGGTTGCCTCTGGGGCAACCAGTTTGGTGGGGGAGGTGTTATGTACCAGGAGCTGATCACTTCTGTGTCACTGTGCATGCAGGTGAGGGCTGCCAATTAGCCAATTAGTGCTGATTGGTTACCTGCTGGGAGCTTTAAAGGCAGACCTAGTAACACACATGCAGTGTCTGTGCTTAGAGAAAGAGCTGTCAGGTTCTTCCAGTCCTTGTCCGTTGGGTTACCTTAGTACATTAGTTTATAGTTACATTAATAGTTCCTTGCTCTAGTAGCATTTTGAGTTAGAGCACAGGGTTTTGGTGTCGGTTTTGCACATAGGTTGCGTCCCTTGAGCCAGGGTCGTAACATGGAGCAAGACACTTAAAGGAACACGCCAACTTTTTGGGAACCTACTTCCAGTGAATGACGCTAAGCTAGGCTAACTGTGTGGGTCTTCCTACTCCTACTGCATGCACAGAAGAAGAGGGGAGGACGCGACCGCCCCTGTGCCTCAAATAGATCTGCTATCAGCTCTATCTTTAATCTTTCAAAATGGTCAGTTGCTATCGCTATCAGCTCTATCTTTAACTGAATAAAATATTCCACCATGTACCTTTACATGCCAGCATTCATCTGGCCACACCCCCATCCGCTTACCTACATAAGCAGGGGTGGGGCCACACACTCATCTCCTTCCCAACAAATTTCACCACAATGAAAAATCAAGGGCCGCAGCGGCGTCCAGGTGCTGAGCGCACCATAACTCATAGAACTGGGTTATATACATAACCCTCAGTTTTATGTCGTTATGGCTTGCTCAGCACCTGTCTGCATAACAGGGGCTGAGCGGAGCCATAGCCCGACGAATGTACCCCGCTGAGGCCCCCCACAACCATCAGCCGGGGAGGACCGAGCCCCCCTGACCCTCCCTAATGGAGGGTACCCCCCCTATTGGAGGTTCACGGGAGGGCGACGGATCCGACCGTGCGAAGAGGCACTCAAGCAACTCAACGCACAGGGTGAGCAGACCGTGGCTTGACCCCACGACTACACACACGCACAACCCGCATGCCACCCGGGAACGAACGAAAGGAACAACCTCGTTACTGCCCCCAGAAATCACGGGGTCAAGAGCAAACCCAACCCTGTGGCAAGGCCGTAGCAGCGGAGCGCGAAGAAAGACCCAGACCCACTGAAGGGACTGGATCCCCTGGAAAACGGGGGCCCAGAGAGGTCAATGACGCCAGGCATCAAGACCCCACCAGGTGACACCGCCCCCCACATCGCCAGCATATTCGGATAAGGCCCCTCCAAGAGCGGGCCCTTTCCCCCCAATAGCACACCGCTGGCACACTGACCCTGCAGAACAGGCAGTCAGCATGGCCGTAAGCACACAAAAAAGGTTAACCAACGGAAGGAGGCAGCGCACCGGGGAAACCAGGCAACAGGCTGTAACCTGAGCCTGGAGCACTGCGGACGAGACAGGCGCCAAAGGAGTCCGCTGAAAACAGCCCCCCCGGCGGAAGGGGCGTATGCTGGCGTTGTTGCATGATAAAGCCTCCATTAAAAAACCTCCACCCAGAGGGGTCGAGGCAGAGAAGGCTGACATGATTGGCAGATGTCATGAACGTGCAGGGGCACACTCAACCGAGTAACCCGGGAGTTGACACTGCTCCAACACACCAGGGAATCAACCACCCTCTTGGTACCGACGGTGGTTGTTCCTATAACCCCTCAAGAAAAAACTCCAAAATACACCTGCGGGCATATACTGGCTATACCGCAGTACAAGTGTTTCAGTTTTCAAAAAAGGGTTATCCCAGGCCTACGGTATCAACGAAACTTTACTTCGGACCGGGCCCGGCGGCACGGGAAGCACAGGGTTACCAGAGGAGGTCCAAGACCACCCCAACAGCCCCCTCTTTGCCACGAGTGAGAGAGGAGCGAAAAGAATGGAGAACCAGCCCTAAGCACACCGCACTTGGTATTCCCAGGCGGTCTCCCAACCAAGTACTAACCAGGACCGAACCTGCGTAGCGTCCGAGATCGGACGAGATCGGGCGTGTACAGGTTGGCATGGCCGTAAGCCATTATGATAGTGCAGAGTACAATATGTACCCAACAAAGGGTCTCCATAGCGCCTAACCCTGTGACACCCGGACCGACCCGGCATTTTTCCCCCCGAAAAAAGCACAAGTCCCTCAGGGTACCAGAACAGCAGATCTGCATCCCCGGCGGACAACGGGTTAACTGACCTGGACCAGCGTGACCAGACCAGTCCCGTGTACTAACCACACCGACATGCCCACTCCAGAAGAGGGGGTAGGTATGCGTGTCGATCTAAAACATGAAAAGAGGGCGCCACCCAGACGGTCCCATTAGGACCGTGCTCAGTGGCCCACCCCAAGGGCGTGAGACCCCTCTACCTATGTTCAGATCTATTCCGTTAACATCACCCAGATATGAACGAGAATTCATCGAGACAACCTAGTAAACTGGCGCTCGGAAGAGACAAAACTCCATCCCAGTTACGCTGTTTATAACAAGCAACCAAGGCGCACTTAGCCCCTGTGTGATTCTTTAACAGAAACACACCGAGCCAGCACTATGTATGCGTCGAGACCCAAACACATCAATGGATAGTCTAGCAAGACACCAAACATTGTTCCTCCAAGTCGCCTGGGAGAACGACACGGAGCCGTCGTGCTTCATGTACCTTCCTCTTTTTATTCAAAAAAGAAAGAACACAGACTGACATTAATCCCTCGTGACGCAGCTGAGGGTAATTTTTTTTTACATTTTTACATCCCACCACCCTCCCATAGGGAGGAGACGGAAATCCCCAGAGAGACTTCCCACGCGAGCTGTATAGATTGAAAATAATATATTGCAACATTGAGCTATGTAAAATTTGGGTTAGGGCTCTCCGAGGAGGAGGCACTGAACCAATACATACTCATACTCCCCTCATACTTGACAATCTGAGGAGGAGGCTCTGAACTCTGAGGAGGCTCCCTCACAGGGAAGGAGAGTCCTAACTCACAGAAGGCCCGAGGAGGAGCTTCGTGAGGAGGAGCTCTGACAACTCCCTGAAACAGATCCATCACATGGACCTGAACAACTCACGGAAGTCTTACCAACAGAGACGCGCACAGTGACGTACTCTATGACGGGGGAATTTCTGCGGTGCACACGCCCAATCTTCCAGGGCGTGGGACCAGGAAACTCCCTCCCCCCCCCCCCTCTTACCCTGTAACGTGCCGAACAGCAACGTGACAGGAACCTTGAATGACAGGAGGTTTTAACCCCTGCCCATCAAAAAGGGGAGGAAAGGATTACCAGTTCACCCCTTTATGACCCCACACCCATGATACGATGTAATGACAAAAAAGAACATGACACAGTCATAGTCAGCTACATGAAGTGTCTAACAGCTTCACACAGCTCATGTGCTAACCTGCTATCTGATTTTTACTAAGGAAAAAACACAGAATAGAGAGGGCCCCTTTAAGAGCCCCGGTACCAGACTTACACATGTGCTTCTGTGGCCAACCTAACCCAGTTGTAGATCACAAGTACAACCCTTTATCACAACAAAAAATGGCAAGTACACTCTTGCTACAGAGGAACGCCGTTTTTCATAACGAGAGAATACAGAATCCTCGATTATGTATCGGCCACAGGCCTTGCTAAGCACACACGATAAGCGACCAAACAATCTTTTCTTTAGGAAAATATAGTTTCTCAAGCGGTTAGCACAACCCTAGCAATTAAGCTAAGGGTTACATCGTATCCCCACAAACACAGTGACACAATATATTGTAAACAACATGTCTGAGAGGAGGGTGGGGAAGCCCCAGGGAAACCGGGGGGATCACTCCTCCTACCTTACCCTTGATACGGCCCAGTTGAACAGGTAACCCTGTTAATATGTGAACACACTGTTCATTGTCATTACAGGCTGAGAAAAGAATACATTCTTCACTCATATGTCACTAAGCATAGCTTTATAGGTTAATTAACCCCCTTAGTTGTGAGTTCACGGTACATGAACACACATGATGTTCTCAACACAACTAACCAGATCATTTTTACACATGTAAAACAACAACCCGATTTGTATGGAGAGAGAAGCTATACCAGTGACAAGACAATTCACACACAACACGCGTTGTATCCTCAATGTATTGCAGCAACACCCGTTTTGGAAAACATCGTTATTACAAAACATTTAGAAGGGAAGGAAGAAGAAGTGTTTAAGGTCCGGTCGGGACCTTCCTACCGTGAGCGCAGGCCAAGCGAACTGCAATCTGGCTAACGGGGCACCGACGTTAAACACAGCATTCCTGTGTTGACGATGAGGGCAGCGTCGCTGCGCCACCCAGCCGCTACGGTTCTCCATGTTGACGCAGTCCTCGCTGGCCGGGCTCCCGGTAGGTTCGACTAACATCCTCTGTCAAAGATGACGTCGTAGTCAGAGTGTTTAAGGCATGTTATAGTCACAGAAAACGTTCAACAGTGTAGCATTAAGCTAACAGCCGTTCGGCTCATAGCAACAAGCTAACGTATACCAGCCTGGTAAACACAGCGAGCTAACGCCGCAGCTAACAGCTGCGCAGCTAACAGCTGACTGGCTAACACAGTAGTCCACAAACTAGCACGCAAGCTAAGCAGCTATCACCTGAACTGTATACAATGACATAACAAGCCACACTTCAGACAGGCCGCTGTCCCAATCCCTCCCCTAACAGGGAAAAGAAAAAGAAATGTCAGAACACAGTTGTCAACGGTGATCCAGACATACACGGGGCCCTTTGAGCATGGAACTTCCGATAAAGAAGATCCTATGCCCACATTTCCTCGTTAGGGTATACTTCCATTTGTATATGAAAGATGGGGCCTGCACGGGACAGAGAAGCATCCGCTCTAGAATCCTGGGATCACCAGGACCTAGCGCGGCCCACTAGAGTAGCCATCATGGGCGTCAGACCAAGATCTCCCGACCGCCGTTTAAGCCGAGCAGAGGACCCTAGCCTGGATTCGGCGTTTCGTAAATTGTTAGCTAACCCCCACAGCATCAACAACAACCAGAGCTTGCAAGCAAAACAGTACGTACCCAACCTGGAAACAACCGCTTCTCACAATAGTCGGTGCGTCCTTGTTACGACCCTGGCTCAAAGGCCCGCAACCTATGTGCAAACCAACACCAAAACCCTGTGCTCAACTCAAAATGCTACTCTATTAAGGAATTACTGGTGTAAACTAAAGTACAAGGACGGAAGACCGTGCTAGCTATCTGTTACCCAACACTTCTCTAAACCACAGACAGTGCATGTGTGTTACCAGGGCTGGTTTTAAAGCTGCCAGCAGGTAACCAATCAGCACCAATTAGCTAATTGGCAGCCCTCACCTGCATGGCCCGTGACACAGGAGTGATCAGGCCTGCATGCACAGTGACACAGGAGTGATCAGGCTCCTGGTACATAACACCTCCCCCACCAAACTGGTTGCCCCAGAGGCAACCACTACACAACAACCCATAAACAAAAACAAAAAACAACTGTGACCCATTAGTCGTCAGGGCCACTACCACAACAGCGATAACGGGTCGGCCCCTGTCCAACACGACCACCAACCGTGTTGTATGCTCCCTTTCAACAGGCCCCTCCACCGATACCGACCTGTCAAAAATAGACTGCAAACCAAAATCAATCTGAGAACTAATCTCACTGCGCTCAACAGAACAGAACACAGAAAAACAAAAACCATAGATCACTGATACCACCACCGCGCCCATATCCATCCCACCTGGCACTGGCAGTACAGGATACTGCAAACCGTGAACATCCAGAGTAGGATGTACCGCCTCAGGTACAGCCCCACCGTCCCTGGAACATGGCAGTACGTCAGTCACAAAAACGTCTGAATCAGAATCATCAACTGACATACTGGGACCATCCCTGCCCACAAGTGAAACATTAGGGACAATAGAGCTACTGTGGGAAGGCTGGCAGCCTACAGATCCAGCCAGAATTAGTCATGGAACAGCTGTTTGCCGGCCGTTTTGACAGCGTTTTGCGTGGTTAATGTTAACAATGACCAGCGGGGGCGCTCTCATACAGCTGGTGACAACGTGCTGGACGAGCTCCGCCCTCGGCAAAGTGAGAGAGAGGCAGAGAGAGAGAGTGGACTAGGAAGTAAATATCGCGTCTCGTCTGTTGGCAGTGGATTTAGCTCTCAATCGGTAAGCTCTTAATATACATTACTATTGAAATGCATTTTTACTTAACTTTACAGCATTATTCAAACGTGATAGGAAGTTATGAGTCATCAGCCGTTTATATGCAGTACGTTTTGCCTACAGATTATACATGGCAAATGCCGCAAATGGTGTAGCCAGCCAGCTCACATACAGTAGACTAACGTTACGTAACTTTCTCAGATAGCAATCTAACATTACGTTAGTGGAAATCAAACAACTCTAACCCAATACTAATAAGTTGTTTCACATTCTTGTTGGGTGTTACACTATGAATGACGGTATAGCGGTCTGTGTTGTTGCCCATTTCTGGACTCTTTGTATCATAAACAGTACTGTATTTGCAAATCTGGTATGTCATAATTAAATGTATAGATGTAGCAGTAGGCCTACTGTCTATCTGTATGTCATGTATGTCATATATGTTATGATGAATTGAAAATGGGGGACCCTGATGTAAACAAGACGAAAGTCTTTCTCTGGTCTGCATCCCCTTAACAATTGTATGTATTGAGCTGTACTGTACTGTACCCATTCTGCAATCTGTTAATAACGTTTTCAATAATACTGTTAATACTGTTCCAAGGTGATGGAGCCTACGGTAGTAAAGATGTAAAGAGTCTGCGGACAGTGTCTGGTTTTCAGGACAGTCAGGCTAGTGGGCAAGTGTACAGGGGCTGGGCAGCTGGACTGAGACGTTAGAGCCATATGAAATCCGCGTTCACGGAATCGCGGAATTAACCAATAAAAATGGAATCAACTGCAAAACGTGGAATATTGCATAATTTGGCCTAATCTGGACTGAAATTCCGTTTTTGGGTGGAACGTTTGGTGCACACGCGACCGGGGAGGCTGAAGCTAGAGCGGGTTACACACAACACAGCAGTCTCCAAGCGTCTCGCTGCTTCGGTGTTAACATCGTCAAGAAGCTAAGAAATTCCCCAATAAGCCCTCAATTCAGAGCAGAGCAGTATCCGAATGACTTTTATGCCTCCGGCGATAAGGTGTTTTGCAAATTCTGTCAACGTTCCGTGGACTGGAGCCACAAAAACACTTGCGACACTATTGTGATTAAATAGCTATAACGTTAGGACATGATAGCTTCTTGCTAAATCTAGTGCACCCATCCATTTGTTTAATGCAAACGATTGTCATTATACACTGCCCTTTATAATCTAAATAAACTTAAATAGCTATGAAACGTTACAGTACATAGGACTATAGTTGGAAATTATAGCTTCTTGCTAAATCTGGTGCACTCATCCATTTGTTTAATGCAAACGATTGTCATTATACACTGTCCTTTATAAACGAAATAAACTAAACTAAATGTGCCTAAATTATGCATTACTATATTTCATCACAATATAATAGATATAGCTAGGCTACTGACATTGTCATTGTGATAATGTCAGTAGTAGCTAGCTGTATCTATTGTTTACACTTGAAATGTGTATTTTTATTTTGTCACAATATTATTTGAAAAGTATTGTGTAAAATTGAACTGTATTTCTGAGTTGCAGCACTTAAAAACATTAAATGGGCTGTTATATCATATTCAATTGTGGACATTTATTCATTCCCACTTATTAGATACTATTTCTGATGGTAAAATGAGCATAAAAAGCAAAATACAGAATTCTGAAATAGTGAAAGGTTAACTGTCTGTAGTGTGGTAGTGAAAGGACACTCTAACTGGCTGCAACCCCCACACCATTGAAATGCTAATTGTCCACCACCTAGCCCCTTTCGTGACTGCGATGTGCAAGCCAGGGGCTTTTGAATACGCAGTCACTTATCCTTACGGGCCGATTACCCGGTAAAGGAACGACCAAGCATGAAGCTCGGAGTTGCTAATAAGCATTTTAAATCATTTTTATAAAACGAGTGTACTCACAGAGCGAACCTTGGCAAAATGGCTGGTGCGTGGGCAATCACTGCGCTCCCTATCGGTCCCTGTTGGTCATCACCTATAGGCCATTACAGGGTAGAATCTCCTGAGCGCGTCTCCTGTGTATTGTTGTAATGACCAACAGGGACCGATAGGGAGCGCAGTGATTGCCGAATTGCCGAATTAATGGCACAAAACGAATTCCCTTAAGGATAGGATAAAACAAAGCATCTACTGTATTACTGTGTGTTTCTATTGTGAGCAAGTCAAGCAAGTGTAATTGAACACAATACATGCTGTACAGTCTGCTAGGGGTAGGTACAAATAGAAAACTTCTATAACTGAACTGTCTAATAACTGAACTGTCTCATTGTATCTGTCTTTAGGATGCCTTAACTCGCTACTCGAGTGCCGCCCTAATGCCTATGTGGACTTTATGGAGTTGGTCCACTATATCCGGGCATTCGAGTCGGCCAAAGAGAGGTCTCTCCTGGCCCTTGTTGGCTTCGGCCAGTACAAGAGTGAGACCCTGCAGGACCTGTACCAGTGAAAGGACCCCAATACTGTCCGGTATGTTTGAACGTATACAAATTAAATTCAATCGATTAATATAATGTTGTGTGGTTAGTTGTGTGTTATTGGAATGCCAAGCACTCAAAGCATGCATCTTCACATTTGCTTAGCTATGTCGCCTACGTACGAAAGACGCCGGCGAAGACAAAAATGATGGAGGACGTCGTCCGCTACGTTCGTCTCCGTGACCGCAAGGAGGCAGCTGCCGCCACCACAGCTGCAGCGGGGAAATTCTTGGCCAAAACTGATACCGAAAATAGGATACAGTTGGCCGAATGCCGAAAGGCCGAAAATGATTAATATAAATATATATATAATGTATTTTTTTCCCCCAGCTACCCGATTATGGCAAAAGACATGATTATGGCAAAACTTAACTTAAAGGGGAACTATTTTTACTATTTTCTTTCACTATTTGGGCACTTTTACACAATTCCTGTGAGTTTATGGAACACCTCTGTAATTTTTTTTTTTTTTTAATTCATTGTTTTGTATTTCTAATCAAGTACTCAAAAACAGCATTTTTCTACCTCAAGATCTTAAGCCGTTTTGAGCCTGGGCTCCAACCACAATGGTAACTGTGCTTAGTGTGTGAGTCTCAACATGCAGCTGAGTCTCTGACATCACAAATCAGCACATTTTCAGATGACTCAGTTCAGTGAGGGTGAATATTGTGAGAGGAGAATTGGAAGAATGCGCCAATATGAGAATTAGAGACATAGATCATATTAATATAAGTCCACATAGCTAGGAAACAATGCTAAACACTGAAAAAGGCCATTTATAAGATAGTTCCCCTTTAAATAATATTAATAATCACTATTATGGGCCCATAAAACATTTATTCAGCACTTTTGAATGCATACATTAATTCCAGACTGACTGCTGAAAGATTGCACTGCTTACTAACTAACGTTGATAAACCCAGGTTTACCACACAGTTAAAACACAGCTACTTACATTTGAGGATAAACTTGCATAAGAAGTTTCACTCAAGTTTCACTGTGGATGCCAAGGCTCCCTTGGCTCACCAAGTTGCCTGCATCAAATTCCAACATCCAATATACCATATAGGATGCCAAGAGCATGCTCTACAGTCTACAACATGGGATCATCCATTTCTATCTACAGTAAAAGCTGTTCACATGTAAAGGGTTTTTATAAACTCATGTTAATTCTGTGCTCAATAGTTACATTTTATTACACATCATTACACAATTCAGCAGTCAAAGTGTATATATTAAAACGTGTCAAATCTAACTTCTAACTAGTCTTCAGGGTATTCTTGTTTACCGGAGAGGAGATCCGGTAGTGTGGTATACTGAAGTGTGGCTGCATACACCCCCCCCCCTCCTGCATTTACATGTAAATGTAGGGGGGGGGGGGTTGTATGCGAATGCTAGCAACACGGCCGTATGGTGAAGGCTGTTAGAAGGAAATCATGTTTTTTTTTATCTTTTCTTTTTCTGTTTACTGTTATATTTTTTAGTTGTTTCTAAATTGTATTTTTCCCTATTACTTTGTAACAGGATCAGAGGTTATCTAACAAACATAATTATGTATTGTGTGCAGCCACTTTCTTTGTTAGGCAGACATCTACAGAGGGCATCTGCCTTTTTTTAATATTAATATTTTTCTGTTTCCCCAGATGCTCAACCCTGGACCACACGACAGATATATTCTAGGCCTAATCCAACCCTAGCCTGAGGGTTATATAGTAATCATGCAAGCTCAAAGATTGAGCTCTTGAGGTGACTGGCCCTGCTCTATATTAAGAACCATTATCAGAGTGGCAACTGCAGGACCTGTATTTCCCAAAACAATGAATATCATGATTGAATGAGAGGCCATGGTAAACAGCACAGTGAATAAACAATGTGCAGTCCCCTTATATATATTATATATATATTGTTCTGGATAGAAGTGGGGCCAGGCTAATCTGCAAGAGCTCAACTTTTGAACAAGGATGGTCATCCTCTCACATAAGCTGTCCGGGGACGACTCACACAGCTCTCTACTCTCTGGGCCATGGACTGGACACCCCTCCACTGTACTAGTTACACATTACACACATACAAATGACAATAACACTATGTAACAACCATCAAATGCACTCACAGCACACACATCCACACGCACACACTCACTTTAAACAAACAACTGACTGCAGCACCCACTTTAGAACACCTAAACAGACTTTATATTTATTGGCAAAGAATTTGCACTACAACCCATACCTCATTACACCTTACTGTAAATTGTACCTAAATTGTACCTCATCCCATTTCTGCATTGTACTGTATAGTATATTGTATTGTAACTCAGTTACTTTTCTACTCTGCATTGTATGTATATATTGAACACTTGTCTACGTACTTGACTATTTTATACTTATCTATTTTTATCTAGCACAATCTCTGGAGCAAAACAGAAAGAAGCATTTTATATAAAAGTATTCTGTACTTCTGTATGACAACTAATAAAGAAACTTGAACATCAAAAAATCAACATTCTGTTTTCTATTCCAGGCTAGATCTGACCTTGACTCATGTTACAGGATTAATACACATTTTCTTACACCCATATTGCTAGTTTTCACCTGAAGGGCAAATTACAGGGCCAGTCCAGTAAAAAAATACATTAATCATGTATCATTATGTTTAAAATAAATTGCATTTTGGTACAAACCTTTTGTGTTTGTCAACTTTGCCTTCCTGTGGGCTATGTTATGTATATGAGCAAATTGCATATAGCATTCTCTTTGGTAGCATTCATTCTGTGTTTATTGTGTCATACTGGGGAATAATATTAATATTATTATGTCCTATTGGGGACACAATTTTAAATTCTGAGCAATTCAATCGTTTTTTTTATAGAGCTCATCTGTGACGTCGGTACAGTGCGAAATGCAATCTTATAGTAACAAAACAATACACAAATTGAACATAGTTTTGAACGTTTTATTACAATAGTATTTACTGTCTCATGTTGCAATGTATAATCCAGCTAGCGTTCCAGTCAGATCCATTCTCCGTTCTTGTTGACAATTTTGGGGTCCGTGTCACCTGTACAAGAAAGATGACCCATGCGTTGAACAAAGTACCAACACTACGTTCATCAATCATAAATCTAAATGCCAAATCTTTTAAATCATGATTTTGTCTCAGTTTCATAAGAACAAGCAAGAGCTGCGCACGCAGGGGCATTGTGTTAATTTGCCAATCAGTTCTGCTATATGGCAATGGGACTGAAGTTTGCTGTGGTTTGAAGTTCGCTCCTCTGGTCCACCTTCTATTGGGGGAGCCTGCTCCACAGGCCGGCGCTCCTCATCTGGAGGCTCCTCCACACCCTGACCCTCTCTCCAGACATAGGCATACCAACACCACAGCACATCCATAGCTTTGATCTGGAGGAAGCAAGACAACTACAACGGCAAACGACGGGACAGGCTGCATGTCCACTGTGGCACAAGGAGCGAGAGGGCAGGCTGACTGCATCAGAATTTGGCAAGATACTAAAGAGAAAGAAAATTTCAGATGCCTTCATACAGTCCACATATTACCCCAAGCCCTTCACTGCTACTGTGACTTTGTACTTTTTACAAGAAGAGATATATATATTGAGAGAGTTCACAGAGATATTCAGTTCATCAATGACATGATTGTAAAGTTGCACACATTCCATGATGCTCACTTTAGTCCAAAAACATAAATCATACCTCTTTCATTGTCACTCATGTCCTGTGTTGGATTGACCTGTGTCGTCTCTGTGAGGGCAGTAACATCTCCAGCACACCTCATTCTGTGAAAAAACACAAAGCTGAGTATTAGCTAAGCATAGACAGATAATAATAATAGTTCATTTATGGAGCATCTTTCATACATAAAATGCAGCTCAAAGTGGATTTAATGCCCTTAACAATTGTGTGTATTGAGCTGTACTGTACTGTACCCATTCTGCAATCTGTTTACATCAGGGTCCCCCATGCGAGTTCTCTCTCTCTCTCTTGGATCAAATAACAAACTCAGCAAGGCCAATGGCTTCTCTGTTACAGTGGGTGACAATATTGTCACAAGGAAAGATGAAATTACCTACCTGGGTTCCATCCTAGAGGCAAATCTTTCCTGTGACAAAATGGCAACCAATGTAATAAAAAAAAGTCAACCAACGAACAAGATTCTTGTACCGGATCTCCTCTCTGGTAAACAAGAATACCCTGAAGACTCTGGCAGGAGCACTCATTCAAGGGTACTACGACTATGCTTGCACCTCATGGTACCAAAGCACCTCAAAAGCGCTAAAAACTAAATTACAAACATCACAAAACAAACTGGTCAGACTACTGCTTGACCTTACTCCTAGAACCCACCTCACCCCTGCCCACTTTGACTACCTAGGATGGCTTAGAGTAGACGACAGAGTACAGCAACTTGCAATGGGCCTGGTCTACAAGATACTGTACACTACACCACTAAGATACCCATGTACATGTCGAAATACTTCCCAAAGGTCAGTGAATACCACGACCACAACACCAGAGGGAGTTCCACAAATCATGTTCAACCCAGATTCGGCTCAAACAAGGGACTAAACACGTTTCGCAATTATTAAAATGATAATACTTTTATTAATATTAATTAGCTACTGCTGGCCATTCATCAAGCGAGACATTGCTGATTGTTTATGTATTTTATAAGACAAGACTACAGCAGCCGTGTATC
The DNA here is from genome assembly GCF_963971535.1 of Notolepis coatsorum. NCBI lineage: Eukaryota > Metazoa > Chordata > Actinopteri > Aulopiformes > Paralepididae > Notolepis > Notolepis coatsorum. Next base: position 149,103,477 of record NC_140167.1, read on the forward strand.
TTGGATGTAATGATTGATTGATTGATTGATTGATTGATTGATTGATTGATTGATTGATTGATTGAAAGAAAATTAACAGATTGCAGAATGGGTACAATACAGTACACTGTAAAAAGTAACCAGCATTTCACAACATTTAACAGTATTATCTTACAGTAACATATTGTAATTAAGGCCTCCTGTAATATCCCAACAAATACATGTAAAAAAGACAGTATCTTTTGATTTCACATTATATTATTCTTATTTCACAATAAAATACCGCAATCAAAATCCTCTGTAATATCACATCAGATGTTGTAATCTCACAATAGCATACCAACATATCACATTATATTATTCTTATTTCACAATAAGATACCGCAATCAAAATCCTCTGTAATATCACATCAGATGTTGTAATATCACAGTAGCATATGAATATTTCACATAATTTATTTATTATTTCACAATAAAATATTGCAATCAAAATCCTCTGTAATATCACATCAGATGTTGTAATCTCACAGTAGCATATCAACATATCACATTATATTATTCTTATTTCACAATAAGATATTGCAATTTTATACAAAACAAGACGAAAGTGTTTCTCTGTAATATCACATCAGATGTTGTAATCTCACAATAGCATATCAATTTATCACATTATATTATTCTTATTTCACAATCAAATATTGTAATTTTATACAAAACAAGACGAAAGTCTTTCTCTGTAATATCACATCAGATGTTGTAATCTCACAATAGCATATCAACATATCACATTATATTATTCTTATTTCACAATAAGATACCGCAATCAAAATCCTCTGTAATATCACATCAGATGTTGTAATCTCACAGTAGCATATGAATATTTCACATAATTTATTTATTATTTCACAATAAAATATTGCAATCAAAATCCTCTGTAATATCACATCAGATGTTGTAATCTCACAGTAGCATATCAACATATCACATTATATTATTCTTATTTCACAATAAGATATTGTAATTTCATACAAAACAAGACGAAAGTGTTTCTCTGTAATATCACATCAGATGTTGTAATCTCACAATAGCATATCAATTTATCACATTATATTATTCTTATTTCACAATAAAATATTGTAATTTTAGACAAAACAAGATGAAAGTCTTTCTCTGTAATATCACATCAGATGTTGTAATCTCACAATAGCATATCAATTTATCACATTATATTATTCTTATTTCACAATAAAATATTGTAATTTTATACAAAACAAGATGAAAGTGTTTCTCTGTAATATCACATCAGATGTTGTAATCTCACAATAGCATATCAATTTATCACATTATATTATTCTTATTTCACAATCAAATATTGTAATTTTATACAAAACAAGACGAAAGTCTTTCTCTGTAATATCACATCAGATGTTGTAATCTCACAATAGCATATCAACATATCACATTATATTATTCTTATTTCACAATAAGATACCGCAATCAAAATCCTCTGTAATATCACATCAGATGTTGTAATCTCACAGTAGCATATGAATATTTCACATAATTTATTTATTATTTCACAATAAAATATTGCAATCAAAATCCTCTGTAATATCACATCAGATGTTGTAATCTCACAGTAGCATATCAACATATCACATTATATTATTCTTATTTCACAATAAGATATTGTAATTTTATACAAAACAAGACGAAAGTGTTTCTCTGTAATATCACATCAGATGTTGTAATCTCACAATAGCATATCAATTTATCACATTATATTATTCTTATTTCACAATAAAATATTGTAATTTTATACAAAACAAGATGAAAGTATTTCTCTGTAATATCACATCAGATGTTGTAATCTCACAGTAGCATATGAATATTTCACATAATTTATTTATTATTTCACAATAAAATATTGCAATCAAAATCCTCTGTAATATCACATCAGATGTTGTAATCTCACAGTAGCATATCAACATATCACATTATATTATTCTTATTTCACAATAAGATATTGCAATTTTATACAAAACAAGACGAAAGTGTTTCTCTGTAATATCACATCAGATGTTGTAATCTCACAATAGCATATCAATTTATCACATTATATTATTCTTATTTCACAATCAAATATTGTAATTTTATACAAAACAAGACGAAAGTCTTTCTCTGTAATATCACATCAGATGTTGTAATCTCACAATAGCATATCAACATATCACATTATATTATTCTTATTTCACAATAAGATACCGCAATCAAAATCCTCTGTAATATCACATCAGATGTTGTAATCTCACAGTAGCATATGAATATTTCACATAATTTATTTATTATTTCACAATAAAATATTGCAATCAAAATCCTCTGTAATATCACATCAGATGTTGTAATCTCACAGTAGCATATCAACATATCACATTATATTATTCTTATTTCACAATAAGATATTGTAATTTCATACAAAACAAGACGAAAGTGTTTCTCTGTAATATCACATCAGATGTTGTAATCTCACAATAGCATATCAATTTATCACATTATATTATTCTTATTTCACAATAAAATATTGTAATTTTAGACAAAACAAGATGAAAGTCTTTCTCTGTAATATCACATCAGATGTTGTAATCTCACAATAGCATATCAATTTATCACATTATATTATTCTTATTTCACAATAAAATATTGTAATTTTATACAAAACAAGATGAAAGTGTTTCTCTGTAATATCACATCAGATGTTGTAATCTCACAATAGCATATCAATTTATCACATTATATTATTCTTATTTCACAATCAAATATTGTAATTTTATACAAAACAAGACGAAAGTCTTTCTCTGTAATATCACATCAGATGTTGTAATCTCACAATAGCATATCAACATATCACATTATATTATTCTTATTTCACAATAAGATACCGCAATCAAAATCCTCTGTAATATCACATCAGATGTTGTAATCTCACAGTAGCATATGAATATTTCACATAATTTATTTATTATTTCACAATAAAATATTGCAATCAAAATCCTCTGTAATATCACATCAGATGTTGTAATCTCACAGTAGCATATCAACATATCACATTATATTATTCTTATTTCACAATAAGATATTGTAATTTTATACAAAACAAGACGAAAGTGTTTCTCTGTAATATCACATCAGATGTTGTAATCTCACAATAGCATATCAATTTATCACATTATATTATTCTTATTTCACAATAAAATATTGTAATTTTATACAAAACAAGATGAAAGTATTTCTCTGTAATATCACATCAGATGTTGTAATCTCACAGTAGCATATCAACATATCACATTATATTATTCTTATTTCACAATAGAATATTGTAATTTTATACAAAACAAGACAAAAGTCTTTCTCTGTAATATCACATCAGATGTTGTAATCTCACAATAGCATATCAACATATCACATTATATTATTCTTATTTCACAATAAGATACCGCAATCAAAATCCTCTGTAATATCACATCAGATGTTGTAATCTCACAGTAGCATATGAATATTTCACATAATTTATTTATTATTTCACAATAAAATATTGCAATCAAAATCCTCTGTAATATCACATCACATTTTTTTATCTCACAGTAGCATATGAATATTTCACATAATTTATTTATTATTTCACAATAATATATTGTAATTTTATTAAAAAAAACAAGACAAAAGTCTTTCTCTGTCATATCACATCAGATGTTGTAATCTCACAATAGCATATCAACATATCACATTATATTATTCTTATTTCACAATAAGGTGTTATAAGTGGTTGCTAGGGTGTTTCTAGGTGGTTGCTGTTATGGGTGGTTGCTAGGGTGTTTCTAGGTGGTTGCTAGGGTGTTATAAGTGGTTGCTAGGGTGTTTCTATGGTTGCTAGGGTGTCCCATTCTAACCCTGTCAGATGCAGAGAAGCTTGTCCATGCCTTTATCTCCTCAAGACTGGACTACTGTAACGGACTCTTCATCGGGATTCCTGGCAAGAGCATCCAAAAGCTGCAATACATCCAGAACAGCGCTGCCAGGATCCTGATGAGAGTCCGTAAACACGATCACATAACCCCCATCCTTCACTCACTACACTGGCTCCCCGTCTCATCCCGGATCAACTACAAAATCCTTACGATTACCCATAACTGCATAAACGGACACGCACCCCTCTACCTTCAGGAACTCATCACTCCACAATCCTTCACCCGCACCCTCAGATCCGCAGGTAGCCTGCTCCTTCAGGTCCCCAATACCCGGCTCTGCACCATGGGTGACCGAGCCTTCTGCACGGCTGCACCACGCCTGTGGAACAGCCTCCCCATCCAGCTGAGGGCACCACAGAGCCTGGACTCTTTTAAAGCAGGCCTGAAAACCTATCTGTTTAAAAAGGCCTTTGACTGTTAGCTTTTTATTTAAATTTTATTGCGCTTTGTTTTTAAATTGTCTGTTTATACTATGTTTTTAATTAACTATGTTCTATTTTTATTCTGTATTTTATTTTATTTGTTTTACTAATAACTATTTTATTCTATTTTTTTTGACTGTTTTAACCATGTTAGCACTTTGGGATCCCAGCGAACAAAAAGTGCATTACAAATCCAATCTATTATTATTATTATTATTATAAGTGGTTGCTAGGGTGTTTCTAGGTGGTTGCTAGGGTGTTATAGCTGGTTGCTAGGGTGTTTCTAGGTGGTTGCTAGGGTGTTTCTATGGTTGCTAAGGTGTTATAAGTGGTTGCTAGGGTGTTTCTAGGTGGTTGCTAGGGTGTTTCTAGGTGGTTGCTAGGGTGTTATGGGTGGTTGCTAGGGTGTTTCTAGGTGGTTGCTAGGGTGTTATAAGTGGTTGCTAGGGTGTTTCTAGGTGGTTGCTAGGGTGTTTCTAGGTGGTTGCTAGGGTGTTATGGGTGGTTGCTAGGGTGTTTCTAGGTGGTTGCTAGGGTGTTATAAGTGGTTGCTAGGGTGTTTCTATGGTTGCTAGGGTGTTATAAGTGGTTGCTAGGGTGTTTCTAGGTGGTTGCTAGGGTGTTATAGCTGGTTGCTAGGGTGTTTCTAGGTGGTTGCTAGGGTGTTTCTATGGTTGCTAGGGTGTTATAAGTGGTTGCTAGGGTGTTTCTAGGTGGTTGCTAGGGTGTTTCTAGGTGGTTGCTAGGGTGTTATGGGTGGTTGCTAGGGTGTTTCTAGGTGGTTGCTAGGGTGTTATAAGTGGTTGCTAGGGTGTTTCTAGGTGGTTGCTAGGGTGTTTCTAGGTGGTTGCTAGGGTGTTATGGGTGGTTGCTAGGGTGTTTCTAGGTGGTTGCTAGGGTGTTATAAGTGGTTGCTAGGGTGTTTCTAGGTGGTTGCTAGGGTGTTATAAGTGGTTGCTAGGGTGTTTCTAGGTGGTTGCTAGGGTGTTATATATGGTTGCTAGGGTGTTTCTAGGTGGTTGCTAGGGTGTTATAAGTGGTTGCTAGGGTGTTTCTAGGTGGTTGCTAGGGTGTTATAAGTGGTTGCTAGGGTGTTTCTAGGTGGTTGCTAGGGTGTTATATATGGTTGCTAGGTTGTTTCTAGGTGGTTGCTAGGGTGTTATAAGTGGTTGCTAGGGTGTTTCTATGGTTGCTAGGGTGTTATAAGTGGTTGCTAGGGTGTTTCTAGGTGGTTGCTAGGGTGTTATGGGTGGTTGCTAGGGTGTTTCTAGGTGGTTGCTAGGGTGTTATAAGTGGTTGCTAGGGTGTTTCTAGGTGGTTGCTAGGGTGTTTCTAGGTGGTTGCTAGGGTGTTATGGGTGGTTGCTAGGGTGTTTCTAGGTGGTTGCTAGGGTGTTATAAGTGGTTGCTAGGGTGTTTCTAGGTGGTTGCTAGGGTGTTATAAGTGGTTGCTAGGGTGTTTCTAGGTGGTTGCTATGGTGTTATAAGTGGTTGCTAGGGTGTTTCTAGGTGGTTGCTAGGGTGTTATAAGTGGTTGCTAGGGTGTTTCTAGGTGGTTGCTAGGGTGTTATATATGGTTGCTAGGTTGTTTCTAGGTGGTTGCTAGGGTGTTATAAGTGGTTGCTAGGGTGTTTCTATGGTTGCTAGGGTGTTATAAGTGGTTGCTAGGGTGTTTCTAGGTGGTTGCTAGGGTGTTATGGGTGGTTGCTAGGGTGTTTCTAGGTGGTTGCTAGGGTGTTATAAGTGGTTGCTAGGGTGTTTCTAGGTGGTTGCTAGGGTGTTTCTAGGTGGTTGCTAGGGTGTTATGGGTGGTTGCTAGGGTGTTTCTAGGTGGTTGCTAGGGTGTTATAAGTGGTTGCTAGGGTGTTTCTAGGTGGTTGCTAGGGTGTTATAAGTGGTTGCTAGGGTGTTTCTAGGTGGTTGCTATGGTGTTATAAGTGGTTGCTAGGGTGTTTCTAGGTGGTTGCTAGGGTGTTATATGTGGTTGCTAGGGTGTTTCTAGGTGGTTGCTAGGGTGTTATAAGTGGTTGCTAGGGTGTTTCTAGGTGGTTGCTAGGGTGTTATATGTGGTTGCTAGGGTGTTTCTAGGTGGTTGCTAGGGTGAAAAGCATGGTGAAGAGGTCGTGACCCGGGTGGGCGGGGTCTGCCATGATCTTCCTCGCCCTCCTCAAGGCCCTGGAGGAATGTAGGGACTTGAGGGAGGGAAGGGGGCAGCCGATCACACTCTCCGCTGATCGTATCACCCGCTGCAGCCTTGTCCCTGACCGTGGCTGCAGGGAACCAGGTGATGATGGAGAGGGTGAGGATGGACTGGATGATGGCAGTGTAGAACTGGACCATCATAGTCCTCTGCAGCCTAAACTTCCCTAACAGGGGAGCCTATATCATTGGGACAGGTCTCTGCTCATCAGCAAGGAAAGGTACTGCTTTGGGGAGAAAGTATATCATCTATCACTACTGCCACCAGGTGTGGGAGGGTGCGGGTAGTATTAGGAGAAGTGTGGGTGTGTGGGGAATTACTGTGAGTCGCCCTGGAGGGCAAGAAGGACCAGCTCACTACCCCTAGGTTAGTAAATCCTATAGGCCCCATCCACCACTCTGCTAAAGCTCCACTCTACTCCTGCACTAAAGTCAGGGATTCAGTTGGACTCAGATCTGCATGCTGCGTTCCCCCTACCTGGTGAACGTTCATAGGGATAATCCACCCTGCTACACAAACATCTCAAAACAAACTGGTCAGACTACATGCTTGACCTTACTCCTAGAACCCACCTCACCCCTGCCCACTTTGACAACCTAGGATGGCTTAGAGACGACAGAGTACATCAACATGCAATGGGCCTGGTACCCAGATTCGGCTCAATCAGGGACTAAACATGTTTCGCAATTATGCCAGATCAATGTGGAACGCCCTACCCAAAGCTGTAAAGGAATGTGAATCACTACCCACTTTCAAAACCACTCTCAAAGAACACCTATACGGGAGACTGGCCCCTGTAAATGTCCTAACCCAACCCCCTCCAATGTACAGTAAATTACCAAACATGGTTTTGTCAATATTCCAATGTGCTTGTATACAGTTGTACAGTGTCCACCCACCCCTCCTATACCCAACCTACCCAACCCCCCCACCCCACCCACCCAACCATCTCCAATGTACAGCCCCCCCCCACCCCACCCCACCTAATGTACGGTTTCATAAATGTATAGATGTAGCAGTACTGTCTGTATGTCATGTATGTGTGTGTGTGTGTGTGTGTAAATGAATGAACCGAAATATGTAGTTTGCTGATAGATACACAAAATGGGTTTATTTATGTTGATTTAATTTGGTTGTGTTGATGTTTCCATTTTTGCAAAATGCATATTCTGTTTGTTTTACACAATAAGTCTATTGGTGTGTTGTGTGTGTGTAAGGGCAGGTGTAGAAGATTTTTTCTTCTTCCTGTTCCTTTCGGCCATGGTATTTGGTGAATTATATGTACTGTTGGACTGTGGTAATTCCATGTACGAATAAATAAATGATGATGACGATGTATGTCCTGATGAATTGAAAGGTTATGGGGGACCCTGATGTAAACAAGACGAAAGTCTTTCTCTGGTCTGCATCCCCTTAACAATTGTGTGTATTGAGCTGTACTGTATTGTACCCATTCTGCAATCTGTTAATAAAGTTTTCAATCAATCAATCAATCAATCAATCAATCAATCAATCAATCAATCAGTACCCGTTCTGCACCTGCGTATTGGGGGCCACTATATAATGCATGATTAGGAGACATGTTGAGACTTGTCTAGGCTGCCTGCACACACACCAGCTTCCTGGGCGGGCGCCTCCCAGAATGCACTACACCTGTACCTTGCCTCCCAGAATACCTGCACCTTCCTCCATTGTTGTATCAGCGTGTGCTGTATCTCTGCATCGTTAATCGACAATAAAACGTGAGTATATAGTGCATGATAAAGTCGATGGTGGATATTATTCTGTATCTATGATTTCGATTGCAAACGCCAGCGGAGTAGTGCTGTGTTCGTTTTTTACATGGTTATGCGTTTTTACACGTTATGTGTGCCTGCTGCTAATGTTAGCTGTTAGCTATGTCTGACCTCTGTTGGGTAATGCAACGTTGCCTACCAAACAACGGGACCACTGTGTTTTTTTTTTATATTGCTCCTGGCTGTTCAAACTAATTTTACCGTGTGAAAGAGGGGAAAGTTGGTTCATTTCCACAAACTACCAGTGAAAAAGTGTTGTTCTGAACTGGAGCTATAGTATAGCCAGCCATTTAGCTACCTGGCTACCTATATAGCTTCAGTTCAGCTAACTAGCTACATGCAGCATTTAGCCAGTGATGGGCAAGCTACTTGGAAAATGTAGTAAGCTACACTAGTTACTCTCGATTAAATATAGCTCAACTACAATGGAAGCTATCCCCAGATAAATGTAGCAAGCTACACTACAAAAATAGCACACTACTTTTTTTTTTTTTTTTTTTACTTTACTTTATGATCAGGTTTCCACCAAACAAATACAGTAGGCAGGCAAAAGAAAGTTCAGTTTGTTTATGAAACAAGCCCTCGGTCTGGCTTTTTGTGTCATCATTTTAACATGGACTTGTATTACAGTAGAAGCCCTTAGAAGTCAGGCATTTACTGCTACTCTGCCACTACTCCACCACTCTGATTTTGTGACTCCTATTGTTCTGGACCGGGCCAGATTTCACACCTCCACTGCTCACCCACCGGCTGGGGAGATTTTCATCTTAAATTTTTATTCGTCCCAAATGTCCCAGCCCCATCCGATTTCTTAGATTTTTTCACTGTTTATTTATCATGCATTGCAACACTAATATATGGTCAGTACGCCAAGTCAGACTGCCCATATAAAAATGATCTTGGGGGTCTGAGGGCAGTAGCCCCCGACCCCCTCCCTGGGGAAGCACTTAACTTAAGTACCAGCCCCCGAAAATTAACACCTGAGTGAGTTCTAAAGTGACATTGGAGTGGTAGATGAGTGGCAGTGGGGATGTGATTCTCGAGGGCTTCTACTGTATGTACAAAATGTTAATAAAGTATGAGGAAATAACTGTGGAAACGTAATAAATAAAAGGCCAAATCAATCAAATAAACACTAAAATATATACTCTCTCTATTGGAATGGAGACTTTTCAGCACAGGATAAACTGCCCACTTTATCAACCAAAACTTCTTCAATATCAGAATTTTAACTAATAATAACTGTCTTACTGAATTTTACTATTATGCTACCATGTCTATACTACCACCAACTATGCTGTCTATACTACAGTATGTACTCGGAGTATAACACTCAAGCTCGACACTGCTAGACAAACAATACTAATTTATAGACTATTTGTTTCCTGTGCAGTACACCTGAGATTAATCACCTCATGCAGTACTGTTTGACATGAATTTATGCGTCGTTCCCTGTGTTTTTTTTCTTTCCTCTTGCCTCCCTCCCTTGTCCTAGGGCCTGCCTACTGATTGCCTATGCCTGAATCTTTCCGGCCGACAAGGCGTACAGGACAGTAATCTGCACTGACGTCTCCCCAGATCCATGCACGGATTGCTTCTTGGTTGTATAGGTAGGCCTATATGCAACACAGATCGTAGTTTATAGACTATATTTGTTTCCTGTGCAGTACACCAGAGATTAATCACCTCATGCAGTACTGTTTGACATGAATTTATGCGTCGTTCCCTGTGTTTTTTTTCTGTCCTAGGGCCTGCCTACTGATTGCCTATGCCTGAATCTTTCCGGCCGACAAGGCGTACAGGACAGTAATCTGCACTGACGTCTCCCCAGATCCATGCACGGATTGCTTCTTGGTTGTATAGGTAGGCCTATATGCAACACAGATCGTAGTTTATAGACTATATTTGTTTCCTGTGCAGTACACCTGAGATTAATCACCTCATGCAGTACTGTTTGACATGAATTTATGCGTCGTTCCCTGTGTTTTTTTTCTTTCCTCTTGCCTCCCTCCCTTGTCCTAGGGCCTGCCAACTGATTGCCTGCCTGAATCGTTCCGGCCGACAAGGCGTACAGGACAGTAATCTGCACTGACGTCTCCCCAGATCCATGCACGGATTGCTTCTTGGTTGTATAGGTAGGCCTATATGCAACACAGATCGTAGTTTATAGACTATTTGTTTCCTGTGCAGTACACCTGAGATTAGCCTATAGTATACGTTCATAATCTGCATGCAAACTGTAATCTCTCCTTTCTCTGGTTTCCTTTTTTCTAGGTCATCAGAGAGGTCTTTAACATACAGTATCCTGTTCAGTGGCATCTTGTTCAGTGAGGCAGCCAGGCTAACCAGTGTTCAGTGTGAGGCAGATGTAATGATTGGGTAGGTAACTATAGCACGCACAACAATGTTCCACTGTAAATATATTCGATGTCAGCATGTGTCTGAGAGTGTGCATACCTTTGTCCAGCACGCGCAGCTCCACAGTAACGCCCCCAATTATCTTTATCAGTGCGGGATACCTGACTGCTCACAGAGGTTCAGAAAACACGCAGCACTGAGATCTCATATATATAGGCTGCATAGGTGCTACCTGCAAGCTGGTCAGCCGCCTAGACCTCCTAGATCAGCTCTACCACCTGACACATCCTTGAAATGTGTGCTTGAGGCTTGTGCATTTAAGTGTGACACTTTAGCCTCTCTTATCAAGCATTTGAAGACACACATAAAGGGAGGAATGGAATCGCCATGTCCATTTAGAGGTTGTGATTGCAGGTTCACAAACGTAATGACTTTTGCTTCACATATTTCCAGGAAACACAAGGATTCAGTTTTAGATGACTTGGTACTAGACAAGTCTACAGAGTCATTGCCAGAACCCAGTCAGACGTATTCAGAAGCTGCTGGTGAACATGATGAACCAGAAGTGCCATTAGCTGTGGACGAAACCCTTTTTTTACATAACCTTACACTTTTCTATTTGAAATTGCAATCTAAGCTACTCTTACCGGCAAGCACCATACAAACCATTATTGAGGACTTTCAAATTGCTCATGAACTTGGCCTGTCTCATACACTTAACGTTCTGAGTGAGAAATTGAAGAAACTTGGAATCCCTCAGGCCACTATAAGCAGCATGGTTGATGAAGTGAACAGAGATGATCTACTCACACTTTTTAACAAGGGAAGACTCAGTACAGATACAAAGAGGAAGTCTGCTTTTAAAGAGTGTTTCAACCATGTTCATCCCGTGCCTTTGCTCTTGGGCAATGATGAAAATGACAAAGAATGCTTTGCTCAGTATGTACCTATACATGAGACATTGGTGACACTGTTCAAAAACGAGTCTCTACGAGAACAGTATAACATGACACGTTTGCAGCAATCTACTGATGCTGTCTATCAGGATGTCAAGGATGGAGAAGGATTTCAAAGTAATCCAATGTTGAAAGCTGACCCTTCCTCACTTGGTTTGATACTGTACCAAGATGCCTTCGAGGTTGTTAATCCACTGGGCTCAGGGAAGAAAAAGCACAAGGTCTTAGCTGTTTACCTAACCCTGACTGACATCTTGCCTCACAATAGATCTTCTATAGATCAAATGCAACTTGTTCTCTTATGTAGGGAGCAGGACTTTAAGTATTTTGGGCTAAAAAAGGTTTTTGCACATCTGATTGAGGACCTCAAAATCCTGGAGGAGAGAGGTGTAGTCATATCTGATGGCACTGTACTAAAGGGCTCTTTGGTTGCCATTGCAGGAGACAACTTAGGATCCCATTCTATTGGGGGATTTTTAGAAAACTTCAGTCGATCTAAATATTTTTGTCGCTACTGTCAGGTACAGAGAGAGGATTTTGTGAAGAATCCAGTGTTGTGTGGTGCCACAAGAACGGTCCAATCATACACAAGTAATTTGCAAGACCTGGAAACTAGTACCACAGACTCTGTATGCGGTATCAAGTTTGACTCTCCTTTCAACCAGCTTTCTCATTTCCATGTTTGCCAGCCTGGCCTCCCACCATGTCTAGGCCATGATTTATTTGAGGGAGTCATGGCTTATGACCTTCCTTTATATATTCGCCATTTAGTCCAGGAGAATCATTTTACTTACCTGCAGTTAAATCGGTGCAAAAACAAGTTCCGATATGAAGGGAACGATGGTAGGGACAAACCAGCAGACCTCTCTCCCAGCAGTGACAAACTAAGTGGGCATGCAGTTCAAAACTGGTGTTTCCTTAGATTACTCCCTCTCTTGGTGGGTGGCAGGATTAAAGATCCCTGTGACAATGAGGTGTGGCAGCTCATTTTGCAGCTGAGAGAGATGGTTGAGCTTATCTGTGCACCAGTCATTACAGAAGGCCAGGTAGCATATCTGAAAGTCATCACAGAGGAGTACATATGCAACAGGAAAAGGCTCTTCCCCAATGCCCCCCTGAGGCCAAAGCATCACTATATTGGCCATTATCCAGATCTAATCATCCACTTTGGCCCACTTATTCGCCTGTGGACTCTGCGGTTTGAAAGCAAACACACTTTTTTCAAACAGTGTGCCAGAAAATTGCACAATTTCAAAAATCTGTGCAAAACACTAGCAGAGAGACACCAACTCCTCCAGGCCTACCTGAGTGCGGGAAACTTGTTTCCTCCTGTTATACAGGTAGAGAAGGGGACTGCCTTTTATTTGGATGATTACAACAACAAGATCAGGGCATCTGTAGCCAGTTGTCAATTTGAGTCTCAGTCTGCAGTGGCTTGTAACAATGTTACAGTCAAAGGCACAGACTACAGAAAGGGGATGTTCATCTTGTTTGGGAACAGTGATGAAGGACTTCACATGGGGAAGATTATGCTGGTCATTGTTGCCCAAAACTCTGTCCACTTTGTCTCAGAGAAACACATTTGTGTGAAGTTGATTGACATGGGTGTGTACTGTGACTTAGGAGTGGCCCAAAAGGATTACGTGTGCATTAAGCACAAAGATTTACTGGACTACTATCCTCTTCCAGCATACAACGTGCACGATCAGATGCTTATTGCGCTCCACCATTCTTTTCCAGGAGCAGTTTAAACAGGAAAGGGAGGATATGACAGACGTGAGGACAGACGTAAGTGGAGCAGGATATCAAGTAACCTTAAGATAGTTGATTTTGTATTGTTGATTGTATAGCGAGCACATGTTGGCAGTTAACCGCATATAGTGCACTGCAAACAGACAAGTAGGGAATATGCACAAACTGATTCATGATTGACCCTAATCAATGAGACTAGGTAATGGAAGATATAAAGGAAGCAGTTTGGTCATATTTACCGGGCCTCCCTGATGACTTACTGACCACCCTACTTGAGGATCTTGGAGTGGAGAGTGTCGAAGATCTGGCCTTAATGGAGAGGGTGGATCTGGTCCGACACCTCAAACCAATCCAGTGTCGGAAGCTGATGGATGGTCTTAAGAAAGGTAAATTCATATTTAGACTTGCGTGACACTTGGAACTATGCCCTTGGAACATTGGCATAACTGTTTTTGTCCCTTCTAGGGTTAGTAACCCTTAATATGGAGGTGCTCCCTCCCCATCCAATTGCTTCAAGTTCCCCAACACATCCAATTGCTTCAAGTTCCCCAACAACGAGCTCTGTGAACACTCTGTCCTCTCCGAACACCTCTATGCAATCTCTGTTGTGCAGCCCCCCAAGCACTCCAAACACTTCACAGCCTGGCAGCGCATGGCATGTAGACTTTTGTGTCAACTGGAACCGGATGTCAACAGCCATTCAACGTGCAGTGGAAAAAGAACAGAGACCAAAGCCAGATGAGAGAAGGGCCTTTGTGAACGCTTTGGTGGATCAGATGATGGAGCACGAGCACAACCCAACCAGAACCACGTGCCTCAGTATCGTCCGAACAATTGTCAGGAGCCATCCTGACACCTTTGCTGACATTAGCAGGCGAGGTGAAATGGTTGGAGACGGATGCCACTCTCTTCTCCAACAAGTAAAAACAAGAGTGGAGTATAAAAGCAGGAACAACACTCTGGCTAGACGCCGCAGAGGCAGAGAGGAAAGACGGCCCACTGGCGTGGCAGGAGAGTCCAGGCTGACGAGAGGTCCTGTTGACCAATACGGGTAGGGGTGGCAAAACAAACGGCGCCAGTGTCCTCTCCATTCACGCTCGCAGCAATTAGGGGTTAAAGTGGCACTGCCAATGCTCGACTAACTTAGGTTATTTGGATTGAATGTTTAAATTATGTGTAGATTTTTTTTTAATATAATTTCTAGGGCTGTCCCTGACTAAGGATTTGGATAGTCGACTATGATTGGCCAAAATGTGCAGTTAGTCGACAAAAATAAAATAAAAAGTAGAATATATATATATATTTATATATATATTTTTTTTATCATTCCATTTGGGCTGTGGGGGGTGCTTAATGTCTGAAGGCTTCTTGTCCTCTGCAAAAGCATGCAATTGGTCCACTGATGGATACATCTTGATATTTGTCTAGTCTAGTGTGTTCATTAGATGGGTGAAATCCTCTTTCAGTGCTTCTGTGCCTGTTTTCGTAGGCAGTTAGCCTCTGGTATGCGTGCCATTAGCGTTAGAGGCCTTTTTTCTTTTGGAAAGAATGATAAAAAAATATATATATTATAATTTTTCTTTTTTTATGTATTCCACTAAGAGGTTGCCTATGATTCCTTCCTATCCCTAGGTGTGTGAGGTGGGGCCCAGCAAGCTTACCGGACGGGGAGACAGAGGAAACCATGGCGGCTTTGAAAAGGGATCTGCGGAACATCTACTCAGGCATGCAATCTACTTTACTTTTGGTGAATTGACACCATGAATAAATATCCCACATTAAGCAAAAAGGCCACTTTAATATTCAGAATGAGTAATACAATTAAAGGTTTGCCACTCAATTTCCCAGATGTGGCAACATCAAATCTAATTGTTGTTACTTGGTTTGTATGTCTGTACACAGATGAAGGGATGGGTGGGACAGCGAGAGCAGAACTTCTGATGGAGAGGACCTACGTCATCCTGCGGCGTTACTTGAATAAAATGCCTCCACCAACGATGGTGGCGGTCAAAGAAGAATGGCCTTTTCTCTTCTCTCAGACGGGGCTTTTCTCCCACTTTGGCCTCCTGACAGACACCGATGTCCTTCAAAAGATCAAAGATGCCCTGTGTCATCGAGGACGGACCATCCTGCAGTTCTGCCAGAAACTGGACAACCCGAAGATCAGGGATGTTCTGGCCAGATATCATCCAGAGGTTTCGGAGATCAGTGCCTGCATCGTCCTGCTCCTTATGGTGTACTTCAAGGAGCCTACGGAGAAACTACTGCTCGAAGTTGATGTACGTTTATTTAAATATTAAAATATTTGAAATGCGAGTGATTACATTAGGGGCAACTGAAGCTCAGTTGGTAGAGATGGTCGTTCATCGACCGTAGGGTTGGTGGTTCGAATCCTGGCTCTGACTGTCCGCATGTCGGAAGTGTCCTTGAGCAAGACACTTAACCCCCAAGTTGCTCCAAATGGGCCGAGCTGATGTGTGGTGAGCTGTAGTGCGTGGATTAGCTTATCTTCATCCTTTCATAATGTTAAATCTGCTATTGTGTGTTACTTTGTTGCAGACCTGTGCCACTGTTGCTGATGTGAATACTGCAGCACTCCCAAGCACCCCCTGTTTGATAATTCAAGGTAATAATGTTCAGGGATGAGCTTGTGTTCCTTTGCATCGAGGGGGAAAATCTGACCGAAGGCAGTTTGTGATACGGCACACATATGACGCTTATAAATAATATCCTGAGCTGGCATGTCTCATGTTCAACTTTGTCAGTGCTGTAAAGTTGAAACCTTTTTAAATCTTAGACAAACAAAACACTTTGCTTTCATGAAATATTGTAAGCCGTCATTTGAGGCTTTATAAAAGCAGCACAATGAACACAAATCTGTCAGTGCGACCTCATCTTAAATAAGAGACAGCATTGCTTGTTGTAAGAGAGGCAGAGTTGATTTGGCAAAAATATATATATATATATGCATTTTTCTTTTTCTTTTTAATAATCGAATTTTATTTTCATATTCAAATCCCATGCCCATCGAACGAAGCTTTGAAGTATTTAAGACAGCCTTAGTTCTGTGTCATGTCCTTGCAGGAATGTATACCTATCCACAACAACGCATGACGGGGTATCTGTTCATTTCAGGTGACGCAATGCAGCCTTCTGGATGGATGCTATCCATCGAGGGAGAAGTTGTGATGGGCCCACACCCATTATTTTTGCATGGGGTAGCTGCTTTATTCACCAGCTACTATGTCTTCAACCTGGAGTATCCTTCCGTTGGATCATCCACACTTGAGTTCATCCAAAGGTATTTTAACACTCTGAACACATGATCAATGTCATCAGTAAGACTTATCATGCAAAGACTATCTGGCTATTAAGTCCATGCCTTTCTACAGAGGCCATAAAGTAGATTAAATGCTTTGAGTATGAAGCCTGGAACCAACTATGTGAATTGGGACCACACCATCACTTGATGTTGCTGCTATCTTGTTAAGAAATTGACATAATGGTTTAATTCACATTATAGTATGGCTTCAAAATTCGGATGAGTAAACATTATGTTAGAGGTACCATGAAAAAACACAGGTGAGCACCTTGATAAATGCTGAGTCTATTTAAAACTGAAACGTATCTTTGCTTATTAACAGGTTCTTCTTGGGCATCAACCCGGAGAAAGGCTCCAGGGCAAAGAAGCGAAGCGCCATCAACCCTCAAGTGACCACCCTTTTTCGTAAGCTCATAGACTTTGAATGGTCTGCATCTGCATAGACAATCGTCCTTCTCCTGTCGTCCCCTGACGTGAACACCCTTCTTCGTAAGTAAGCTCATAAACTTTGGTCTGCAAAGACAATTGTCCTTCTCCTGTCGTCCCCTGACGTGAACACCCTTCTTCGGAAGCTCATAGACTTTGAATGGTTTGCAAAGACAATTGTCCTTCTCCTGTCGTCCCCTGACGTGAACACCCTTCTTCGGAAGCTCATAGACTTTGAATGGTCTGCATCTGTATAGACAATCGTCCTTCTCCTGTCGTCCCCTGACGTGAACACCCTTCTTCGGAAGCTCATAGACTTTGAATGGTTTGCAAAGACAATTGTCATGCTCCTGTCGTCCCTGCGCCTCTTTTGTTATTTTGAGTGCCTCTTTTGTTCTTTTGAGTGAGTGCATAAAGTGTATTCATTAGTTCCATTTTCGGGTAAGACCTGGAAGTACTAGTTTCATGGCGACAGTGGCTCGGGAGGTAGAGCAGTCGTCTGGCAATCCGGAGATTCCCGCTCCTCCCCGGGCAGCGTGTCGATGTGTCCTTGAGCAAGACACTTAACCCCTACATGCTCCCGTCGGTGTGTGAATGGGTAAAATGTGCACAAATTGTAAAAAAAAGAAAAAAAACAGCCATTTACCATTTTACTTACGAATATTATTACTTTGTCTTAGTTTTGCCGTTTTGAGCAGTGTTGACCAGCAGTTTATAAAATAATATTTAAAATGTTTATTAGCAACGCCGAGCTTTCAAACCATTGCGTTTCTCTGTACGAAACTCTCGTGCAACTGTGTACCTTTGAATTTTCTCTGTGATACTTCTACAACGAGCGTTTCGCAGAGGACCAGTTCTTCAGAGTTAATATGGGATTTTCCTATGGGTCAAATGTGCACAAATTGTAAAAAAGAAAACAGCATTTACCATTTCAAGAATAAGAATATAATTCTTTGTAATATAATTCTTTGTAATAATTCTGTCTTTTGACAATAAAATCCCATAATTAACTCTGAAGAACTGGCGAAACGCTCGTCATACAAGGTGCATCAGTCAGCTAAAGCCGTTTTGAGCAGTGTTGACCAGAAGTTTATAAAATAATATTTAAAATGTTTATTAGCAATGCCGAGCTTTCAAACCATTGCGTTTCTCTGTCTGAAACCCTCATGCAACTGTGAGTACCTTTGAATTTTCTCTGCGATACTTGTACAACGAGCGGGATTTTCCTATGGGTAAAATGTGCACAAATTGTAAAAAAGAAAACAGCCATTTACCATTTCAAGAATAAGAATATAATTCTTTGTAATAATTCTGTCTTTTGACAATAAAATCCCATAATTAACTCTGAAGAACTGGCGAAACGCTCGTCGTACAAGGTGCATCAGTCAGCTAAAGCCGTTTTGAGCAGTGTTGACCAGAAGTTTATAAAATAATATTTAAAATGTTTATTAGCAATGCCGAGCTTTCAAACCATTGCGTTTCTCTGTCTGAAACCCTCATGCAACTGTGAGTACCTTTGAATTTTCTCTGCGATACTTGTACAACGAGCGGGATTTTCCTATGGGTAAAATGTGCACAAATTGTAAAAAAGAAAACAGCCATTTACCATTTCAAGAATAAGAATATAATTCTTTGTAATAATTCTGTCTTTTGACAATAAAATCCCATAATTAACTCTGAAGAACTGGCGAAATGCTCGTCGTACAAGGTGCATCAGTCAGCTAAAGCCGTTTTGAGCAGTGTTGACCAGAAGTTTATAAAATAATATTTAAAATGTTTATTAGCAATGCCGAGCTTTCAAACCATTGCGTTTCTCTGTCCGAAACCCTCATGCAACTGTGAGTACCTTTGAATTTTCTCTGCAATACTTGTACAACAAGCGTTTCGCAGAGGACCAGTTCTTCACAGTTAATATGGGATTTTCCTATGGGTAAAATGTGCACAAATATGTAAAAAAAGAAGAAGAAAAAAAGCAGCCATTTACCATTTTACTTACGAATATGATTACTTTGTCTTAGTTTTGCCGTTTTGAGCAGTGTTGACCAGCAGTTTATAAAATAATATTTAAAATGTTTATTAGCAACGCCGAGCTTTCAAACCATTGCATTTCTCTGTTCGAAACTCTCGTGCAACTGTGAGTACCTTTGAATTTTCTCTGCGATACTTGTACAACGAGCGTTTCGCAGAGGACCAGTTCTTCAGAGTTAATATGGGATTTTCCTATGGGTAAAATGTGCACAAATTGTATATAAAATAAGAAAGAAAACAGCCATTTAACATTTCAAGAATAAGAATATAATTCTTTGTAATATAATTCTGTCTTTTGACAATAAAATCCCATAATTAACTCTGAAGAACTGGCGAAACGCTCGATGTGCAAGGCGCATCAGTCAGCTAAAGCCGTTTTGAGCAGTGTTGACCAACAGTTTATAAAATAATATTTAAAATGTTTATTAGCAACGCCGAGCTTTCAAACCATTGCGTTTCTCTGTCCGAAACTCTTGTGCAACTGAGTACCTTTGAATTTTCTCTGCGATACTTGTACAACGAGCAGGATTTTCCTATGGGTAAAATGTGCACAAATTGTAAAAAAGAAAACAGCCATTTACCATTTCAAGAATAAGAATATAATTCTTTGTATATAATTACTTGTAATAATTCTGTCTTTTGACAATAAATGCCGGCTTACCTCGTGTAATTATTTGTAATAATTCTGTCTTTTGACAATAAATGCTGGCTTACCTCATGTAATTATTTGTAATAATTCTGTCTTTTGACAATAAATGCCGGCTTACCTCGTGTAATTATTTGTAATAATTCTATGTCTTTTGACAATAAATGCTGGCTTACCTCATTTGTGCGTTTGGACTGTTGTTTTTAATGTACAATAGCCTACGTGCATTTTTGAAGTCCAGCGCAGTATACTTCCTGGCAGAAGCTCACACTTTGGTTTTCTGTCATGATTAATCACGTCATCCAATAGTATTTGACAGGAAACTATTGTATGAGCTTCCTCCAGAAGTATACTGGAGCTGGGGACTATACAGTTATGCATACCATTGTAAATTGACTGTTATTTTGCCAAATTATATAATATAATAATTATTATTATTCAATTATTTTGTTGGCAAGTCTGAAAAGTAATGCAAAAGACTTGCCAACAAAATAATTGAAAAATAATAATTATTATATTATATAATTTGGCAAAATAACAGTCAATTTACAATGATAGACATGCATAACTCTATAGTCCCCAGCTCCAGTATACTTCTGGAGGAAGCTCATACAATAGTTTCATGTCAAGATACAATAGGATGACGTGATTAAACACAACAGGAAACCAAAGTGTGACCTTCAGGAAGTGTACTGGAGCTGGACTACAAAAATACATGTAGGCTATTGTAAATACACAATACATTGTTGTAATATATATACAACAAAATAATGTGATATTACAGTAATTTCTTACAATTTGATGTTGTGAAGTCACAATACATTGTTGTAATATATATACAACAAAATAATGTGATATTACAGTAATTTCTTACAATTTGATGTTGTGAAGTCACAATACATTGTTGTAATATATATACAACAAAATAATGTGATATTACAGTAATTTCTTACAATTTGATGTTGTGAAGTCACAATACATTGTTGTAATATATATACAACAGAATAATGTGATATCACAGTAATTTCTTACTGTTAGAAGTTGTGAAATTACAACAATGTATTGTACTACCATTACTGTGAAATTACAACACATTGCTGTGAAGCCATTCACAGTAAATTATTGTGAATCTTACTGTAAAAGTCATGCAAAATATTGCCAGTAATTTATTGTAATATCACAGTAATTTCTTACAGTATGAAGTTGTGAAATTACAACAATGTATTGTACTACCATTACTGTGAAATTACAACACATTGCTGTGAAGCCATTCACAGTAAATTATTGTGAATCTTACTGTAAAAGTCATGCAAAATATTGCCAGTAATTTATTGTAATATCACAGTAATTTCTTACAGTATGAAGTTGTGAAATTACAACAATGTATTGTACTACCATTACTGTGAAAGTACAACACATTGCTGTGAAGCCATTCACAGTAAATTATTGTGAATCTTACTGTAAAAGTCATGCAAAATATTGCCAGTAATTTATTGTAACTTTAGGGTGAAAGTTTTTACAGTGTACAGCTCAATAAACACAATTGTTAAAGGGATGCAGACCAGAGAAAGACTTTCGTCTTGTTTACATCAGGGTCCCCCATTTTCAATTCATCATAACATGACATACATGACATACAGATACAGTACTGCTACATCTATACATTTATGACATACCAGATTTACAAATACAGTACTGTTTGTGATACAAAAAGAGTCTAAAAAAGAGAGTATATGATAACGTTAGCACACTGTCGATGGCTCATTGATTTAACTGTAGCTAGCAAGCCAAGTTACTATGGGGGACCCTGATGTAAACAAGACGAACGTCTTTCTCTGGTCTGCATCCCCTTAACAATTGTGTATATTGAGCTGTACTGTATTGTACCTGTTGTGAAGGATCAGATTAAACCGAATATATATATATTTATTTATGGATATATATTTAATAGTATTTGTATATCGTTTGATATCCCTTGTATATTCCTTGTACATATACACTGAATATCCCTTTAGTCTACTAACAGCCCATAATAGTTTCATTCTCTCATTGGACAAGAACCTGGCGCCAGCAGCCAAGCCCCTTGGTTCAAGTTCAATCGTGCCGACGAACATGTCGTTACAAGCCCGGTTCCGCGTAGGAATACGTCTGGCGAAATACGAATGGTACTATTTGTTCACAGCGCATATATATATGGCGCAAGTAAAGTAGAACTTTCTTTTAGTCCATTAGTCCTTTACCCTCCAACCTAGTAACAGACGTGAAGCCTCACCCACGACCCACGTGTGGTGCAGTATGGCCTACTTGGCCTCAGAATAGGCATTGAGACATCGTGTGGATTAATAGTTGAATTGTCATAGTTTGGCACTATACCGTCGAGTGGGACGTATTTCTATTAAGTTAATAATAGTCTATTATGTATGGTGCATCGTTCGGTTAGAGTTATAAAGTGAGCAGTACCCCCATCGTTCCTGGCGTTATCTAGAGTCTTAACCAGGCTGGGCAGACCACGTGTGGTGCTTTCATCCAAGGAGTTCTGGGCCAGGACGAGTGGACCTGCACATTGGATTACTTTACCCGGACGACGGCGAGCCCTACACGGCTTGGATTATCTACTTGCTTTGGGTGCTTTGATTATGCCATGGATAACAGCCAACACTGCTGAGTGTTGGAACTACCCCCCGAGAGGAGTCCAGGTGAGACGGCGCTCTACCCCGAGTGAGGTCGCCTCACGTCTCTTCGTTGTGGACCGGCTGCTACCGTCTACAAGAGGGCCCAGCTGTATTCATCTGTGGACCGAGGTTCTGTGGGCACCGTGTTCAGCACTCTGAATTCTCCCAAGAAATCGTTGGCCAGATGGGATATCGCCGGCGGCTCTCCTAACCCCCCCCCCTACTGACTTACAACCAGCGAGACCCCCCTTTAGTGTATCCAGCTATAATCATTTAAGTACCATCGCTATAGTTCCCTAAAGAACCAGGTTGTATACTTGCTCCCTGCGTAACCAGAGATTGGACATTCAATGTTGATTTGCCTACGAATACTCATTTGCCTTACAAGTGCATTCAAATCATAAATGTCATTAAGTGAACGTTGTATATACCCTTTGCTATATAAAATATTCGATTTATACATTTGTGTGGACTTCGTTTCATGGTGGGAAAGTGTTCATCATATCTATATCATGTACTGTATGGCCAGCAGTTAAAGTACATAATCGGTAGTGGTTTAATGATACCATACTTATCAATACAGTCAGGGAATTGTACCCCTCAGTTACAATTGGTCCTTCGAGCCGGATGGTAACTAGTGTAATATTAATATAGTGTTATTAATATTGAAATGGCCTATGATGAACACTCCACGAAACGGTCCTCCTAACGTAGAACGCCCGCGGCGCAGACGACAGACACCTCAGTACTTAGAGGATTACGCTGTCAGTCAACTACCTAGCCTTCGACAAACGGTAAACGCGGTAAAAGTAGAAAGTAAAATTATGTCTGACCTTAACGACCAGGTTACCCCGACCACAGAGGCCCTAGTGGGTTCTAATGTAACTGACCAAGCTCACGGTGGGGACCAGGAGGGAGCTGACATGCCTTTACCCCCCGCCAATACCGAAGAAGTAGTCCCCGACCAGCCCCGGGAGGAAGACAACCCTACAGAGAGAGAACTCTGCACGGAAGAAGAGGAGGAGAGCGCCGAGGAAATAGAGCTCCAGGACTCCCCAACGAGTACAGCCAGGAGCGGCTCACCTCTACAACCGTCTTCCCCCAGTGAAGCGGAGAGGATGCTATCACAGGCGTTCCTCGTCAGCCTGACAGCCTCTACCGAACGCGATCGACTTCAGGGTGAACGCGATCGACTTCAGGGTGAACGCGATCGACTCCAAGCACAGACGCTTAGCGAGCGCGAACAACTCCAGGCGCAACAACGGAGCGAAGAAGAGCGCATACGCCTGGAGATGAGACGCCTTCAGACGGAAGAGAATATGGCAAGAGACCGAGCAGACACCCAGCGTGCCGCTGACGGTGCCCAAAGAGAGGCAGAGCGCGACCTCGCTCTCATCCAGCGCGAAACCGAGCGCGACAGACTACAAGCCGAGCGCGACAAGCTACAAGCGCAACTAATGGAGCAGCTGATCCTCAAGGCAACACCCTCTCCCTCCGCCAGGGGTTCAAGGAACTCGTCGAGACAACAGTCAAGGGCAGCGTCTCCTAACCGAGCAAGCGACCCTGAACTTGACCAACAGACCAAGCCTATACCCCCCACAGACCCCCTTCCCCGACCGGTCCAAGCGAGACCCAGCTACAAGGAAGGAGCGGCATACACTGCGGAGAAGCTAAATAAACGACTACAGGATCTAGAGGACCTGATAGAAGAAGAAGAGGGAGAGGAGGAGAACCAAGCCCGACGACAGCACAGTACTCCACCGGACCAGGAGGTCCAGTACAGCCCAGGCTATACCCCCGCGGCGCTGCGCTACAGACCCCCGACTCTATTCACGGGTGAGCATGACGCACGACCAGCCCCGAGGAATAGCACCTGGACCAGCGGGCCATGGTACCCTGCCGGTACCAGCCCACAGAGAGGCGCAAGAGGAGACTCGCCTAGGAGGTCTCTCCCCCAACGCTCGCCGATGTATCAGCCATCCACGGTGTCATACATTGCCACACCGACGTTTCCAGACTTCACCTATGAGAATTGAGCACAGTACACGGAGCTCCGGATGTGCTTAGAGACAATGATGGTGGATGTCGCTGATGAACGCCACAAGTATGCAATACTACTGAAGCACCTGAAAGTACCGCGAGCGCACAATATAGCGCTAGCCTATGCCACCTCTACGACCCCATACACCGCGGCTCTAGCAGCGCTGGACCAGAGATATGGACGTATATGGGATTACGTAATCCAAGAGATAAGGCATATTGACCGCCTACCCCCAGCAACAGACAATCGCTCATTAGACGACCTGTCTATAAAAGTGCAGTCCCTGGTAGGGATGCTGGGAGCGCAACGGGAAAAGGGTATGCACGAGCTATACGCCAACTCTAACGTCGAGCGGATTTTAGAGAAGCTGCCACCCGCCAGACAAGAGCGCTTCAGGCGGCAGAGAGACCACCGTGATCCTAACGGTCCCGAACCATCCCTCCTCGATCTAGCCGACTTCCTGGCGAGAGAAGTCAGCAGCTTACGACTGGATACGTTCGTGCGGAGCACACCAAGCTCCAGAGAGGGACCCAGGAGAATAAACGATGGAAGAAGATCGGTGACTGTCATGCACCAATCAGAATCAGTACCGAGCAGTAAGAACCACAGTACCCCCTCGAGAAAAGAGAAGTGGAAGATGGTGTGCCCGTACTGCGAGAAGGAACACTGGCTGTCACAATGTGACCTGTTCACAAAGATGAATGCAGAAGAAGTGAGTCAATGGATAAAGTCCAACAGGCGCTGTTACCGATGTGCGCGCAGTCACATGGCAGCCGAATGCCGCCTAAAGAAGAGGTGCAGTCGGTGTGACGGAGCCCATCTAGATGTACTACACGACAGTAACAGAAGAAAGCCTGCACCTGCACCATCGAGCAGCACCAAGGCAAGTGTCATGTACATTGACCCCGCCAGCAGCAGCGGCGCCCAAGTGCTCTTAAAGGTAGTCCGTGTAACATTGAGCTACCAAGATAAAGTCATGGACACTTACGCCGTCCTTGATGACGGGTCAGAGAAGACCCTTCTGCTCGCGTCCGCTGCGGCCCAGCTGGGACTGCGGGGGAGCGAGAACCAAATGACGATTCGGACAATAAGAAGAGATTTAAAGACGATAAAGGGCGAGAATGTCTCCTTCACTATCGCAGCAAGCGGGCAGCCAGAGCGACGGTATAGGATTACAAATGCTTTCACCAGCCAAGAAATAGGACTATCACAGTACACCTACCCCATCGCCAAGCTGATGGATAAATATGTGCACCTGCGTCAACTACCTATCCCACTCATAGACGGCGCCACCCCGACCCTGCTGATAGGCTCCGACCATGCAGACCTCATAGTCCCGATAGACCGGGTCCATACAGGACCCCGAGGCTGTCCTGCAGCAGTCGAGACCCGCCTAGGGTGGACACTACAAGGCCCCCTCGCTAAATCTCTCAACCGAACAGCAGCCACTAGCTGCCTCCACTCCAGAGTGACAGAAGAAGACACCACTCTCCTGCAGCATGTCGAGAGGCTATGGACACTAGAGACAATGCCCTTTAAGAACGAAAAGAAAGACATTCGTTCTAAAGAAGACATTTACGCCATAAACCTCATCGAGCAAGGGACAAAGAGAGTCACAGTCGGCGGAGTGATGAGATACGCAACTCCACTCCTGAGGCGAGAGGGAATGCCCACCTTTCACGCAAAGAAAGACGCCACGGAGCGGTATCTATTGAACACAGAGCGGCGCCTAGCCAAAGACCCCGCTCAAGAGAGTGTGTACCGCGCTGAGATTGAGAAGCTAATCACAGCGGGACACGTGACAAAGATTGACATTAAAGAGGCCGATCAGACGACCGAATCATGGTACGTGCCGCACCACAAGGTCCACCACAACGGCAAGGATCGCATTGTGTTTAACTGCAGCTACCAGATCGGATCTCAAAATCTGAATAAAGAGCTCTTGCCCGGCCCCACACTCGGCCCCTCTCTACTAGGCGTGCTACTACGCTTCCGCCAGGACAAGGTGGCTATCAGCGGGGATATCAAAGGGATGTTCCTGCAGGTGAGACTAGTGGAGGAGGACAAGCCCCTGCTGCGGTTCCTATGGAGAGAGAGGATCGGAGATGAGCACCCAGCCATCTACCAGTGGGAAGTCCTCCCCTTCGGAACCACATGCAGCCCGTGCTGTGCTACATTTGCACTACAGAAACACGTCGCAGAGGACCCAGCAGCAGATGAAGAGGTCCGACACAGTGTGAAGAACAGTTTCTACGTGGACAACTGTTTACAAAGCGGTTCGACTCAAGAAGAAGCCGAGGTTCTCCTACTCAAGCTACGCGCCTCCCTGATCAAAGGCGGCTTTGATCTCGGGCAGTGGGCCAGCAGTGACCCGCACGTATTGCGCAGCCTCTCCCCCGCGGACAGGTTTGCCAGCAGCGAGACCTGGATGGCGACAATCCCAGGAGAAGCCCAAGAAATGACACTAGGACTAGTCTGGCGCTTCAAAACAGACTCGCTCCACTATAGACACAAACCCCTGACCACGGAGCAGGGAAGGTCGACGGCGATACCGACCACCAGACGGAGTGTGTACAGAACACTCGCCAGACAATATGACCCGTTGGGATGTATTCTACCTTACACCACCAGGGCAAAGATGATTGTACGAGCACTATGGGACAAGGACCAGGGCTGGGATGACCCAATACCCGCACACCTTGCCTCCACATGGAGAGAGTGGGAGACGGAACTCCGCTCACTCCCAGGCGTCAATATACGCCGCAGCTACTTCCCACCCACAGTGAGGCCAGAGACATGCAAGATGGATCTACACGTCTTCAGTGACGCCTCCGAAGTAGCCTATGGATCGGTGGCCTACTTGCGTGCCCAAGAGAAGGGAGGAGAGATACACACTGCTTTCATCCTGGCTCGCTCAAGAATAGCCCCACGAAAGCAACAATCTATCCCGCGTCTAGAGCTCTGCGCAGCCCTAGCAGGAGCGCATCTAGCCACGTTAATCCAACGTGAACTCACAATTCCGGTGCACAGAACAATCTTGTGGTCAGATTCCACGACAGTACTCACATGGATCAAGTCTGATTCATGCAGATACAAGGTCTTCGTGGGAGTCAGAGTCACCGAGATTCAAGAGTTAACAGAAGCAGCGAGCTGGCGGTATGTGGACACCAAACACAACCCAGCTGACGTCATCACCCGGGGAATGTCCCTAGATGACCTCACCCGTCGCAACATCTACAGTGACGGACCAGAGTTCCTCAAGCTCCCGGAAGAAGAGTGGCCTACGCCCACCCCACGGGAAGCGAGTAAAGAGGAGGCTGAGAACAAGAAACCTATGTTCTGTGGACTGAGCACAGTCGCCTCCACAGACCCCAACATAGATGATTGCATTACCCTACAGAGTGCGCAGCTAAAGACATTTCTGCGGCACCACCCAGAGATTCAGCCCACTGCCGACATTTCAGCAGCTGACTACGAAGAAGCAGAACTTCTTCTACTACAACGAGCCCAGAGAGACTCGTTCCCCGATGAGCTAGACTGTCTACAGTGAGGAAAGCCCGTCCCATCAGACAGCAGACTGCTCCACCTGGCACCCGAGAGCGACGCCCATAATCTCATCAGAGTGGGTGGTCGTCTGCGGAGAGCCCCCAATCTACCGGATGACGTTAAGTACCCGATAGTCTTGAACAGCCGACACAAGGTCACAGAGCTGATCATAAAGAAATACGACGAGGATGTACACCACGCAGGAGCAGAGAGAGTCTTCGCGGAGATCAGACGTCGCTATTGGATACTTCAAGGAAGAGAAGCAGTGCGACGCTTCCAGCGAACCTGTCTAGACTGCCGAAAGTGGCGCGCGCAGCCCAGCATACCCCGGATGGCTGACCTACCTCCCTGTCGCCTCTGACTCGGCGACAAGCCATTCCACTCCACAGGCATGGACTGTTTTGGCCCGTTGTATATAAAGAAAGGAAGAGGAACCGAGAAGCGGTGGGGTATTGTATTCAAATGCATGACCACCAGAGCGATACATATCGAACTCCTTCCGACCATGAGCACAGACTCATTCCTTATGGCCTTCCGAAGATTCACATCACGGAAAGGAAAACCGTCTACATTGTTGTCTGATCACGGGACAAACTTCAAAGGTGGAGAAAGACAGCTGAGAGAGAGCTTCCAAGCTATGGGCCCAGAACTTAAGACCCACCTCGCTCCATCCCAGATTGACTTCCAGTTTAATCCCCCGAATGCACCCCACTTCGGTGGAACCTGGGAACGAGAAGTACGTTCTATAAAGACAGCCCTGTACGCCGTGCTTGGGGCCCAGACTGTGGCGGAAGAAGTCCTCACGGAGATCGAGGGAGTATTGAACTCCAAGCCCCTCGGCTACGTCTCCAGTGATGTAGCAGATGTCGACCCAGTCACCCCCAACACACTCTTGATGGCGCGGCTGGACCCCGCGCTACCCCAGACAATGTACAGGCCTGAAGAAGCGAACGGCCGAAGAATGTGGAGGTACAGTCAAGTACTAGCTGACAAGTTTTGGAACAGCTTTCTACTCCACTACCTACCGTCTCTACAGACCCGCCAGAAGTGGGTAAAAGAGAGAGACAATTTGACAGAAGGAACAGTCGTCATGATTATCGACCAGTCACTACCCAGAGCTATGTGGCCGGCTGGCCGCGTAAGCAAAGTGATCACCGGTGCCGATGGCAAGGTCCGAGCAGCCGAGGTGCTCGTCCAAGGGCGAACTTACACACGACCCGTGGCGAGGCTAATAGAACTGCCCAGACTCCCAGACACTATCGATGACGACCATGACCCCACGACTTTGTGAGCTGACTGACCCTTACAGCGGACCTTGAGTGGTAGACAGTGCGGTTAATCTGTCTCTGCTTAGCTAATTAGGTGGGACTAATTAGGGGGCGGCTGTTGTGAAGGATCAGATTAAACCGAATATATATATTTATTTATGGATATATATTTAATAGTATTTGTATATCGTTTGATATCCCTTGTATATTCCTTGTACATATACACTGAATATCCCTTTAGTCTACTAACAGCCCATAATAGTTTCATTCTCTCATTGGACAAGAACCTGGCGCCAGCAGCCAAGCCCCTTGGTTCAAGTTCAATCGTGCCGACGAACATGTCGTTACAAGCCCGGTTCCGCGTAGGAATACGTCTGGCGAAATACGAATGGTACTATTTGTTCACAGCGCATATATATATGGCGCAAGTAAAGTAGAACTTTCTTTTAGTCCATTAGTCCTTTACCCTCCAACCTAGTAACAGACGTGAAGCCTCACCCACGACCCACGTGTGGTGCAGTATGGCCTACTTGGCCTCAGAATAGGCATTGAGACATCGTGTGGATTAATAGTTGAATTGTCATAGTTTGGCACTATACCGTCGAGTGGGACGTATTTCTATTAAGTTAATAATAGTCTATTATGTATGGTGCATCGTTCGGTTAGAGTTATAAAGTGAGCAGTACCCCCATCGTTCCTGGCGTTATCTAGAGTCTTAACCAGGCTGGGCAGACCACGTGTGGTGCTTTCATCCGAGGAGTTCTGGGCCAGGACGAGTGGACCTGCACATTGGATTACTTTACCCGGACGACGGCGAGCCCTACACGGCTTGGATTATCTACTTGCTTTGGGTGCTTTGATTATGCCATGGATAACAGCCAACACTGCTGAGTGTTGGAACTACCCCCCGAGAGGAGTCCAGGTGAGACGGCGCTCTACCCCGAGTGAGGTCGCCTCACGTCTCTTCGTTGTGGACCGGCAGCTACCGTCTACAAGAGGGCCCAGCTGTATTCATCTGTGGACCGAGGTTCTGTGGGCACCGTGTTCAGCACTCTGAATTCTCCCAAGAAATCGTTGGCCAGATGGGATATCGCCGGCGGCTCTCCTAACCCCCCCCCCTACTGACTTACAACCAGCGGGACCCCCCTTTAGTGTATCCAGCTATAATCATTTAAGTACCATCGCTATAGTTCCCTAAAGAACCAGGTTGTATACTTGCTCCCTGCGTAACCAGAGATTGGACATTCAATGTTGATTTGCCTACGAATACTCATTTGCCTTACAAGTGCATTCAAATCATAAATGTCATTAAGTGAACGTTGTATATACCCTTTGCTATATAAAATATTCGATTTATACATTTGTGTGGACTTCGTTTCATGGTGGGAAAGTGTTCATCATATCTATATCATGTACTGTATGGCCAGCAGTTAAAGTACATAATCGGTAGTGGTTTAATGATACCATACTTATCAATACAGTCAGGGAATTGTACCCCTCAGTTACAGTACCCATTCTGCAAGTTTTCATTCATTCGTTCATTCACTTACCGATCTTTGTGCAGCTTCTTAGTTCAAGTGTCGAACGAAGTTGGACGTTGCATCTCCATCTGTGATCCTCGAACCGCACGTTTTGCATACTGCGATTCGTTTTTTGTTTATCACTGCATAGTTTTTAAAACGAAACGCAACAATCCTGGGTAGCATTTTACATTTCGCCGTTCTGAATGAGTGAACTCAGCTGTAACATTACTCCTGACTGTGGATCGCTCGTGCTATTGCGCAACGTGATTGGTTGTTTCAAAACAAAGTGGATCTGGGAAATGAAGTGTGGATTCGCGCAAAATGAATTAATATATATATACATTTAATAACATTAATTTTTAATTGTTGGGCATGGGGGGAGGTATCAAGTCTTTTCAAGTCAAGTGAAGTTGCGTAGCAACAACAGACAAGAAGTTGACTCGAGAATAATTCATGTACAAATACCGATATGCCCTACTTTGTTTACTTGTTTATTGCACAATGTCGCTCTATTGGTTGGATTCTTATTATATATTATTACTATTGTATTATGCACATCGTTGCGGGCAATTTCATTTTATAAATAATAAAAAAAATATATATTAGACACGCTGGGATTCAAACCCCGGGCGTCGGCTTGAAAGGAATGGGCATAAACCATTAGACCACAGTACTAGACAAAATATATCCATTATATATCCCTTATAAACAGAGCCCACCTGGCACCTCCACTAGCAATCTACACAAAATATACACATTGACTGCTCCATTCGACAGGTTTTAACTGGTTAATTATTTTATTCAGCAACATTGCTTTAGACATATGGTATGGTATTTATTTTAGACAACAAAACGTATACAGATCGTTATACAGTATACTGTGTAGGACGTTGTAGCGTCCGTCTAATGACTTTGCGCCTCCTCGCGGCATAAAATAGAACAGCAGCCTGGGTTCCTAGTTCATTTCAACGACGTGATATCACCGTGCGTGCGTCGCGGCAAAGCTCCCATGAATACTAAAAGCTTCATCTGTAAGTCAGGCTTAGTAGCCTCTCCAACTAGAACGGTGTCACATGAATCAACAGCACCTCTCATAGCATCCTTCCCACACTCATCCTCCAATTCGTTCGTGGCCTCAGCCACCGTACAGGCTGGGAAGACCTTGAGACACTGCGCTGCCATATCATCTCCTGCCACATGCTTCTCCGGCACGCATGTCAACTCTGGTTTCACCACCGGGCCTAACACAAAGGCACAATCAAGAGAATCATTATGCAGAGGTACATCCACAGTGTGCTTTCCAAAATTCTCAACAGGTACACATTTTAATTCAACAAAGAATGTGTCTCTAAGTGTAATGTCCCAAGTCGAAGTATCAACAACATCACTTTTGTCCTTTGACATTTCCCGTGCCACAGCACACACAGGGAACACTCCTGGATGTTTCTGTGCCAGCTCATTAGGGACCTCAGAAACCACAGGAATGGGAGTTACAACCGGAGTAGCCAACACTTTGTCACCAGCAGTGATGCCACAGATTACTTGTAAAAGTAATCCGATTACTGATTACTGATTACTCCTTTAAAAAGTAATCCAAGTTACTTTACTGATTACTTGATTATCAGAGTAACTTAGTTACTTTGAAAGTAACTAGGTTACGAAGTCGTCATCGTTCCCCCAACAGTTTTTTTAAAACGCTTTATTGAAAGTGCATAAATTGTTTTTAACTTGTTTCTCTGCACATAACGTAAATTGTTAAACTAGTGCTTCAGCTTCTGTACAATCAAGTATGGTAAAGCAACAGTCTATGATGCTCACAGCATTAGAGCAGCCAGCCAGTGGTTTTACAAAACCAGTGTATCCATTCACATCTAACAAATGCAGGCTGAACTATTCAATTATATCAACTGTAACTATTAAATTGTTTTTATAAATGTCTCTCTATAGCGGTAGACAGTATTTACGTTTAGGTCGCTTTCACATATAGTTTTGGTGGACTCGGTGCGGTTCTGGGGGTGAAGTTGAAACATCTGAACAATGTCACGCGGTCGAAAAGGGCGCTTGTCTATTTGACAGTGGAAATGTGTGTGTGCTGCTGCGATCCCGTGTGTGCGCGCGCGCGTGTGTGTGTGTCTGTGTGTGTACTGCGGAGCCCTGGCTTCAGATCAGCGGAGCCGAGTTTTGACATGGCATTGATCCATTGTTCTATTGAAGCACATTACCACCATCCTGTCGCTAAACAACTTGTAGACCACGGTGTTTTTATGAGTGCCCACAAGTAGCTGTTTTAATAATATAATAAGCCGCGCGCCTCGGTAATAATAATAAGCCGCGTTTTTTCTTCCTGTAAGCGTTTTGGGGTGGAATTCTCAGACGAATGCAACGGAGCCCTGCTGTCACACGATTGGCGCATATGTCACATGACGTGCTGTGAAGACCCGCCCTACTCTGCCTCTGATTCGCAGACTGTGGATGGGGAATGTGATTGGGCCAAAGCAGAGTCACTCACAGACAGAGAGTCCAGTCACGCCGCGGGCCACATTCTTGTGTAACCCTTTCACTGCCACACCACGTCACTCCCAAATAAGAAAAACAGCTCAAAAATGTATTTTTTACTGTCGAAAACGAAATAAAATACTGCATTCCGCCTGCATTATGAATTTATGATGAGATAGTAACGAAATAGTAATGCACAGCCACTTGGACAAGTAACTGCAATCAGATTACTGGCTTTTAAAGATTAACGCGTTAGATTACTATTTTCGGGGAAAAGTAATCAGATTACAATAACGCGTTACTTAGTAACGCGTTACCGGCATCACTGGTCACCAGCCAAATCATTCCCTAGAATGAAGGACACCCCCTTTATGGGAATGTGAAAACATACCCCCACAACAACATTGCCTGATACTAAGGGAGAATTGAGCGTGACCTCATGCAAAGGTGCATCCACAAATCCATCCCCAAAGCCCCGAACAACGACACCGGAATGCAAAGAAGAGTTTTCTGAAAACGGCAAAACCCCCTCCAGAATGAGGGACTGAAAAGCACCGGTATCTCTCCAAATTGTTATAGCCTGTTTGGACTCTAGTGCATTAGTCGGGGAAACAAATCCATCCATCATAAACCTTGAGGAACACTCGAGCTCTTTGTCCACACGTTTGATACTTCCCCCATCACCATCTAACGTTGGCATAGGCATTCTGCATATGGTTTCTACCAGAGCCACGGTTCTGAAATTTTTCTGCTCAAGCACCGGGCACCCAGCAACGATATGACCAGGTTCTTTACAGTAGAAACAGATAATCCCTTCTGGGAATGCACCAGCAGAACCACCCCGCCTAGGAGGTGAAGTTAACTGACCAGCAGACACAGGTTTTGGGAAACGGCCCCCCTGAACAGGACGCCTATCCCTGGACTCAACACGGTAGTCCTCCAAAAACATGAACTTGTGTGTCAACACAAACTCATCAGCGAAGACAGCGGCGTCGCCTATCTTCGATACCTTACGCTCATTTAGATGTGTGGAAACGTTATCAGGAACACATCTTTTAAATTCCTCTAGGAGAACCAACTGTCTAAGCTGCTCCCTTGACTCTGCTTTTTGCGAGGTGCACCACCGGTCAAACAGGTTCTCCTTCTCTTTTCCGAATTCAACATACGACTGTCCCTCCGACCTGCGATAGCCTCTAAAACGCTGACGATAGGCCTCGGGAACCAACTCATAAGCCCTCAATATGAAAGCTTTAACAAGCTCATAATCAGCGCTTTGTTCAAGGGACAGAGCAGTATAGGCTTCTTGTGCCCTACCAACTAAAACACATTGTAGCAGCAGTGTCCAGGCGGTATCAGGCCACTTCAATGTGGTTGCCACCCGTTCAAAAAGGGGAAAATATCTGTCCACGTCTTTCTCAAAAAATGGAGGCACCATCCTAATATTCCTGCCTACATCAAAACCGGAACGTGACTCTGAATGCAGAGCACCCGCCTGTAAGGCAGCATGCTTAAACTCAAGCTCCTTCTGCGCATGCTCGTGCTCCAGCAACATTTGTCTCTCCTTAAGCTCCCGCTCCTCTTTCCTCTCTTTAAGCTCATGCTCCTCTCTCCTCTCTCTCTCCTTAAGCTCACGCTCCTCTCTCCTCTCCTCACGCTCTCGCTCTAGCTGCCTTTCCTTAAACTCCAACTCCCTAATCCTCCACTCACCCTCTGCACCAGGTAATAGCGGAGACGTGTCAGACAAAGGAGGCTCCTCCACCCTCTCCTCAAGCACCTGCTCTCTAATGAGTAACACCCTTAAAGC
This sequence comes from Notolepis coatsorum, assembly GCF_963971535.1. Classification (NCBI taxonomy): domain Eukaryota; kingdom Metazoa; phylum Chordata; class Actinopteri; order Aulopiformes; family Paralepididae; genus Notolepis; species Notolepis coatsorum. The sequence continues at coordinate 149,138,736 of NC_140167.1, forward strand.
ACTCAAGGCAGTTGGCTTCAAACGTTTCTCACTTGCAGTAAGCTCTACCCTGTAGTGTACAGCAAGTTCTAGAAGTTGTTCTTTGGAAAACTTCTCCAACATGTCATGAGACGGGCGATCAACAAAGTCCTTGATGGAAGCCATCGTTACTGTACCAGTCACCACAAGCTACTCACTTTACCTTACAGTCACGAAGAACCACTAACGAACCACGAAGAACCACTAAAGAACCACTGAAGACCCCCTAACGAACCACTGAAGAACCACGAAGAATCACTGAAGAACCATGAAGAACCACTGAAGAACCACTGAAGAATGCTAATGCCAATAATAACAACCAGAAGGGAACGCGGTGGAAATGTGAGCTCTACGGAGCGCACCTTTCTAGTTTGCAAAAAAAATAAACAAAATCAAAATAAAAATAAAACACAACCACCCTGAAATAAATAGACGTGTCATACACGCAGGAGGTCAGGTGCTATCAGGTATGCTCACCAAACAAACAAACAAAATAAATTCAACAAACAAATCCAAACAGGTGCGCCTTCTAACCTGATATGACTACATATGCTTCTACATCTAAACTGCAGTCAAAACTGGCCCACCACATGTCTACCCTAAGAAACACTAAATCAGGCCCTACCACACTACCTGTGTTTTCTGGCCCCCTAATCTACCTACCCTTAAACTAATGCCCTGTAGACCTAACCATCTTCAACCACACCTGCTACCAGTCAAAGATCATACTTGACCATCCACCCGTCCAGTACATGATACGGTACCAGACAAGTAGATGGTGCTAATCCCTTCCCTGACTGCCCCAGGAGTATGTGGTGCACAGGAAGCTAACCAACAACCAGAAAATACTGTCCCTATCTACATGTGGTGCCCACTAAACTATATATTTTAAAAGCATAAGTAGTCACATCAAATTACAAACAAATAAGGCATACTCGATGAAACGGCTCAAGCCCCCACGTTACACAATATGTAACGAACACCACCCAAACCATAACACCATGACACCCCGTGTAACACAAAAAAAAACCACCAAACAAATTTCTAGGGGTAAATATCCCGGACGAGCGCCCAACTGTTACGACCCTGGCTCAAAGGCCCGCAACCTATGTGCAAACCAACACCAAAACCCTGTGCTCAACTCAAAATGCGACTCTATTAAGGAATTACTGGTGTAAACTAAAGTACAAGGACAGAAGACCGTGCTAGCTATCTGTTACCCAACACTTCTCTAAACCACAGACAGTGCATGTGTGTTACCAGGGCTGGTTTTAAAGCTGCCAGCAGGTAACCAATCAGCACCAATTAGCTAATTGGCAGCCCTCACCTGCATGCCCCGTGACACAGGAGTGATCAGGCCTGCATGCACAATGACACAGGAGTGATCAGGCTCCTGGTACATAACAGTCCTACAGTCCAGCTGTGTTGCTGGAGGGTAACCCCATCCAGCCGCAGCAAGGAGGATTGTAGTTGGAAAGCATGTCAGCGGCGTGAGCTCCTAATACGAAAAAAACGTTGAAGGTCGGAATGATCCAGACACTCCAGTAACGAAGACAATATCGCCGTATTTTCTCGAAAATAGTGAGAGAGAAAATAAAGATATGATGTCAACGTATCTCCTTGTTCTTCTGTTTTCCTTTCCTCAGACTAAATATTTTTCTTCACGTCAAGTGGGCATGTGAGCAGCACTTAGCTTGTGATGAAATTTGAGAAGGAGATGAGTGTGTGGCCCCACCCCTGCTTATGTAGGTAAGCGGATGGGGGTGTGGCCAGATGAATGCTGGCATGTAAAGGTACATGGTGGAATTTTTTATTCAGTGTATATACGCTGAAGCGAGATATATGCAGACAGACAGGTGCTGAGCAAGCCATAACGACATAGAACTTAGGTACAGGCACCAACATCACCATTCTAGGTTTAATAGAATAAAAGTTATGAAGCGTAATTCGAAATAAATACAGAAATTGCAGCCATCTTTGATTTTTGCCATACCAGAATATTCAAAACATCAATATTTGAACTCCAGTTGATTCCTCACACAGTATTAACTTAAAATAGCAATACAACATTATATTACACAGCAATTGTGTGAACATTAAGACGTTTTTAAAGAATTCATGATTTCGATTGTGGCCATTTTGGATAAGTTTTTATAAAATTCAACTGGTTCCTTGACACTCAAGCCAAAATTGTTCTATAGATCCTTATCTTCAAATTAGAAGTGGAAACGAAACTTTCGCATATACATTTAAATGAGTGTCCAGGCACCCCACTATCAGAAAAGTGTGTGGTTTTCTGGTCAGCAGGAGATGTGCATCTCTGGCAGCTTATGGTCAGTGGCATTGTTCGTCAAATAGTGTTGAACTTGAGTGTTACACCCTGAGTGCATAGTAAAATAGACATATTAGCATGGTAGGTAGTAGTATACGGATAGTAACATAGTACATAGTAGTAAGGTACTAGTAAAAGACAGTTATTTATATATTATATTGTAGAAATCATCGGAATAGAGAAACGCACAATTTCTATCAGTTTACAACACAAAGCTGTGTGTCATTTATTTCGCAGTAGCACAAGAGACAACTGTCAGAACTATGCCGTGCTAGCTTCTGACAGCTTGTAGTAATCAAACATTTATCAATGAAACCCCACACAGGGCGTCTCCTCTCAGCCCAACACAAAACCAACCTCCTTAAAGTGACAGTGCCCCATCAACACATCAAAACAATACCATGGGGAATTATGTCTCTATAGAACCCACTACAATATAAATATTATATTTATTAAGAAGGTTATTTATTTATTTGCATCTCAGATATAGATTGAGGATGTGTGTTTCTATATGGGTGACATGTCCCCATACACAGGGCATACGAGGGCATTCGCATGCAGTCACCAGCTCTCCACCCAATCCAATGCCTATATGGGAGATTTCCCACGACTTGTTAAGACGGCACTCTCTTACGTTAAGACAGCACTCTCTTACGCCACCATCGCCAAAACACCAAAAGAGCATCAAATCACTGACCTCTAGGACCATCATTCAGGTCATAGTACCAGTTCCATTAGATTACATTTAAATGTATTGTCATCATACAGCATAAGTACATTACAATGAAAATAAGTGGGGCATCCAACCCCACTGCAAATGTAACAGTAAAGTGCAATAGTAATATTAATATAGTGATTAAGCTGGGTATAAGATATATACATTGGTTCTACTGAGTATAATGCTAATCACATGTATGTACAGAGTTGTAATATATTTAAATGTTTCAAAAATGTTATGTACCCCAGTTGCTATTGCATGCACATATTTGTGTTTTATTACACGTATATGTACATACATACAAACTATTCGCCTGTTTTATTCTCCACCCATCCATAGCAACACTATTATCACCGACATCCAAGAAGGGGGATCCCCCCTTGAACGGCCCTTCTAAGGTTTCTCTCCTCCACATAGCCTGTGGTGCTTTTTTCCTATTGCTATAGGTTTTTCCTCGCTTTCGCTGGGGTATGTCTGGGAGTGTTGCATTTATTACTTTACATTTATTTTGGATTTCATGGTGGGTTTTTTGTTCTTTATTTATTGGGATGTTTCTTCTTGAATAGTTTAAAGAAGACTTGTCCGGCCCATGGGGACATTAACTTGTGATTTCGGGCATTACAAATCAATTTGATTTGATTTAATATGCATTTATATGTCCAGTGATACAGGTATAAAGACACTATGGTCAGGCACTCTACTACAGATATTACATTACATTACACAAACTAAAAACAGATATTACATTACATTACACAAACTAAAAACAGATATTACATTACATTACACAAACTAAAAACAGATATTACATTACATTACACAAACTAAAAACCGATATTGTCTGAATTACTAGAAGAAAGAAATGCACCACCTTTGGCTGATAGTAATTTATTAATTTCTTAGGATTTATTTTGGTCTAATAAATGTTTAAGGTTCTTAGATGGATCCCCTGCTGCCTCCTCCTCCTCTTCCTCATCTTCTTCCTCCTCCTCCTCATCCTACTCTTCCTCATCTTCCTCCTCCTCCTCTTCCTCCTCCTCTTCCTTCTCCTCCTCCTCCCAATCCTTCTCCTCCTCCTCTTCCACATCTTCCTCCTCCTCTTCCTCCCCCCCCTCCTGCTCCTGTTCCTACTCTTCCTCATCTTCCTCCTCCTACTGCTCCTACTCTTCATCATCTTCCTCCTCCTCATCCTCCTCCTCCTGCTCCTCCTCCTCATTCTCCTCCTCCTCCCCTTGAACGGCCCTTCTAAGGTTTCTCTCCTCCACATCGCCTGTGGTGTTTTTTTCCTATTGCTATAGGTTTTTCCTTACCTTCGCTGGGGTATGTCTGCGAGTGTTGCATTTATTACGTTACATTTATTTTGGATTTCATGGTGGGTTTTTTGTTCTTGATTTATTGGGATGTTTCTTCTTGAATAGTTTAAAGAAGACTTGTCCGGCCCATGGGGACATTAACTTGTGATTTCGGGCTTTACAAATTAATTGTATTTGATTTAATATGCATTTATATGTCCAGTGATACAGGTATAAAGACACTATGGTCAGGCACTCTACTACATATATTACATTACATTACACAAACTAAAAACAGATATTACATTACATTACACAAACTAAAAACAGATATTACATTACATTACACAAACTAAAAACATATATTACATTACTTTACACAAACTAAAACCAGATATTACATTACATTACACAAACTAAAAACAGATATTACATTACATTACACAAACTAAAAACAGATATTACATTACATTACACAAACTAAAAACAGATATTGTCTGAATTACTAGAAGAAAGAAATGCACCATTTTTGGCTGATAGTAATTTATTAATTTCTTAGGATTTCTTTTGGTCTAATAAATGTTCTTAGGTTCTTAGGTTCTTAGATGGATCCCTGGTGCCTCCTCCTCCTCCTTCTCCTCCCCCTCCTCCTCCTCCTCTTCCTCATCTTCCTCCTCCTCCTCCTCCTCCTCCTCCTCTTCCTCATCTTCATCATCCTCTTCCTCATCTTCCTCCTCCTCCTCCTCTTCCTCATCTTCCTCCTCCTCATCCTAATCCTCCTCCTCCTACTCTTCCTCCTGCTCCTCGTTCTCCTTCTCTTGCTCCTGTTCCTACTCTTCCTCATCTTCCTACTCCTCCTCCTGCTCCTGCTCATACTCTTCCTCATCTTCCTCCTCCTCCTCCTCCTCCTGCTCCTCCTCATCATCCTCCTCATCCTCCTCTTCCTCCTCCTCATCTTCCTCCTCCTCCTCCTGCTCATCATCCTCATTCTCCTCCTCCTCCTCCTCCTCCTCCTCCTCCTCCTCCTCCTCCTCCTCCTCCTCCTCCACGGGGAGCAGCGTACTGGCTCATGTTAGGCAGGCCATGCATTATGCAGCAGCTTAGGCCCCAGCGCAGGATCTTCATGTCCTCGGCTACAGTCCACTTGTCGCTGCTCTGGTCGTAGCGCTCCACCTTGTTGTAGATGGTGCTGGAGCCATTGAAGCCATTGTAGCCTCCGACCACGAAGAGCAGGTTGTCCAGCACTGCGATGCCAAAGCTCCAGCGGGGGGTGAGCATGTCGGGCCGGGCGCTCCAGGAGTCAGTCAAGGGGCTGTAGGCCTCCACGCTACGCAGGGCGTGTCCATCGTCCCACCCTCCCACCTGAGGACAGGACACATGAAAGGCATGTTTTATTGTGTGGCTCAGGCAGGCAGACACTGTATTAATCCATTTAGGGAAATGAGGGCATCACAGCAGCATTGCAAGTCAAATGATACATATCTATAAAAATATCTAGTATAAAGCATTTGTCTCTGTGTGCACCTACCGCATAGACTTGTGCTCCGTATGCAGCGACTCCCAGTCCCCAACGCATGCTGCTCATGGGGGCGATCAGAGTCCACTGGTCGGTGTCTGGGCTGTAGCACTCAGCTGTGAGCAGACCCAGGCCACCACAGATGTAAACCTGTAATAAGAAAGAATATTCTAATTTAGTTTATATATTCCATTTGATTTCATTCTACTTTAATTGTCTGTTAATGTTGATGCACCAAAGGACCCAGACACATCTTTTGTATGTGCAAGCTTATTTGGCAATAAAGACATTTATGATTTCTGATCTAACGTTCCTTGGGTTCATCTACCACCCTGTGTCCCTCAGTTCCACCCACCTTGCCCTGGAGAGCTGCTGCCCCGGCGTCACACCTGTGCTCCAGCATGGGTGAGATCACTGTCCACTGGTTGGTTTCAGGCTCGTAGCGCTCGGCGGTGTTCAGTACCACGCCTCCGTCTTCCCCTCCCATGGCGTAGATACAGCCGTCCAACACGACCACGCTGAGCCCACTGCGGCGTGAGTGCATGGGAGCCGCCTGCAGCCAGCTGTGAGTGACGGGGTTGAACCTGCGCACACTGCTGAGAGCCCATCTGGCGTCCCATCCGCCGACGCAGTAGACCAGACCGTGGAGATAAGCGGTGCCGTGGCACCACCGGGGACTCTCCCCCTCAACACTCACGTCCATCCATCCACCGGCTCGGATATCGTAAGCCTCCATGGTCAGGATGCCACCACCACCTCCGATGGCCAATAGGACCTCCTGGGGCAGGCGTGGACGCATCAGGGGGTTTGGGAGCCTGTCGGAGCCAGGGGGGTTCAGGACGCTGAGGATGAGGGGCCTGCAGTCGTGGCTGTCCCTCACCACAGGGTTGTTCTGGACGTTGCTCCTGAAGTAGTCAGGCCTCATCAAGCCCATGCGAACCTGGGAAGAGACAAGCAGACAGCGGGTACAACTTAGACATCGGTTGTAGACGGTTTATGTTGCTAGGGAACAGTTTAGACCCAAATGTTTGACAACCACTGTACTAGGGAATCTAGTGTTGTTTTAATGTAATGCACAGTAATAATTTTTTTTTTTTTTATAAATGTTTTTCTTTTCTTTTCTTTTCATACATAAAACAGAACATAACAGTACAATAATAATAATAACAATGACAACAGCGACGACAACAATAATAACAGTAACATGAATCATAATGACCTTGACAAGAGACAGACAAACAAGAAAAAGTTAAATAATAAAAATAAAATTAAAAATAAATGTGGCTCAGGCACTAGCAACCATGTTTGCGTATCCGTAATACAATTAGTTACCTTGGGCAGCAGCAAAGGGATGTGTGTTTTACGCTCCTCACGGGAGTGGTCGATCCAACGGAGGACGGCCTCAAACACCGTCTCCTCGCTCTTCACGTTCAGGTCATCCCTCTCGATGATGTCCACCAGTTGCTGCGGGGACAGCTCCACAATCTCCTGTGAGACGCGCAGCATCTCCTCAAAGTGGCACACGATGAAGAGATGGGCCTTGCGCCTCAGGTCAGGGCAGTTGTAGATGTCCGCGAACCTCCAGATGCCGACACAGTTTTCCAGAGACAGCTGGCCTTCTAGGAAGTCAGAGCACGCTCCTACTATGCCAATGACGCGAAGCTGGTCTGCAGCCACCAGAAGCTCTTCCACGTTCTCTGCTGTCACCAGCACAAAGTGTGTGTAGGAGTACTCTATGATGAGCTGCATCATACCCGGGGACACCCCAGGGATACTGTAGACTTCTTTCTCTGAGTCGCTCCAGCGAGTGAAGAGGGCTCTGTGGGACGCAGAGTATAGATATATCTGATGAGTAAACAGTAAGCAACATTCTGTCCTGTGTAGTCATATATTTTCACTGTAGAAGTATAGGGTATTAGCACAGTAGAAGTATAGTATCTTTTTACAGTAGAAGTACAGTATAGTATCTGTTTACAGTATAAGTGCAGTATAGTATATTTGACAGTAGAAGTACAGTATAGTATCTGTTTACAGTATAAGTGCAGTATAGTATATTTTACAGTAGAAGTACAGTATCTAATAGTAGCTAACCTGAACCAAGCTAACCTAAACCAAGCTAACCTGCACCAAGCTAACCTGAACCAAGCTAAACTTACCTGAAATAGTTGCTGCAGTCACACAGGAGGGCCTTGTGGGCATTCAACTCAGTGATGTTGACTTTAATAACCACATCACAGAACCTTCCCTCTAGACTCAGCTCATTAAGGATTGTACAAGACATTGTTTCCTTTTCCATGTGGGGATTTTAAATTGTATCTACAGAATATATTCAAGCTTACAGACAAATAGCCGGAAACAACAAGTGAGATCTTCACTTGTCTTCTGAGATCTGAGATATTCTGAGAGAATTGTTGAATATACTGTACACAAATGTTCTAGAATGTTTGATTATGACATCATATTGTGCCATCACAAATGTTCTAGAATGTTCTATTATGACATAATACGGTGCCATCACGAATGTTCTAGAATGTTTGATTATGACATCATACTGTGACATCACAAATGTTCTAGAATGTTCTATTATGACATCATACTGTGACATCCAGTGATGGGAATAACGGCGTTAGTTTTTTCAGTAACGAGTAATCTACTCTTCCAATCTTAATAACGCCCTTACCGTTACTGCCAAAAAATGCGGTGCGTTACTATGATTGAAGCTGTTTTTTTCATCAGACAGATCTCTGCGCTGAGAAGCAATACTTTTTTTCCTTGGTTAGTGGGCAGTGCGCGATTGGCTGAGGTTGAGTAAAATGTCATGGTAAGCCAATCAGAGGTAGAGGTGGGCGGGTGTTCGAAAGAATCCAGAGTCTGACACACAGCGACAACACAAGCGACTCAGTCAACGACAGACCGCGGTTCTGTGTACGTTTTGATAGTTTGTTTGGCGAGCCCAAATAATCCAAAACGAATCCAACAAACAACACAAGCGAGCAGTCAACGACAGTCCATGAGCATTTTTTGTTCACTCTTGTGTTAGTTGTGTTGCAGCGCAGGGCACTACAGTAGTGGAGGCTACAGCCTTATCAACAGTGCTGCACTTCCTGGTTTAATAGCACAGTCTTCAGGTGCTCAGAGATATATATATCTGTATGTCATGCATGTCTTAACACTAGAACAGCCATGGAGAAAATGTCACTGATTCCCGCGGAATGGGTCAGATGACCCCACAGCTTATATGAGAAATATGAGAAAAATAAACAGTGTAAACTATATAAATACCTCTTAACACTTTAACTGCCACACACGAGATATCTCAGGTTTATTTTTATGTGGTTGAAAGCCATCGATCTGAAATCATATTGCATCACGCTAGCCTACCCGAGTATACATGAGGACCGCCGGCGATCATATGTGGAAAAAAGCGCCCCCTATCGTCTCCCAGATGACATAAGGGATTTTGGAATGGACTCAATGAAAATGGATGGGGAAAAAAATCCGGTACTCCACATTTTCCAGTCCACTGATCCAGCCGGGGTTACCACAGTTCATTCTGGAGCCTCTGAGCCCCGCTGATCATGGAGTTCTACTGTATCGCGTTGGATCTATACACTTATCGATTTTTTCTAATGGTGATCAGGAATTGGAATATACCAGTTGGATACCATCTGATGTCAGGTAAGGAATCTATGTTATCAGTGTTAGGATAATCAGACTAATTTTGATGAAGTTATAAGCTGTTTTGTGAAATGGGCTCTTTCGGTTTCACTGTAAAAGTCCAAGAGGAAATCAATGCGGCGATTATCCGTGCGCGGCCCGAATGTGCTTGCGTGCACGTATAATATTGATCATCTAGTAGGCTTGGGCGGTATCGTTTTTTTCACACCGTCACACCTTGCTGACATAATACCCCGGTATACGGTATATGACAGTATGACTTTCATTTTCATCAGCGGGGGGGGGGGGGGGGGGGGCAACCCTTGTTACCAAGTAAACAAATCACGGTGCTACTATCGTTAGCTCTCAGAATGGTAGCCAGAAGCCTGCAGCATCTAGTGCTACTATCGTTAGCTCTCAGAATGGTAGCCAGTTAGCCTGCAGCACCGTAGTACTAGTAACGTTAGTATTGTGTATTCAAAAACGCACCGGACTGCGACATAACGTTTTACCGTTTATTTGCTCGCTCCACCAGTGCACAACAACACACACCAACTCTCGTTACCACAACGCTTTACGGTATTTTCACAGCACTGTCGCAACATTACCGTAAAACGTGAACACCGGTGTGATCCACATACACAACAGTTAGCTCTCAGAATAGCCAGTTAGCCCGCAGCATCTAGTGCTACTATCGTTAGCTCTCAGAATGGTAGCCATTTAGCCTGCAGCACCGTAGTACTAGTAACGTTAGTATTGTGTATTCAAAAACGCACCGGACTGCGACGTAACGTTTTACCGTTTATTTGCTTGCTCCACCAACAACACACACAACGCTTTACGGTATTTTCACAGCACTGTCGCAACATTACCGTAAAACATGAACACTGTTGTGATTCACTCGCTCCACTAGTGAGGACTGTTCTCGCCCTCTGCTGGCGCGTGTGTGCACTACACTCAAAACTCTGTTTCACTGTAATAGAAACTGAAGCGCATCTGTGATTTTGACGGTATTGATTTTCAATACCGTCGGGATTTCTAAATACCCTGGTATACCGTAATACCGTCATACCGCCCAAGCCTATCATCTAGCGTTTATTTGAAAACGATTCATAAAAAGGCAGACGAATATCAACGTTGTGGAATATTCCAGTAAAAGACGATTTTCATAGAATGGTCCAGAATGGGCTGTTTTTTATCTCAAAACGGGTGCTTTTCTAAATGCTCTGAAACGGAAATGACGCGATAAAAAACCAATCTGCCTTGACAGCACTGACTGGAAAATAGTCTTTGATAAGCGACGGGCAGATTAGACACATAGCCATAATTTAAAACATAGATTAGGCGATATTAACGTTAACATTGAAGTGGATGGTGGCATCAAGGGGGTAAAAAGGAAACCCGGCGTGGCACTCAAAGTGTTAATATAAAAATATGAGGTTTACCACAGGTTTGAGTGACAATTTTTTATTTTTTTCATTAAAAAAAATATTATAATTATTATAATTTTTTTTGGATGGAAGATACTCACATTAACGGGCAAAGAGCCACATGCGGCTCGCGAGCCATGGGTTGGCCACCCCTGCGCTAGACGCTCACAAAGTGCTGTGACTTTCCACATATTATATATTCCATATATATGTGGAATAACGTTCTAATTACATTTTCCTGAAGTCATTTTGAAATTTCAGAAACCGTGCCAGATAAAACAGGTACTTTTAGGAAAAGTCATTGAGTGACAGAGCTGGAGCTCGACCGAGTGACGAGGATACATTTATTGAAAATGCCTAGGGGTCATTTGACCCCTTGTCGGCTGTGCTAGTGTTAAATGTCATGATTAGATTAGTTTAGAATAGATGATTAGATTAGATTCTAATATCTGTATGTTGTGTATGTCAAATGTCATGAATTGAAAATGGGGGACCCTGATGTAAACAAGGCGAAAGTCTCTGGTCTGCATCCCCTTAACAATTGTGTGTATTGAGCTGTACTGTACTGTACCCATTCTGCAATCTGTTAATTAAAATGTTCAATCAATCAATATTTGTTATTTATTTTTGGTATAGTGCTTAACAAGCATAATTTAATGTTGCCCAGTTGTGGCCTGTTGAGGGGCAATGCATATCAAAAGTTCCAAAACATCTATTGTGTTTGTATTTGTATGATCCACTATATAAACATAGTAATTATAATATCTACATACATGGCATTTGATTGGAGGCTAGTCTCACTTTGTCCCATAGCAACATTAAAATAGTTTAGATTTGTGTATGTTGTTTATGTAACAAATTTACTTGAAAGTAACGCAATAGTTACTTTCTGAAGTAACTAGTTACTTTTATAATTTGTAACTGAGTAAGTAATTTAGTAACTTTTTGGAAGAAGTAACTAGTAACTGTAACTAGTTACTTTTTAAAAGTAACTTGCCCAACACTGGTGACATCACAACGGAACATGTTTGAGTTCTATTTGAATAATTTAAATAATATGTTGACATTAAAAAAGAACAAATAAAATGATAAAAAACGACATAAAACAATGATACAAATTATAATAAAATATTGAAGTCAAATTTATAGAAATAATGAAAAATAAGACAATGAAATAAAGATAATAATTCATTTAAAAGCTATTTTAAAAAGGTAAGTTTTGAGCAGTGCCAACCGAGTCTGCTGTCCTAACAGACTTGGGGTCTGTAGGGTCAGGGCCGCCTCAGGGGGTGTGCGAGCAGTGCGGTCGCACAGGGCCTCGCGGGAAGGGGGGCCTCGCAAAAAAAAAAAAAAAAAATATATATTTTTTATTTATTATTTTTTTTATTTTTTATTTTTTTTTTGCGAGGCCCCCCTTCCCGCGAGGCCCTTTTTCATCACAGACCTAAAATCTAGTTTTGCTTATATGCTTATATATTTCACATTAGACACGTTTGTAGAATGTGTCTGACTTGTTCCTGGGTCTGCAGTGACATACTCACTATTGGAGCTCTGGGGCTCTGCAGCAGACATACTATTGGTTTCAACGAAGGGAGTGGTTACTTACATCATGTGTAGTACGCCGGCGTGAGTCAGCTGCGTTTGACTATTTCGCGCGTGCAGCTTTTGACTATTATGCTTAGTTATGCCAGCCAAGACGAAGATGTCGGTCATTATCAGTCGGTCGGTCACCAAGGAACGTTGACGAAAGGCCTCTCGCTGGCGGGACAAATGGCCGGAGCCTTGTCATGATGCAGTCGGGATATAGCCATGATGATGTCGGCTAGTAGCTAGCTTAGCTAAAGGCTAACTAGCGTTAGCTAACCTAGAGACAGCGCATGCAGCCAAGATGAAGAGGATGGTCGTTTGGCAGATGAACTTCGTCAACTCCACGCGGTTGTCTCCATCCTCTTGGACGTTTGGTGAGGGGGGGGGGGGGGGGGCCTCGCGTTTAAATCTCGCACAGGGCCTCGCATTTCTCCCAGGCGGCCCTGAAAGTAGGGTTGATGTCATATAGTCCTTACCTTTACTAGGAGGTATCCCAAAAAGAATATTCCAATTGTCTGATCGCGATTTCCAGTATTGGTGTCCATCGGGTCCGCGACATAATCTGGCACAACACATGCATCGAGGGGCCATGGACTAGGGCTGCAACTAACGATTATTTTGGTAGTCGACTAATCTGTCTTATTTTTTCTATTAGTCGACTAATCTAACGATTATTTCTGTTACACCCCCCATCTCTGCTTCCTGTGGGTGCGGCTCCTTTTCAGGCTCCAGTGCATGTTTTACCTCACATGCTCAAGTCTGCACACCTGTGAATGTCACCCTCCCTCTGCCTTAACACTTTCTGTGCCAGCCATGCGGTGCCTAGGAACCCTGTTGCGTGCCACCGCTATATTCAATGACAGAGCTCTCATATTTGCGAACGCATAAACTATATCTTAAATTATGGCTATGTGTCTAATATGGCCGTCGCTTATCAATGACTTGTTTGCAGTCAACATTGTCGAAACGGATTGTTTTTTAATCGGTTCATTTTCGTTTTTATACCATTTTGAAAAACGCTAGTTTTTTTAAAGTTTCAGAAAAAAAAAAGATTCTGTGATAAACGCCCTTTACTGAAATACACTGGAATACACAAAACACGTTGACATTTTTCGGCCTATTTATGAATCGTTTTCAAATAAACGCTAGATTATCGATAGTGTGTGTACTTACGCACGCTATAGAAGCGGGCTGAAAAATCAATAATCTTATTTCCTGATCGCTCGCTCGCACACACACACACACACACACACACACACACACACACACACACACGCACACACACATACACACACACACACATACACACATATGGCACACGCTGATAGGTGAAAATAGCTCTGATTATCCCAAGACTGGTAAAATAGATTCCTTACCTCAGATAAGATGTTCTCCAAAAAGATTATTCCATTTCCTGATCGCCATTCCAAATATCGATCGCGTTTATTGATCCAACGCTGGGTACTGGAAACACATATTCTCCGCTGTTCTGATGTTGGGCGATGACTGCAGTAGGCTCGGATTACATGCCTGACAAGTAAAATGTGGAAGCAGGACTTTTTTTTCTCCATGCGTTTCATTCAATCCAATCCAATGGGGTGCAGTACCATCCGGAGAAACGATAGGGGGCGGTATTTAAGTACTATTTCCCAACGCGACTCACAATAACGGAATAAAACGTCTCAATATAGCAGGCCCTTCTGTAGGATTTTGCGGAATGCATTCTCTTTTTTAAAACTCCCTGTGCTCACAGGCAGCCAGAAAATGTCCATCCCCTCCCCTGGCTCGAACACAAGGGGCGAGCCAGAGTCGAAAGTTGCATCATAGCCACACGGTCTGCTTTTGGTGTCACGCTAAAATCCTCAAAACACACATATTGACTACATAACGCTTCATACTTCCCCGTTATTCGTGAGCGTGGCAGCTACTTGATTAAAACTAGAATCGCGACCCTCGGCACCCCACTCTCCCGTGTCTATGCTGTCCACCGCCCAACAAAAGGTTTAATACTCGCCTTTCTACTTCCACCATCTCTCTTACTCGCCTTGAGCACAGCTAAAGATAGATTTCCGGGACATATCCAAGCAAGCCCCTTCTATTAACGCGACAGCCATCAGGCACGGGAGTTCATTCGTTTCTGATCAGTAGACAGAGGTTCGAAATGATCCAACACACCTATGATTTGCTAGTAGCCCTGCACAATTGCAGACCTTCCAGCAAACCTAACATTTTTGAACGCCGCCCCCCTGCTCAGTCACTTCAAAATGCTCCCATCACATCCACGTATGACTAACGACGTAAACTCAACGACGAGATATCAAACGCCATGCAACCGCTCACTTATTAGTGCGATTCTATACCACTAATCCACACTTCAATGATGCTACCAATACCTAGATTAAATTAACCAAGCACCCTATGTCCTATTCTGCGCCCTCATTCAGAATCAGCCTGTACAGCCGAGGCCAGAGCCGATCATTGTGATCTCCGACTCTCCTGGTCCTCGCCAACACAATACATTTCATCCTGAGAGCCGCGGCCTAAACTTAATACGCAATAGAACTCATCCCTGTTTTGCCGTCCCACCCCCCTGTACGCAAAACAACATTCCTCGCCCTGGCCCCAACTGGTGCTGCTGGCCCCATTTCTCCCTCCCAGGCAGACAACAACTCTGCACTGTAAATCCCCAACCCCCGGCTCTTTTTACTGTTTGCTCACATGTGAACAAGTTTCTTTAATAGTTGTCATACAGAAGTACAGAATACTTTTGTACAAAATGCTTCTTACTGTTGCGCTCCAGAGACTGTGCATGACAAGATAAGTATGAAATAAAAACATAGTAAAAATTAGAAGTAAAAAAAAAAGAGGTCACAGTGTTCAGTTTAGACATATGTACAATGTTCGTAGACGTAGTTACCATACAATATACAATACTGTGCAGTGTACTAATATACAATACTATACTATATAGTGCAAGGCATAAATGGACGAGGTGCAGTTTAGGTACAATTCACAGTAGGTGTACGAGTTGTAGTGCAAATCCTTTATCAATAAATATAAAGTGTAAGTGTGTTTGTGTGATCTAAAGTGTGGAGAGTGTGTGCTGCAGTGTGTTGTTTGTTTGAGTGAGTGTGTGCGTGTGGGTGTGTGTGCTGTGTGCATTTGATGGTTGTTGCATAGTGATTATTGTTCGTTTAGCGATTATTGTTCGTTTAGCAGCCTGATGGCCTGGGGATAGAAGCTCCTTCTGAGTCTTTCTGTGCTCGCCATAAGACTCCGGTATCGCTTGCCTGACGGCAGCAGTTCAAAGAGGCAGTTGTTCGGGTGGCTCGAGTCCTTAATAATTCTCTTAGCCTTCCCCTTGCACCGCTTGTTGTAAATGTTCTGGAGGGTGGGAAGCCCCCCTCTAATTGTGCGTTCGGCTGAACGTGTCACTCTTTGTAGTCTGCTACGGTCTTGTGCAGTGCTATTCCCAAACCAGGAGGTGATGTTGCCGGTCAGGATGCTCTCTATTGTACATGAGTAGAAGTTCCTAAGGATCTTCTGACTGACTTGGAACTTCCTTAGGCGCCTGAGGAAGTAGAGGCGTTGTCGTGCCTTCTTCACAACACTGTCAATGTGTGTGGTCCATGTCAAGTCCTCGGATATGTGGGCTCCGAGGTACTTGAAACTGTTCACTCTCTCAACTGGTGCCCCGTCGATGCTGAGGGGGCTGTAGTCCTTGACCCCCGACCTCCTGAAGTCCACAATCATCTCTTTTGTTTTGCTGACGTTCAGGGAGAGGCAGTTCTCCTGACACCACTGTGACAGGTTCTCTACCTCTTCCAGGTAGGCCCTTTCGTCGTTGGCAGAGATCAGGCCCACCACTACTGTGTCATCAGCAAATTTGATGATGGTGTTGTTGTTCCGCTGTGCTACGCAGTCATGTGTGTACAGGGAGTAGAGGAGGGGGCTCAGAACACAGCCCTGGGGGGCCCCTATGTTGAGCGTGATGGATGAGGAGGTGCAGTTGCCGGCTCTTACCACCTGGGGTCTGCCCGTCAGGAAGTCCAGGACCCACTGGCACAGGTCATAGTTCAAGCCCAGGTCCCTGAGCTTGGCTATGAGTTTGGAGGGGACTATGGTATTGAATGCTGAGCTGTAGTCGATGAACAGCATTCTCACATAGTTCCCCTGCCTCTTGTCCAGATGTGATGCTGCTGTGTGCAGCACATGGGCTATGGCGTCCTCCGTGGACCTGTTGGGGCGATATGCAAATTGCAGAGGGTCCAGGTTGATGGGGAGGGAGGAACAGATGTAGCCCTTCACTAGCTTCTCAAAGCACTTCATGGCTATGGAGGTGAGGGCTACAGGGCGGTAGTCGTTGAGGCAAGCGGGCGTAGATTTTTTGGGTACAGGGATGATGGTGGACTTCTTCAGACAGGTGGGGATGACGGCCTGTTCCAAGGACAGGTTGAAGATGTCAGTGAATACCGGGGCCAGTTGGTCGGCACAGACTTTTAGGACGCGGCCGGGGATGCCGTCCGGTCCTGCTGCCTTCCTGATATCCACTTTTTTAAAGATCCGTCTCACCTCATGCTCTGTTACCCTGAACACTGAGTCTCCATCAGCAGACCCCCCCCCCCCCATTGCCGTGGTTTGTAGGCTGGTGTTATTATTCACAGCCTCAAACCTCGCATAGAAGGAGTTGAGATCATTTGCTAAGGAGATGTCACTGTTCAGTTTGAGGGGGGTTCCTTTGTAGTCTGTCATTGTTCTGAGGCCCTGCCACATGCCTCTAGAGTCAGCCTGTTCAAACTGAAGTTCAACTTTATCCCTGTAACGCCGTTTTGCCTCTATTACTGCTCTCCTGACGTTGTATCTTGCCATCTTGTGTTCTTCCATGTTGCCTGTCACCAGCCCGGTGTTGTATGCTGATGTGCGCACTTTCAGAGCCTCACGGACGGATTTGTCTACCCAGGGCTTTTGATTTGGGTAGATATTAATTTTGGTGGTGGGGATTATTACTTCTACCTGAGTACAGACATAGTCAATCACCGTTTCGGTGTATTCGTTAATATTGGCTGTGTTATCACGGAATACACTCCATTCTGTGCTTCCCAGCACTGCTTGGAGTGACTCCACTGACGTCACGACCCAACGCTTAACCTCTCGCGAGACCACCGGCGTTCGCTTGAGACTCTGTTTGTACTTAGGCAAAAGAAAAATGGCGGCGTGATCGCTTTTACCGAATGGACTAAGAGCCTGTGACTTGTACCCATTCTTAAATTGCGAGTATACATGGTCTAATATGTTCTCGCCTCTGGTGGGACAGGTCACATGCTGATAGAAATTCGGCAGCACCTTTTTAAGACGCGCGCTGTTGAAATCCCCCAAGACCAAAATGGCAGCGTCAACGTTAGCTGCCTGGAGTTTGTTTACCTCGTCGTGAAGTTTTGAAAGTGCGACCTCAGTGTTCGCGTGTGGTGGAATGTACACTCCGATGAGGATGATGGACGTTAACTCTCTTGGGAGGAAGAAGGGTCGACATTTTATCGTGATAAACTCCAGGTCTGGGGAGCAGTGGTTAGACATTTCCTTTGTGTTGCCTAAATCGCACCACTCCTTGTTTATCATGAAGGCAATGCCGCCTCCTCTCGTCTTTAGTGACTCTAATGCCGTCCGGTCTTTGCGTAGAACGAAGAAGTGGTCTGCCGGTTCTATTGCATGATTCGGGACATCTGGACTCAGCCAAGTTTCTGTGAAACAGAGGACGTTACAATCCCGAATGTCCCTCTGGAATTGGATCCTTGCTCTGATGTCGTCCAATTTGTTTCCTATCGATTGCACATTGGCCAACAATATGCTGGGCAATGTGGTTCTGTGTCGTTTGGACCTCAGTCTGTTCCGGACCCCGGCTCTCTTTCCTCGTCTTCGCGGCGGCTTTTGGTCTTGTCCATGGCCGGCATAACAAAGGATCTCGGCGGGCCATTTCTGCTGTTCAGCGATCCGATCCAGAGAGCAATCCAAACGGTAAGTTTTTCTTAATCCAATGTCAATGATTGACTGACGGTCATACACATATAATGCACCAACAGTTGGTGCAAATAAAACTCCTAATACTATAAAAATTAACAAAATAAAGCACAGTCTCGTCGGAGCGATCAGAAAGGCAGCCATCAGAGCAGCGCCAAATCAGAACGGGTCTTAAAAACGGCACCATTTCTGTGGTATATTCTTACTCAATATCTAAGGTGATTTTACAGTACAATGAGGTTGCTATCTGGAAGGAGGAAAGGAGGTCATCAATGATTCAAATGGTATCCTCATCTGACTTAGTCAGATGAGAAATAAGCTTGTGCAGCCAGACAAAAGAGGAACTATGGTTCAAACTAATTTATTTGCCTCGGCGGCTCAGAGTGAATTAGAAGTTTGCTTTCTCATAAGCCTGCTCAGAGCTGGCAATTTTGGCAATTTTTTAAGGAAAAAAAAATCACTGGAATTTATTTTTACAGAGGAAAACATTGCTAATAAAAAAATTATAATAATAATAATAATAATAATAATAATTAAAAAAAAATATATATATATATGTAAATTAATAATAATTATGAATTATGAGTGAATTTGTGTTTCACGTGTTGTCATAGAGAAACCTCCACTGAGACTCATCTCATCATCACTGAGCCAGGATAATAGGCCTGCACCCCTGCCACTCCTGGTCCGAGTGTTGGTATTAGGACTCTTATCTGGACCTCCATACTACATTATAGTGTGTTTTTGTGAGCTATGTAGCCTGTGTCATTCTAACCCCTGTTCTCCTGTGTGTACACTGTAAAAAAAAAATCGGTAAAAAAACGGTAAAAGTCTGGCAGCTTGGCGACAGAGATTTAGTGTAAAATTTACATTGAAATACCCTAATTAAAATAAAGTGGAAAAGCAATAAATTTACAGATAATTCTGTTTATTATTTGAGAACCAGAGAACAGAGAATCACTGTTAATTGACAGGTTAGGTTCAGCAGTGAAACACTGTTATTTTACAGGTTTTTTCCTACATTATTATGATCAAACACCTTCAATAAAGTGACAGAACTTAAAGTTCAGCAGTGAAACACTGTTATTTCACAAGTTTTCCCTACATTTACGATGAAACTCCTTCAATTAAGTGACATAACTCAAAGTTCAGCAGTGAAACACTGTTATTTCACAGGTCTTTCCTAAATTATTACGATCAAACTCCTTCAATAAAGTGACAGAACTTAAAGTTCAGCAGTGAAACACTGTTATTTCACAGGTTTTTCCTAAATTATTATGATCAAACTCCTTCAATAAAGTGACAGAACTTAAAGTTCAGCAGTGAAATACTGTTATTTTACATGTTTTCCCAGAATTATTACAATCAAACTCCTTCAATTAAGTGACAGAACTCAAAGTTCAGCAGTGAAACACTGTTATTTTACATGTTTTCCCAGAATTATTACAATCAAACTCCTTCAATTAAGTGACAGAACTCAAAGTTCAGCAGTGAAACACTGTTATTTTACATGTTTTCCCATAATTATTACAATCAAACTCCTTCAATTAAGTGACAGAACTCAAAGTTCAGCAGTGAAACACTGTTATTTTACATGTTTTCCCATAATTATTACAATCAAACTCCTTCAATTAAGTGACAGAACTCAAAGTTCAGCAGTGAAACACTGTTATTTCACAGGTTTTTCCTCAATTATTACGATCAAACTCCTTCAATAAAGTGACAGAACTTAAAGTTCAGCAGTGAAACACTGTTATTTTACAGGTTTTCCCATAATTATTACAATCAAACTCCTTCAATTAAGTGACAGAACTCAAAGTTCAGCAGTGAAAGACTGTTATTTCACAGGTTTTTCCTAAATTATTACGATCAAACTCCTTCAATAAAGTGACAGAACTTAAAGTTCAGCAGTGAAACACTGTTATTTCACAGGTTTTTCCTCAATTATTACAATCAAACTCCTTCAATAAAGTGACAGAACTTAAAGTTCAGCAGTGAAACACTGTTATTTTACAGGTTTTCCCATAATTATTACAATCAAACTCCTTCAATTAAGTGACAGAACTCAAAGTTCAGCAGTGAAAGACTGTTATTTCACAGATTTTTCCTAAATTATTACGATCAAACTCCTTCAATAAAGTGACAGAACTCAAAGTTCAGCAGTGAAAGACTGTTATTTCACAGGTTTTTCCTAAATTATTACGATCAAACTCCTTCAATAAAGTGACAGAACTTAAAGTTCAGCAGTGAAACACTGTTATTTCACAGGTTTTTCCTAAATTATTACGATCAAACTCCTTCAATAAAGTGACAGAACTTAAAGTTCAGCAGTGAAACACTGTTATTTCACAGGTTTTTCCTCAATTATTACAATCAAACTCCTTCAATAAAGTGACAGAACTTAAAGTTCAGCAGTGAAACACTGTTATTTTACAGGTTTTCCCATAATTATTACAATCAAACTCCTTCAATTAAGTAACAGAACTTAAAGTTCAGCAGTGAAACACTGTTATTTCACAGGTTTTTCCTCAATTATTACAATCAAACTCCTTCAATAAAGTGACAGAACTTAAAGTTCAGCAGTGAAACACTGTTATTTTACAGGTTTTCCCATAATTATTACAATCAAACTCCTTCAATTAAGTGACAGAACTCAAAGTTCAGCAGAGAAACACTTTTATTGTACAGATTGTTAGAAACAAAAAGCTTCAAGTGTTAACAAACGATCAGGATTGTAAAACTGCTTTATTTTGGAAGCAAGTGTGCTGTATAAAACAGATTCAAATGATTTAAAACTTTAGCTTGCAGTGTTTGTTGAAATATAATGTTTAAATACAGTATGTAAAGTTAAAAACCTATAGAAGTACAATCTAAACACTATTTATGGATCAATATGCATGG
Source organism: Notolepis coatsorum (assembly GCF_963971535.1). Taxonomy (NCBI): domain Eukaryota; kingdom Metazoa; phylum Chordata; class Actinopteri; order Aulopiformes; family Paralepididae; genus Notolepis; species Notolepis coatsorum. Next base: position 149,160,202 of record NC_140167.1, read on the forward strand.
CAGCTGCCACCATTGGTGTGTGAATGTGTGTGAATAGGTGAATGAGAGGCCATACGCGCTTTGGATAAAAGCGCTATTGCTATATAAGTGCAGTCCATTGAACATAACATAATGGCCAAGTAGTAAATTAAACTTTATGTCCACAATTCTGAACTATCCCTTCAATGTCATCAGATGATTTCAACTTTTAAAAGCGGAGAAAGCAACATATTGTGCTGTTGAACCGAGGGGGTTGTGGTCAGGTCTACAGTTTTTTAGCTTTACCATTTCAGTTTTATATTGTTTTCCACAATATTCTCCCGACCCCTGGGGGCTCCATAATATATGTGAACATTATACTGTTTAATTCAGAATCCCAACTATACAGTGTATTACTAAGTAAAAATCAAAACATACCACACCACAAAAGGTCAATGAATCAGTGGCACAAGTGAAGAGCAGATAAGGAACAATCCTCCAGATTGGCAGTAATCAGCTGGATCCTTGGTGCATGGTGCATCTGGGAAAATGAAAAAAAAGGACACTATGATTCACTGGAAAGTCCGGGACTGTACATTAGGAGGGGGTGGGTGGTAGGAAAAAAGATATATACGGTGGGGAGGAGACTGTCTACAGATACACCTGTGTGATGTTGCTACGGAGTTAAGCTAATAAACGTATACTATACTCACAACCACAGCAGGGGACACAACTATTTTGTTACCCTGCCATGTGGCGGACAGACCTCGCAAATGTCACTCGCCCAATAGCCTCCAGCTGCAACCACTCGAGTCCCTGAGTGATGACTGCTTGGCGCCGCCTCTGTAGAAAAAATTCCCTTTTCATGATATTTGGCGCCTCTGATTGGCTCAATTTTGTTTCAATCTGTATGCATCTACAAATCATATTATACCAGTTAGTCAATTCCGTTAGACTGCGAATCAAATTGACGGATCTCCCCAATCAAATTGACGGAAATCCGTCTTGAGACAGAACACTTTAATGCCTGCATTCAACATCGATTATCTATTGTTCAGGATGTAGGAACGTTATACTTTTTCATTCATACAAAAATACAAAAATACCTTCTAGAATATAAGTATGTTTTATCATTTTCTGTAGTAATTCCTAGAACGTGAGTTATAGACCTAAATGCATCGATTGCCGTTTATTCCCTAGACACGCTATATTAAAAAATGTAACTGTATATGATCGTATACGTTATGCGTCATCATGCACGGAGGAAAGGGGGGGGGGGGCGTTTATAATTACGTGATCGTCAGTAAATGCTTTATGTAGTATGGGTGATATATTGATCAGATGGTTTGCAGTGAAATGAATAAATTGGGCTGAAAATAACCAGGGTTTAGCCCAGTCAGATTTAAGGCTTTAAGACTTTTTAATGCCAATCAGAATTAAATTTAATACCAATTTCACGATAACAAAATGGCAAAAATCATGGGTACTCTCAGTACTCATTCAAGGGTACTACGACTATGCCTGCACCTCATGGTACCAAAGCACCTCAAAGGCACTAAAAACAAGATTACAAACATCACAAAACAAACTGGTCAGACTACTGCTTAACCTCACTCCTAAAACCCACTTTACCCCTGCCCACATTCAAAACCGCTCTTAAAGAGCACCTACGGGAGACTGCAATTCGAAACTGGCCACCGTAAATGTCCACCCCCCCCCCCCCCTCCTCCTAATGTACAGTCTCATCCCCATCATATATATATAATATTTTCTGTTAGGATCTCTGGGTAACAGTACTGTATATTATTTGCATATCGTATATGTCACAAATGTAACAGTACTACAGTATATACCTGTATGTCATGTATGTCCCTATGCCATAAATGTCATGATGTCATGTATGTTTTTACTGTATTTATTTCTGTATATGTTCGGACAGAGATACGGGATGGTTTGAAAGCTCGGCGTTGCTAATAAATATTTTTAATATTTTTTTATAAACTGCTCAAAGCGGCATTATTTCCGCCGTTGGGTGATCACAGCGCCTGCGCACCATCCCGTATCTCTGTCCGAAACCCTCGTGCAACTGTGAGCACATTTGTAATGTCTCTGTGATACTTGTATAACGAACGGTTCGGCCAGAACCAGTCCTTCAGGGTAAATCTAGGTTGGTTTCCCATTGAGGAGCAAGTGACTGTGGATTCACTCGGTGCAGCACAGTCACGAAAGGGGCTAGTATGGACCCTGATGTAAACAAGACAAACGTCTTTCTCTGGTCTGCATCACCTTAACAATTGTGTGTATTGAGCCGTACTGTATTGTACCCATTCTGCAATCTGTTAAATAAAGTTTTCATTCATTCATTCATTCAGCCAGCCGCCGCGCTCACTGGGGCTATTGATAGCGTCAATTAATTGTTGTTGTTGTTGGTACTGCCGCTGCGGATGTGAATGGGGCCGGAGGGGCTTTGGGAGGATGGGAAAGTTATTATTATTATTATTATTATTATAATAGTAATTGGCTATCATACGTGCCTAGCTAGCGTTAGCTAAAAGAGCCCTTGCAGTGAAGTTATTATTATTATAGCTATCATACTGCAATATAAACTGAGTTTTATAGTGAAAAGAGCAGCTTTATTTTGGTCAAGATTGAAGGCTCTATATTGCAGGAAATTGCACATACAGGTGTTCATTAAATGTAAAAAAAATAAAATAAAAAAAAAACGAATAAAAAATAATCTTGCACCCCCACTTTCAACTATAACTAGGCGGCCATGGGTGTATATATGAATTTTGAATGCCATGGCGAAAAAATTCAATATTGATCTCAATAACACTGTACAGCGAGATCCAATAGGGTCCAGCTGCAGACTCCGAGCCTCGGTCCAGATTGGAACTTCCGCCCTGCCACAGGACTATTACTCCTGTGACAGGGCAATGCGCTGATTGGCGGAAAGTACGGAAGTATCTCGAAGTACGTCTGACGTATCTCGAATTACGTCTGACGTTTCTCTACGTTAGCGAACATTAAACGTTGTATTCATAAAATAATATAAATTCAGCAGCATGGGGAGGGCCGGGGGGAGGGGAGTTACAGGTAGTAGAAGACATAGTTATAGTACAGTGGAGAAGTAAAAATAGAATAAAAAGGCAGTGGAAACAATATACAATATTATTAACTCTAATAATAACACGCCTCGCGGGCTCATTATAATACGAGAGCCGTGGGTCTGCATTGTATAGAGCGGATCCCCCGGCTGTATTCAAGCGCTGGAGCGCTTTGCGATGGATAAAACTGTATTAATATAGTAGTAATAATAGTAGTTGGCTAGTTGCGCGCTTCTGGCCACCTCCCGCAGTGCGCGCATACACACATACTGTATGTAGCCTATACAGTACGTGCAAAATTAGTTGTCAAGAGCCAATCGCACAGGTTGCCTCATCTCATCTGGCTCTGCAAATAGATCTAGAGTCTGAATATCATATATAGCCTGCTGATGATCTCTCTCAAATCCATTCTGAGAACGGAATGCAGTGCCTGCGACGCGGGTCTTGATTGATTGATTGATTGATTGATTGATTGAAAATTGTATTAACAGATCATGCTGGACCTACAAAAGGCCTTTGACACTGTCAATCACTCCATTCTTGATTGAACATTTTATTAACAGATTGCAGAATGGGTACAGTACAGTACAGCTCAATACACACAATTGTTAAGGGGATGCAGACCAGAGAGACTTTCGCCTTGGGGGGGGGGGGGGTGGGTGGGTGGGTGGGGGACACTGTACAACTGTACAAGCAAAACTGTACATTGGAATATTGACAAAACCATACTTGGTCATTTACTGTACATTGGAGGGGGTTGGGTTACAACACAGGAGCAGAGTATAAACAACAGTACAGGAATGAGAAACAGTACTGTACTGTTGTTTATACTCTGCTCCTGTGTTGTAACCCAACCCCCTCCAATGTACAGTAAATTACCAAGTATGGTTGTCAATATTCCAATTTACAGTTTTGCTTGTACAGTTGTACAGTGTCCCCCACCCACCCACCCCTCCTACCCGACCCCCCCCCCCCCCCCCCCCAACCACCTCCAATGTCCAGTCCCCCCCCCCCCCCCCCCCCCACCTACCCAACCTCCTCCAATGTACAGTTTCTACGTCAAATGTATATACTCTCTTTTCTGGACTCTTTTTGTATCACAAACAATACTGTATTTGCAAATCTGGTATGTCATAAATATATAGATGTAGCAGTACTGTCTATCTGAATGTCGTGTATGTCATATGTTATGATGAATTGAAAATGGGGGACCCTGATGTAAACAAGACAAAAGTCTTTCTCTGGTCTGCATCCCCTTAACAATTGTGTGTATTGAGCTGTACTGTACTGTACCCATTCTGCAATCTGTTAATAAAATGTTCAATCAAGAATGGAGTGATTGACAGTGTCAAAGGCCTTTTGTAGGTCCAGCATGATCTGTTAATACAATTTTCAATCAATCAATCAATCAATCAATCAATCAATCAATCAATCAATCAATCAATCAATCAATCAATCAAGACCCTCGTCGCGGGCACTGCATTCCGTTCTCAGAATGGATGGAGAGAGAGAGAGAGAGAGAGATCATCAGCAGGCTATATATGATATTCAGACTCTAGATCTATTTGCAGAGCCAGATGAGATGAGGCAACCTGTGCGATTGGCTCTTGACAACTATTTTTGCACGTACTGTATAGGCTACAGACAGTATGTGTGTATGCGCGCACTGCGGGATGTGGCCAGAAGCGCGCAACTAGCCAACTACTATTATTACTACTATATTAATACAGTTTTATCCATGGCAAAGCGCTCCAGCGCTTGAATACGGCCGGGGGATCCGCTCTATACAATGCAGACCCACGGCTCTCGTATTATAATGAGCCCGCGAGGCGTGTTATTATTAGAGTTAATAATATTGTATATTGTTTCCACTGCCTTTTTATTCTATTTTTACTTCTCCACTGTACTATAACTATGTCTTCTACTACCTGTACCTCCCCTCCCCCCGGCCCTCCCCATGCTGCTGAATTTATATTATTTTATGAATACAACGTTTAATGTTCGCTAACGTAGAGAAACATCAGACGTAATTCGAGATACGTCAGACGTACTTCGAGATACTTCCGTACTTTCCGCCAATCAGCACATTGCCCTGTCACAGGAGTAATAGTCCTGTGGCAGGGCGGAAGTTCCAATCTGGACCGAGGCTCCGAGTCTGCAGCTCGACCCTACTCGCGAGATCTGGCGGTCAAAGCATGGCGGGCAATAACCCTTTACAGCGTGGATGTGTTAATAATGATTTGAAGATGTTTACACTTTTTTTTACAACCCTACTGTTCTCCCAAGAATTAAATAAAGGTTTGATGATGATGACATGTCCTAGAAGAGAGATATAGATAGAGTGGGTGTGTTTGTGTTTGTACATGGAAGTTATACTCACATCAGCTTAAGGGAGATACCATCCATGTCAATTCAGCATAGGATGATTCAGATGGCCTTGTGGTCAGCAGGGTCCCCCTCTGGCTGCTGGCCTCTGGTAGAGGTGTAGATCACCAGTGTCATCCCTCTGAGAACACAATTAGACTTTAGACAGTGGCTTGCGAGCACGATGAGCCTCATTTCTTTATTTTGTGATTGCTCTATCTATCTGATCTTATTACAAAATACTTGCCTCCTAGATCACTAAATGTGGGGCTCCTATCCTATTGAACATATTTTACTTTGTGTGTTTATTTTAACAATAATTTGTGATGCCATCACACAAACTGGCATTTAAATGGTAAAATTTCAAAAAGTCCTGCACCAGAATGCAGGAAATAAAGTTTTTGTAACAAAATAATTGTGTGTGTGTGTGTGTGTGTGTGTGTGTGTGTGTGTGTGTGTGTGTGTGTGCGTGCGTGTGCGTGTGTGTGTGTGTGAGAGAGAGAGAGAGAGAGAATGATGGACAATTGCTTGCTGTGTGAGAGAGAGAGAGAGAGAGAGAGAGAGAGAGAGAGAGAGATAGAGATTAAGTACATTTGCTGAAATACAGTTGTTCTTAATTTTCTCACTTGCTATGTGAGAATGTTAGTTATTATGTTCTCAATGCCCCTTGCATTGTATGAGTTGTGTGGAAGCGTTTGCTAATTCTAGTGCTATCCCTTTGTACATTGTGGCTGTGTCTGACAAAAGTTAACAATAAATAATGGTATTAGGAATACATTTGCCTCCTGCGTGAACTGTGCATAGCTGAATAGACTGTATTTTAACACCGGTCATATGGTGGTACTTGGAGAGCCAGCTACATTCTCAGGTGGTACTTGGTGTAAAAAGTTTGAGAACCACTGATCTATCATGTATAAAATTCAACTCACAATTCTACATGGGCTTCAGGTGCTGGACTGCGTCTTCAGGTGGTGACATACTTCCCGCAACTGGCGAAGAATCTCTGAAATATTGGATTGTTTGACAGTGACACACAACAGAATATTATTTTATGCCTGAATTTCCCCAAAATGGCTAATTGGACAGCACTTCTCCACCATCAGTGGCTATACGTGTCAGATAGGTGCAGATAGGAGAATCTGTCTGAATGACAAAGAAATCGCTTAACTCTCCCTCCCTCGGCCGCTATTGGCGCGACGGTGTAGCGGTCATTCCTATATGGCTATGACTATGAGCCCAGATGCAACGAGTAATTGTCTACTCAAAATCAACTAAGTGTCATGATTACGTCATTACAACCTGGGACTTGGATGGGAGAGCAGGAAAGATCCAATGTCTTCAGTCACAAATCCGCCAATCAATGCAAAGGTAAACATACGTCTTTAGAGACGTTTTATATAAGAATAAACACCAGTGAACTTGTGTATAAAATTCAACTCACGCTACAGGCAGTCTCTGCCTGCGTGCAACTGCTGGTCTCTGGTGGTAATTCAGGAATGGCTTCAAGTTCCTCTGGCGAAGAATCTCTGAAATATTGAATACGACAATAAAAATGTTATGCCAGTGAGAGAGGGAGACGGAGATAGAGGGAGAGACAGACATAGCACTGCTGTGTCATCAAATGACAAAGGCTTTGGCAATGTAGGTGTTGTGTGAAGTGGAGGGGGTCGAGGTGAGAGAGACAGAAAGACAGAGATGAAAACACAGATAAAGGTGTGAAGTTTGAAGTGGGGTGAGAGAGACAGACAATATTGAATTGAAAGATAATACTTACTGAGCTGAATCAATGGCAGTGTGGTAATAGGGGCTGGAGTTATACATTGGCATTCCTAGAGAAAGAGCAACATAATTAACAAAATAAGGAAAAAATAAGCACCATCAAAGTAGTTATCAATGAGCACCATATAACCTACAGTAGCAAGTGTACCTAGCTCCATATACCTAGCGCATGTCTGGTGGTAAAAACAAAACATGATTTGAGAATGTGTTAGTTAACTCACCTTGATAGCGGCGATGATTGCCAGCGAATTCTAAAAAGAAGACGATCAAAATATTCAAAAAACCTTGTATGCAATTTATCAAGACTGTGTATATTATATATATATATGTTTAGAGTAGCAGGAGCTAGAAGTTCAAATATGTCAGTCTTTCAAAGCCCCATTTTTTATATATAACAAAAGGCAGAATGAACATCACTGCCGCCCTGCTGGATTAAATTCTGAATTGCAGGTAGGCCTGAATAAGTATTTACTGTGCAAAATAACCAAAACCAGATAAATAATATCTGTTTTTTATGAAGCACAGATCATGTTAATTAAGTATTCTGAGTCTGAGCAGACAGAAAACCATCTTACCCTCAGCAAGGGATTACTTTGTGCTGAAGACCCACAATGCAACACAACAACTGCAAGCTAAAATGCCTCACATACAAAACGAAATAAAATAGAGCCATGGCTGTGTCCCAAGTTTAACACAATTGAACTATAATAAAGTATTTGTTAACACTAGTTACAACAATGCTTATGTAACTATTAAAAACTTACATTTTAATCACGAAACAAAATGGCAGACTAACGTTAGCTAGCATGCTAGCTAGCTAACGTTAGTAGCTATAATAATATGCATCACTATTTGCTCAAACAAGCTCCAAACTATTTGCCACGGCACAGAGATAACATTTAGTCAAACGATAACAGCCCAGTGATGGTATCTGAACGGAATCATACTATTCCCATAAGAACTCACTTACCAGTTAAGTATACCATCTAGCATGTTAGCTAATAATGCTAACAAGCTTCATTCTAGCCTACTAGTTGCCACCACGGTAATAATTCACAAAGTAGCATGTAGTCAAACGATGACAGCAAGATTATGGTATGTGAATGGCATAATACATAATATTGTCAATGACTTACCAAGGAGTTTGGCTCAGACTATTTGTCAAGCCAGTCAGTGAAGACACCATCCATCGCGCCAAAGTTACGTTTGAATACCTCAAGTCCTGTGAGATCTTCTAGGTCTCGCGAGTTGCTTAGGACTATACCCTCTCGAAGGGGAGGGGAGGGGGAGGAGGGGAGGGGGAATCTACTAAATTGATTCAACGACAGTTTTTCAAATGTTGAAATGGTATCTGTAATTAAATATTGAATCAACATAGCTTTTTCAACCTCAACCAAAAATAACCAATCTGACTGTACATTGGAGGTGGTTGGGTGGGTGGGGGGGTTGGGTAGGAGGGGTGGGTGGGGGACACTGTACAACTGTACATAAATATTACAGTGACAGTCCAGTTGAGTTAATGGATGGAGGGGGGGGGGGGCGTTGACTTGCAACGGATGGACTATAGTGCAGCAATGCAAGTTCAATTCACAGTTATTACTACAGACCGGTGGCACTCACCTCTGTGGTCATGAAATGTTTCGAGAGGCTGGTCAAGGACCACATTTGTGCCTCCCTCCCCAGTGATATGGACCCTATGCAATTTGCATACAGAACAAACAGGTCCACTGACGACGCGGTCTCCCAGGTACTGCACAGCACCCTCTCTCACCTTGACCGTCAGAAGGGGGGCTATGTGAGACTGTTGTTCATACAGCTCAGCGTTCAACACCATAGTCCCCACCAGACTGGTGGACAAGCTGATCGAGCTGGGTCTGAGCTCCGCCCTGAGCGCCTGGGTACTGGACTTTCTGAGTGAAAGACCCCAGGCGGTCAGGGTGGGGGGTCAGACCTCCAACACCATCACCCTGAGCATCGGGTCCCCCCAGGGCTGTGTTCTGAGCCCCCTGCTGTACTCACTCTACACACACGATTGTGTGGCCAAGTTCAGCTCCAACTCCATAGTGATGTTCGCAGATGACACGGTGGTGGTGGGGCTGATCTCGGACAACGACGAGAAGGCCTACCGGGAGGAGGTTGAGGTACTGGAACGCTGGTGCCAGGACAACAGCCTGCTCCTGAACATTGGTAAAAACCTGATCATGGATTATAGGAGAGGACAGCAGGAGACACACACACCACTGATGATTAACGGGGCTACCGTGGACAGGGTGAGCAGCTTTAAGTACCTGGGGGTCCACATCTCAGAGGATCTGACATGGTCAACACACATAGACACAGTAGTAAAGAAGGCGAAACAGCGCCTCTACCACCTGAGACAGTTAAGGAAGTTCAGAGTATCGGGGAAGATACTCCAGTCCTTCTACTCAGGAGCTGTAGAGAGCATCTTGACTGGAAACATCACTGCCTGGTATGGAAACAGCACGGCACAGGACAAGAAGGCCCTACAGAGAGTGGTGCGCTCAGCCGAGCGTACCACGGGTATTGCACTACCTCCCCTGCAGGTTCTATACAACAAGAGGTGCAAATCCAGAGCCTGCAGAATAATGAAAGACCCCCACCACCCCAATAACAGCCTGTTTCAGCTGCTGAGGTCAGGCAGACGCCTGCGAACCCCAGCTACTATAGGACAGAGAGGCTTAGGCTCAGCTTCTTCCCCCATGCAGGCCATCAGAGTCTTGAACAATGAACATTGAGTACCACAGAACACTGAACTATCCACACATAAGCACACATGAGCACACACACGACACGCACGATGTGCACGCTCACACACTAGCAGCCACTTTGATACTTTAACATGAGCGGGCACACACTCATGCCGCACACACCCACACTTATTGCCAAAAGGAAAGGCCACTTTAGTATTAGCAACAGTAACAGTGTATTGCACTACCAAAGCTACCTAGCATGTCCTATATACTCTGTAAATAACTATGTACAAATGCCGAGATGTCACACCATGTTGCCTGTTACCTGTTTATTGCACAATGTTTTTTGTATTGGATTCTATTATATGTTGTACCACTGTATTGCACATCGTTGCGGGCAAGACCACCCGCATTTCATTGTATACTCGTATGCCGTGACAAATAAAACTCTTGACTTGACTTGACTTGACTTATTGTTGTAATGGAGAAGTGCGGGAGTTTATGTCACGGGGGTTGGGGACGGGGTGTGCGAGTGTGTGTGTGTGTGTGTGTGTGTGTGTGTGTGTGTGTGTGTTCTGTATGTGAATGAGTTCCAAGGCCTCGGCAGAACGGCATGCTCAAATCAGCCATTTCCCCCTCTGATAAGCATCTTCCCAGATCTCCTATAAGAAGGGAGAGAGGAAAGAAAGAGACGTTCTGGCAGTGGCGTCTCTGCTACAGGCTCCCTTCTTCATTCCAAGGCCTCTCGTCCTTCACCATCCGTGACCCGTGGGTTTGAGAAACGTCTCATGTAAATTGACAAAGTGAGTCATTGTACCACCAAATTCAGGCTGGGTTGACACAAGGACAGAAAGTCTGACGTTTCAACCCGACGTGCATCACTGTGTGACAAGACTCGAGGTGTTTTTCGTGAGGCTTACTGGAACACTCCGAAAATATCTTTATTTGCCATCTTCCCCAGAGTCAAACTAGAAGATGGATATCAATTTCATCTCTGTGCGTCAGAGTTAATTTTTTTACAGAGCGTTAGCTGCTCCCTACTTCCAGTCCTTGTGCTAAACTATAGGCTAGTTGCTTGCTTCCAGCCCTTGTGCTAAGCTATAGCTAGCTGCTCCCTACTGCTTCCAGCCCTTGTGCTAAGCTATATAGCTAGCTGCTCCCTACTGCTTCCAGCCCTTGTGCTAAGCTATATGCTAGCTGGTCCCTATACTGCTTCCAGCCCTTGTGCTAAGCTATAGCTAGCTGCTCCCTACTGCTTCCAGCCCTTGTGCTAAGCTATATAGCTAGCTGCTCCCTACTGCTTCCAGCCCTTGTGCTAAGCTATAGGCTAGCTGGTCCCTATACTGCTTCCAGCCCTTGTGCTAAGCTATAGCTAGCTGCTCCCTACTGCTTCCAGCCCTTGTGCTAAGCTATATAGCTAGCTGCTCCCTACTGCTTCCAGCCCTTGTGCTAAGCTATAGGCTAGCTGGTCCCTATACTGCTTCCAGCCCTTGTGCTAAGCTATATAGCTAGCTGCTCCCTACTGCTTCCAGCCCTTGTGCTAAGCTATATAGCTAGCTGCTCCCTGACACATGCCTCCTCTATTTGAACGACCACATCAAACAAGAGGTGGACGCGGGCAAATACTGCGGCATGGTCATGCTGGACCTACAAAAGGCCTTCGATACTGTCAATCACTCCATTCTGATTGACAAGCTAAAAGCAATTGATTTTGATAGCTTATCAGTGAGCTGGATGCAATCCTACCTGGAGGGGAGAGAACAGATGGTAGAGGTAAACGGTATACTCTATCCCCCCCCCTCACAGTGAGCTGTGGTGTTCCACAAGGAAGCATACTAGGACCGCTACTCTTCCTAATTTATGCAAATGACATGTCGTCAGCCTGTGACTGCAACTTGTTCCTGTTTGCGGACGACTCAGCCATGCTGGTCTCTGACAAGAACAAGTTGCAGGTTGAAAAAACCCTCAGCTCGGAACTATATAGGCAAAATCTGCATATGGCTCGCTGATAACAAACTATCATTACACATGGGCAAAACAGAGTCCATTCTCTTCGGTTCAAATAACAAACTCAGCAAGACCGACGGCTTCTCAGTTGCAGTGCATGGGTGACAATATTGTCACAAGGAAAGATGAAATTACCTACCTGGGTTCCATCCTAGAGGCAAATCTTTCCAGTGACAAAATGGCATCCAATGTAATAAAAAAAGTCAACCAACGAACTAGATTCTTGTACCGGATCTCCTCTCAAGAAACAAGAATACCCTGAAGACTCTGGCAGGAGCCCTCATTCAATATACTACGACTATGCGTGCACCTCATGGTACCAAAGCACCTCATAGGCGCTTAAATCTAAATTACAAACATCACAAAACAAACTGGTCAGACTACTACTTGACCTTACCCCCAGAACCCACCTCACCCCTGCCCACTTTGACAACCTAGGATGGCTTAGAGTAGACGACAGAGTACAGCAACTTGCAATGGGCCTGGTCTACAAGATACACTATACGACTAAGGTACCCATGTACATGTCAAAATACTTCCCAAAGGTCAGTGAATACCACAACCACTATAGAGGAAGCTCAACAAATCATGTTAAACCCAGATTCGGCTCAAACAATGAACTAAACACGTTTCGCAATTATGCCACATCAATGTGGAACGCCCTACCCAAAGCTGTAAAGGAATGTGAATCACTACCCACTTTCAAAAACACCCTCAAAGAACACCTATACGGGATACTGCAATTCGAAACATGGCCCCTACAAATTTACATTTACATTTAGTCATTTAGCTGACGCTTTTATCCAAAGCGACTTACATGTTCTGTACGACAAGCCATCAGGAAGGGCACAAGCTGAGCAACAATGTTCATCAAAGTGTTGAGTGCTGGTTAGTTTATTAGGACAAGTGCATGACAGTACGGTTAGTTAGGGTTAGATATTTTTTTTTTTATTCAGATAATGGTTGAAGAAGTGCGTCTTTAGTCGACGGCAAAAGATTGGACGTGTTTCGGCTGTCCTAACTGGGGTGGGTATAGTTCATTCCACCATTGTGGGGCAAGGACTGAGAATAGGCGACTTCTCTTTGATGACCCTCCCGGAGCTTGGATAGGAGTAGGTCTGAGGCGGCCAGAAGATGCAGAGCGTAGGGGTCTTGAGGGTGTGTAGTTAGAAACCATTGACCGGAGGTAGGCGGGAGCGGTTCCCTTTGCCGCACGGTATGCTAGGTCGAGGGCCTTGAAGCGGATTCGTGCAGCAATGGGGAGCCAGTGCAGGTCCCTAAGAAGTGGGGTGACATGGGCCGACTTCGGTAGGTTTGAGATCAGGCGGGCCGCTGCGTTCTGAATGAGTTGAAACATTTCCTAACCCAGTTGTCCCCCCCCCCCCCCCCACCTCCAATGTACAGCCCCCCCCCCCCACCCCACCCAACCCCACCCCACCTACCCAACCTCCTCCAATGTATACAGTTTCGACATCAAATATATATACACTCTTTTTCTGGACACTTTTTGTATCACAAACAGTACTGTATTTGCAAATCTGGTATGTCATAAATGTATAGATGTAGCAGTACTGTCTATCTGTAAGTCATGTACATATGATGAATTGAAAATGGGGGAAGTCTTTCTCTGGTCTGCATCCCCTTAACAATTGTATGTATTGAGCTGTACTGCACTGTACCCATTCTGCAATCTGTTAATAAACTTTTAAATCAATCAATCAATCAATCAATCAATCAATCAATCAATCAATCAATCAATCAATCAATCAATCAATCAATCAATCACATTATAATTACATTGTCATTTAGCTACCGGCAAAAGACACAGATACCTATGCAAGCTGTTCTGCGCATGGGAGGTTCTATATAAATCCTCATCACACAAAAAAAAAAAAATTTCCGCCCTGAAAAACAGGAACAGCAGCAAGACCCAGTAAGACATTTATATTAAGTCATTGTTTTCAAATAGTCATTATATAATAGAAATCTGCGACTGTCGTCTTGTCTTAAAATGTACATTTCCACGTATTTTACCGTAACAATATGCTAGCGTACATGTTTGTTCGTGCAAAGCAGCTAAAGCAATGAATGTGTTCATGCACACATGTAAGAATTAAGAATGGGAAATTCAGAAATAAAAAGTATACACTTGGTAGAATCAATATGAACAAAACGCTGCATTATATTCGAAAATCATTTAAGGTGTATTCGTGCACACGTGTCCCGCATGTCTTTGGAAAGACCAGATTACTTATTTGCCATGAAAGAGTTCTCTGCAGTATATGACAGCAGTCATAGAGTGTATATTTTCAGCAATACGTTTGTTTAGGTTAAGGTTAAACTTATAACCAAGTGTTAGGAGATTTTATCTTTTTTTAAATGTGATAATATTTCCACAGAGGTTGTTACAGCAGGATCTCACTGCCACCTATAGTATAGCCTATGTACATGTATGTACCACGTGGATGGTTTGCAGGTTATTGTTACGAGACCGCCGCCATCTTATGACCGCCGCCATCTTATGAGTGAAAACAAACGAATTTCTACCATCAAATGGCATTTCACTATTTCGAAAGCCTTTCTAGGCGAGATATGCGTCAAATAAGCTTACCCTGATTGACTTGTCCAAATTGGTTCAGTTATCTGCAATATTGGCTGAGATATATTAAACAGATTTGTTTGCGGTTTTTTGATAATCATGTCCTTAATTTGCATATAAATGATACATGGGACACTCTGACAACTTGTTAACATAAGCCTATAATTTTTTTCAAATCTAGAAACACTGGTTAGAAGTATATTTCCGGGGGGTGCATGATACCCCCCTCTATCCTAAAGATGATTAAAGCCCAACCTCCAGGTTAAACCCTACTGATCAATTATGGGTAGTTTACATCATTGGTATATAATTTCATTATTTATTTTTTTCCATTTGACACCGGAAATGCCACTCTGAAAGAGTTAAAAAGGTCCACGCACGAATAACATGCACGTGCGAATCAAAAAAGCGTATCAAACGCCGACGTCACTACAGCCAGGTGCATATTAATGAGCCGAATCTAAAAGCTAGCACGGCCGTGACGTCACTTCAGGAAATGCCTTGCCCGTCCGGGTCATAGTACTAGTTCAATGGTGGCCCACTAGGTGCATCACAGTTAGCCTATATAGTATATAGCTCCGCCGTCCCTGCTGCCTACAGTCAGGACCACTACACTGACGTTAGCCTAATGGTTCTCTCCTCTTTGTGTGCCCCCGTCCTCGCGGGTGTCCTGCGGAGGAGCTTGTGGACGCAACAACAGCGGCGGCCGTTGTTAGCTCATAGCTATCGTGAACCACTAGCCTTTACGGGCTCGAGCACCCTACAGCATAGACATCTATATTCTATTATAGATATCTATGCCCTACAGGCTGCCACCATTGTCGCCGTTGTCGCGTCCATGGCCCCCCGGCAGGGTACCCGTGGGGACGGGGTGTACAGAGAGGAGAGAACCATTTTGGGTCGGCCGTTCATGCCGGCCAGCGAGCCGGATGTCGGGATATTTTGTTAGCACAATAGCTACCAAGCTAAGCTATGTTAGCTACTGACGTTATAAACACAATATGTGTACAACGACACAATGATTTACATTATTACAAATATGGTAACGTGGTTGTGGCTTTAGAGATGGGTGGTGGCTTTAGAGATGGGTGCCTATAATCACGGAGCAATAGTGTTAGGTGAAACAGATACATTTTCATTCGGCTAGTAGTAGCAAGCATATATCAGTGCCTGCCACTAGCTGTGTGTGACTCTCAGCGCCCCCTGGTGCCCTGCACCTGTTGTGACGATCATTTCGATTACATATGAACCATTGATTAAAATATGCACGTGCGGTGATTGTGTTGGGCAGACAAAATGTTTGATAAAAACGCTAAAACTGGGTCAATTTCAATACTTTTTTTCCCCATTCTTCATGAAAGTCACTGTTGGCCTAGTCCACATTGTTTATTGAACAAAAATACAACAGAAGGTTTTGTAGATACAGTACTGAATTCTGCCATCCGGACGCATGCAATTTGAAATATGATTATAGAATATAAAACATCAGGCCTAAAATGGTTATGCGGTTAAAATGCGATTAATTAGATACATTTTTTAATTGCCTGACGGCACTAGAAATAACCTTTTTTGAAGTTTATTTGTGCTTCACTTACACTTATTTTGTCTCAACAGTTTGGATTGCAGTTCCGCTTCATCAGTTGCAACATTTAGCCTATATCTGCAGATTTAGGACAGGTTAGTATACACATGCACACACACAGAACTTCCTGGAATTGTTAGATGTAACATGAGATTTGAGGGAATACTTAACTTCTGAAAAATGCCTGGTCATACATGTAAATGTAAGTCCTGTGGCCTGTCATTCAAATCGCTTAAACGTTATTGTAACTGAGGGGTACAATTCCCTGACTGTATTGATAAGTATGGTATCATTAAACCACTACCGATTATGTACTTTAACTACTGGCCACACAGTACATGATATAGATATGATGAACACTTTCCCACCATGAAACGAAGTCCACACAAATGTATAAATCGAATATTTTATATAGCAAAGGGTATATACAACGTTCACTTAATGACATTTATGATTTGAATGCACTTGTAAGGCAAATGAGTATTCGTAGGCAAATCAACATTGAATGTCCAATCTCTGGTTACGCAGGGAGCAAGTATACAACCTGGTTCTTTAGGGAACTATAGCGATGGTACTTAAATGATTATAGCTAATTCTAATCGATCGTCTTGAAAACCATGTCGGTTTCTCAGACCATGTGCTGGGCTGGTTTAAAACATACATCAGAGGGAGGAAATTCTATGTTAAACTAGGAGATCACATGTCTGATATATACGACAACAACTATGGAGTTGCACAAGGGAGTTGCTTAGGTCCTTTACTCTTCTCCCTTTACATGTTACCGCTGGGTGATATCATCAGAGAACATAATGTAGATTTCCATAGCTATGCGGATGATACACAACTGTACATATCTGCTGAACCAAATGATACAGCGATTAGCTCCATTACAGACTGCTTACTGGCAATAAATAAATGGATGAGTAAGAACTTCCTGAAACTAAACGAGAACAAAACTGAAATTCTAATTATCGGCTCCAAAACTAAAAAAGAAACATTAATAAAGAACCTGGGGGGACTAACCCCTTGGATCAAATCTGAGGTCACTAGTCTTGGGGTTATCATAGATTCAGAACTGAACTTCAATTCTCATATTAGCAAAGTGACGAAAACATCGTTCTTCCATCTCAGAAATATAGCAAAAGTACGACCATTTATTAATCAGAACGATGCTGAGAAGCTAATTCATGCATTCATATCTAGCCGGTTAGACTACTGTAATGCACTTTTCACAGGTCTCCCTAAGAAAACCACAGAGAGGCTTCAGCTAATCCAAAACTCTGCAGCCCGACTGCTAACTAGAACCAAAAGGAGAGAGCACATTAGTCCAGTCCTAGCCGCTTTACACTGGCTTCCTGTAACATTTAGAATTGACTTTAAGGTCCTTCTCCTTACATACAAAGCTCTAAATGGACAGGGACCTAGCTACATCGCCAACACTCTAATAAATTACACACCAGCAAGAACACTGCGATCATCAGCTGCTGGACTACTAGAGGCTCCCAGAAGCAGTCAAAAGAGGATCGGTAATGCAGCCTTTATCAACTATGCCCCAAAACTATGGAACAAACTACCCCAAAACATCAGGGAAGCCAACTCGCTAGACATCTTTAAAAGACAGCTTAAAACCTATCTCTTTGCTCAGGCATTTCACTGATAGATATCTGCTACCACCTAGTGGCAAGAGGAAACATCAGGGATATCCTGACACAACTTGTATTTATTCTTACCCTGCCTACTCTTTTACACTGCCTATCAAATTCATGTGTCGGTTATTGCACTTTTTACTTCTTACTGATGATGACTATTTTTAAACTGAATCATTTTAAACTATTCTTATTATTTGCTAGATCCAAATGTGAAACACTGATTATTTATGACTATTTTTAAACTGAATCATTTTATTCTTATTATTTGCTAGATCCAAATGTGAAACACTGTGATTATTTGTTCATGAATTACAGGAGTATTACTGAATAGAGAGCCTATTAGGATGCTAGATCCTAATGTGAAACACTGTGATTTGCCATATCTTGCTATGCTCGCTCATGCCTGTATTTTTTATGTCCGTTCTATTTTATAATTTTTTGACTATTTTTAAACTGAATCATTTTAAACAATTTTTACTATTTGTGTTACTGAAAACTGTAAGCGGAGAGCCTATTGGGATGCTAGATCCTAATGTGAAACACTGTGATTCTACCTGTCTATCTTTTTATGCTCGCTTATGCCTGTATTTTTTGCTGTTGTGAAGCACTTTGAACTGCAACCTCTGTATGAAAAGTGCTATACAAATAAAGTTATTATTATTATTATTATAGCTGGATACACTAAAGGGGGGTCCCGCTGGTCGTAAGTCAGTAGGGGGGGGGGGGTTAGGAGAGCCGCTGGCGATATCCCATCTGGCCGACGATTTCTTGGGAGAATTCAGAGTGCTGAACACGGTGCCCACAGAACCTCGGTCCACAGATGAATACAGCTGGGCCCTCTTGTAGACGGTAGCTGCCGGTCCACAACGAAGAGACGTGAGGCGACCTCACTCGGGGTAGAGCGCCGTCTCACCTGGACTCCTCTCGGGGGGTAGTTCCAACACTCAGCAGTGTTGGCTGTTATCCATGGCATAATCAAAGCACCCAAAGCAAGTAGATAATCCAAGCCGTGTAGGGCTCGCCGTCGTCCGGGTAAAGTAATCCAATGTACAGGTCCACTCGTCCTGGCCCAGAACTCCTCGGATGAAAGCACCACACGTGGTCTGCCCAGCCTGGTTAAGACTCTAGATAACGCCAGGAACGATGGGGGTACTGCTCACTTTATAACTCTAACCGAACGATGCACCATACATAATAGACTATTATTAACTTAATAGAAATACGTCCCACTCGACGGTATAGTGCCAAACTATGACAATTCAACTATTAATCCACACGATGTCTCAATGCCTATTCTGAGGCCAAGTAGGCCATACTGCACCACACGTGGGTCGTGGGTGAGGCTTCACGTCTGTTACTAGGTTGGAGGGTAAAGGACTAATGGACTAAAAGAAAGTTCTACTTTACTTGCGCCATATATATATGCGCTGTGAACAAATAGTACCATTCGTATTTCGCCAGACGTATTCCTACGCGGAACCGGGCTTGTAACGACATGTTCGTCGGCACGATTGAACTTGAACCAAGGGGCTTGGCTGCTGGCGCCAGGTTCTTGTCCAATGGTAGAATGAAACTATTATGGGCTGTTAGTAGACTAAAGGGATATTCAGTGTATATGTACAAGGAATATACAAGGGATATCAAACGATATACAAATACTATTAAATATATATCCATAAATAAATATATATATTCGGTTTAATCTGATCCTTCACAACAGCCGCCCCGTAATTAGTCCCACCTAATTAGCTAAGCAGAGACAGATTAACCGCACTGTCTACCACTCAAGGTCCGCTGTAAGGGTCAGTCAACTCACAAAGTCGTGGGGTCATGGTCGTCATCGATAGTGTCTGGGAGTCTGGGCAGTTCTATTAGCCTCGCCACGGGTCGTGTGTAAGTTCGCCCTTGGACGAGCACCTCGGCTGCTCGGACCTTGCCATCGGCACCGGTGATCACTTTGCTTACGCGGCCAGCCGGCCACATAGCTCTGGGTAGTGACTGGTCGATAATCATGACGACTGTTCCTTCTGTCAAATTGTCTCTCTCTTTTACCCACTTCTGGCGGGTCTGTAGAGAGTGTGTTGGGGGTGACTGGGTCGACATCTGCTACATCACTGGAGACGTAGCCGAGGGGCTTGGAGTTCAATACTCCCTCGATCTCCGTGAGGACTGTCATTAGGACTTCTTCCGCCACAGTCTGGGCCCCAAGCACGGCGTACAGGGCTGTCTTTATAGAACGTACTTCTCGTTCCCAGGTTCCACCGAAGTGGGGTGCGTTCGGGGGATTAAACTGGAAGTCAATCTGGGATGGAGCGAGGTGGGTCTTAAGTTCTGGGCCCATAGCTTGGAAGCTCTCTCTCAGCTCTCTTTCTCCGCCTTTGAAGTTTGTCCCGTGATCAGACAACAATGTAGACGGTTTTCCTTTCCGTGATGTGAATCTTCGGAAGGCCATAAGGAATGAGTCTGTGCTCATGGTCGGAAGGAGTTCGATATGTATCGCTCTGGTGGTCATGCATTTGAATACAATACCCCACCGCTTCTCGGTTCCTCTTCCTTTCTTTATATACAACGGGCCAAAACAGTCCATGCCTGTGGAGTGGAATGGCTTGTCGCCGAGTCGGAGGTGACAGGGAGGTAGGTCAGCCATCCGGGGTATGCTGGGCTGCGCGCGCCACTTTCGGCAGTCTAGACAGGTTCGCTGGAAGCGTTGCACTGCTTCTCTTCCTTGAAGTATCCAATAGCGACGTCTGATCTCCGCGAAGACTCTCTCTGCTCCTGCGTGGTGTACATCCTCGTCGTATTTCTTTATGATCAGCTCTGTGACCTTGTGTCGGCTGTTCAAGACTATCGGGTACTTAACGTCATCCGGTAGATTGGGGGCTCTCCGCAGACGACCACCCACTCTGATGAGATTATGGGCGTCGCTCTCGGGTGCCAGGTGGAGCAGTCTGCTGTCTGATGGGACGGGCTTTCCTCCCTGTAGACAGTCTAGCTCATCGGGGAACGAGTCTCTCTGGGCTCGTTGTAGTAGAAGAAGTTCTGCTTCTTCGTAGTCGGCTGCTGAAATGTCGGCAGTGGGCTGAATCTCTGGGTGGTGCCGCAGAAATGTCTTTAGCTGCGCACTCTGTAGGGTAATGCAATCATCTATGTTGGGGTCTGTGGAGGCGACTGTGCTCAGTCCACAGAACATAGGTTTCTTGTTCTCAGCCTCCTCTTTACTCGCTTCCCGTGGGGTGGGCGTAGGCCACTCTTCTTCCGGGAGCTTGAGGAACTCTGGTCCGTCACTGTAGATGTTGCGACGGGTGAGGTCATCTAGGGACATTCCCCGGGTGATGACGTCAGCTGGGTTGTGTTTGGTGTCCACATACCGCCAGCTCGCTGCTTCTGTTAACTCTTGAATCTCGGTGACTCTGACTCCCACGAAGACCTTGTATCTGCATGAATCAGACTTGATCCATGTGAGTACTGTCGTGGAATCTGACCACAAGATTGTTCTGTGCACCGGAATGGTGAGTTCACGTTGGATTAACGTGGCTAGATGCGCTCCTGCTAGGGCTGCGCAGAGCTCTAGACGCGGGATAGATTGTTGCTTTCGTGGGGCTATTCTTGAGCGAGCCAGGATGAAAGCAGTGTGTATCTCTCCTCCCTTCTCTTGGGCACGCAAGTAGGCCACCGATCCATAGGCTACTTCGGAGGCGTCACTGAAGACGTGTAGATCCATCTTGCATGTCTCTGGCCTCACTGTGGGTGGGAAGTAGCTGCGGCGTATATTGACGCCTGGGAGTGAGCGGAGCTCCGTCTCCCACTCTCTCCATGTGGAGGCAAGGTGTGCGGGTATTGGGTCGTCCCAGCCCTGGTCCTTGTCCCATAGTGCTCGTACAATCATCTTTGCCCTGGTGGTGTAAGGTAGAATACATCCCAACGGGTCATATTGTCTGGCGAGTGTTCTGTACACACTCCGTCTGGTGGTCGGTATCGCCGTCGACCTTCCCTGCTCCGTGGTCAGGGGTTTGTGTCTATAGTGGAGCGAGTCTGTTTTGAAGCGCCAGACTAGTCCTAGTGTCATTTCTTGGGCTTCTCCTGGGATTGTCGCCATCCAGGTCTCGCTGCTGGCAGCCTTGTCCGCGGGGGAGAGGCTGCGCAATACGTGCAGGTCGCTGCTGGCCCGCTGCCGGAGATCAAAGCCGTCTTTGATCAGAGAGGCGCGGAGCAGCGCACGGCGTCGCCAGTCAATCTTCGTTACGTGTCCCGCTGTGATTAGCTTCTCAATCTCAGCGCGGTACACACTCTCTTGAGCGGGGTCTTTGGCTAGGCGCCGCTCTGTGTTCAATAGATACCGCTCCGTAGCGTCTTTCTTTGCGTGAAAGGTGGGCATTCCCTCTCGCCTCAGGAGTGGAGTTGCGTATCTCATCACTCCGCCGACTGTGACTCTCTTTGTCCCTTGCTCGAGGAGGTTTATGGCGTAAATGTCTTCTTTAGAACGAATGTCTTTCTTTTCGTTCTTAAAGGGTATTGTCTCTAGTGTCCATAGCCTCTCGACATGCTGCAGGAGAGTGGTGTCTTCTTCTGTCGCTCTGGAGTGGAGGCAGCTAGTGGCTGCTGTTCGGTTGAGAGATTTAGCGAGGGGGCCTTGTAGTGTCCACCCTAGGCGGGTCTCGACTGCTGCAGGACAGCCTCGGGGTCCTGTATGGACCCGGTCTATCGGGACGATGAGGTCTGCATGGTTGGAGCCTATCAGCAGGGTCGGGGTAGCGCCGTCTATGAGCGGGATAGGTAGTTGACGCAGGTGCACATATTTATCCATCAGCTTGGCGATGGGGTAGGTGTACTGTGATAGTCCTATTTCTTGGCTGGTGAAAGCATTTGCAATCCTATACCGTCGCTCTGGCTGCCCGCTTGCTGCGATAGTGAAGGAGACATTCTCGCCCTTTATCGTCTTTAAATCTCTTCTTATTGTCCGAATCGTCATTTGGTTCTCGCTCCCCCGCAGTCCCAGCTGGGCCGCAGCGGACGCGAGCAGAAGGGTCTTCTCTGACCCGTCATCAAGGACGGCGTAAGTGTCCATGACTTTATCTTGGTAGCTCAATGTTACACGGACTACCTTTAAGAGCACTTGGGCGCCGCTGCTGCTGGCGGGGTCAATGTACATGACACTTGCCTTGGTGCTGCTCGATGGTGCAGGTGCAGGCTTTCTTCTGTTACTGTCGTGTAGTACATCTAGATGGGCTCCGTCACACCGACTGCACCTCTTCTTTAGGCGGCATTCGGCTGCCATGTGACTGCGCGCACATCGGTAACAGCGCCTGTTGGACTTTATCCATTGACTCACTTCTTCTGCATTCATCTTTGTGAACAGGTCACATTGTGACAGCCAGTGTTCCTTCTCGCAGTACGGGCACACCATCTTCCACTTCTCTTTTCTCGAGGGGGTACTGTGGTTCTTACTGCTCGGTACTGATTCTGATTGGTGCATGACAGTCACCGATCTTCTTCCATCGTTTATTCTCCTGGGTCCCTCTCTGGAGCTTGGTGTGCTCCGCCCGAACGTATCCAGTCGTAGGCTGCTGACTTCTCTCGCCAGGAAGTCGGCTAGATCGAGGAGGGATGGTTCGGGACCGTTAGGATCACGGTGGTCTCTCTGCCACCTAAAGCGCTCTTGTCTGGCGGGTGGCAGCTTCTCTAAAATCCTCTCGACGTTAGAGTTGGCGTATAGCTCGTGCATACCCTTTTCCCGTTGCGCTCCCAGCATCCCTACCAGGGACTGCACTTTTATAGACAGGTCGTCTAATGAGCGATTGTCTGTTGCTGGGGGTAGGCGGTCAATATGCCTTATCTCTTGGATCACGTAATCCCATATACGTCCATATCTCTGGTCCAGCGCTGCTAGAGCCGCGGTGTATGGGGTCGTAGAGGTGGCATAGGCTAGCGCTATATTGTGCGCTCGCGGTACTTTCAGGTGCTTCAGTAGTATTGCATACTTGTGGCGTTCCTCAGCGACATCTACCATCATTGTCTCTAAGCACATCCGGAGCTCCGTGTACTGTGCTCGATTCTCATAGGTGAAGTCTGGAAACGTCGGCGTGGCGATGTATGACG
The DNA here is from genome assembly GCF_963971535.1 of Notolepis coatsorum. Lineage (NCBI taxonomy): Eukaryota > Metazoa > Chordata > Actinopteri > Aulopiformes > Paralepididae > Notolepis > Notolepis coatsorum. Next base: position 149,184,054 of record NC_140167.1, read on the forward strand.
CCGTGGATGGCTGATACATCGGCGAGCGTTGGGGGAGAGACCTCCTAGGCGAGTCTCCTCTTGCGCCTCTCTGTGGGCTGGTACCGGCAGGGTACCATGGCCCGCTGGTCCAGGTGCTGTTCCTCGGGGCTGGTCGTGCGTCATGCTCACCCGTGAATAGAGTCGGGGGTCTGTAGCGCAGCGCCGCGGGGGTATAGCCTGGGCTGTACTGGACCTCCTGGTCCGGTGGAGTACTGTGCTGTCGTCGGGCTTGGTTCTCCTCCTCTCCCTCTTCTTCTTCTATCAGGTCCTCTAGATCCTGTAGTCGTTTATTTAGCTTCTCCGCAGTGTATGCCGCTCCTTCCTTGTAGCTGGGTCTCGCTTGGACCGGTCTGGGAAGGGGGTCTGCGGGGGGTATAGGCTTGGTCTGTTGGTCAAGTTCAGGGTCGCTTGCTCGGTTAGGAGACGCTGCCCTTGACTGTTGTCTCGACGAGTTCCTTGAACCCCTGGCGGAGGGAGATGGTGTTGCCTTGAGGATCAGCTGCTCCATTAGCTGCGCTTGTAGTCTGTCGCGCTCGGCTTCGCGCTTGGTGAGATCTGCTTCTCTTTGGGCACCGGCAGCGGCGCGCTGGGCGTCGGCCCGGTCTCTTGCCATATTCTCTTCCGTCTGAAGGCGTCTCATCTCCAGGCGTATGCGCTCTTCTTCGCTCCTTTGCTGTGTCTGGAGTCGATCGCGTTCACCCTGAAGTCGATCGCGTTCACCCTGAAGTCGATCGCGTTCGGTAGAGGCTGTCAGGCTGGCGAGGAACGCCTGTGATAGCATCCTCTCCGCTTCGCTGGGGGAAGACGGTTGTAGAGGTGAGCCGCTCCTGGCTGTACTCGTTGGGGAGTCCCGGAGCTCTATTTCCTCGGCGCTCTCCTCCTCTTCTTCCGTGCAGAGTTCTCTCTCTGTAGGGTTGTCTTCCTCCCGGGGCTGGTCGGGGACTACTTCTTCGGTATTGGCGGGGGGTAAAGGCATGTCAGCTCCCTCCTGGTCCCCACCGTGAGCTTGGTCAGTTACATTAGAACCCACTAGGGCCTCTGTGGTCGGGGTAACCTGGTCGTTAAGGTCAGACATAATTTTACTTTCTACTTTTACCGCGTTTACCGTTTGTAGAAGGCTAGGTAGTTGACTGACAGCGTAATCCTCTAAGTACTGAGGTGTCTGTCGTCTGCGCCGCGGGCGTTCTACGTTAGGAGGACCGTTTCGTGGAGTGTTCATCATAGGCCATTTCAATATTAATAACACTATATTAATATTACACTAGTTACCCTCCGGCTCGAAGGACCAATTGTAACTGAGGGGTACAATTCCCTGACTGTATTGATAAGTATGGTATCATTAAACCACTACCGATTATGTACTTTAACTACTGGCCACACAGTACATGATATAGATATGATGAACACTTTCCCACCATGAAACGAAGTCCACACAAATGTATAAATCGAATATTTTATATAGCAAAGGGTATATACAACGTTCACTTAATGACATTTATGATTTGAATGCACTTGTAAGGCAAATTAGTATTCGTAGGCAAATCAACATTGAATGTCCAATCTCTGGTTACGCAGGGAGCAAGTATACAACCTGGTTCTTTAGGGAACTATAGCGATGGTACTTAAATGATTATAGCTGGATACACTAAAGGGGGGTCCCGCTGGTCGTAAGTCAGTAGGGGGGGGGGGGGGGTTAGGAGAGCCGCTGGCGATATCCCATCTGGCCGACGATTTCTTGGGAGAATTCAGAGTGCTGAACACGGTGCCCACAGAACCTCGGTCCACAGATGAATACAGCTGGGCCCTCTTGTAGACGGTAGCTGCCGGTCCACAACGAAGAGACGTGAGGCGACCTCACTCGGGGTAGAGCGCCGTCTCACCTGGACTCCTCTCGGGGGGTAGTTCCAACACTCAGCAGTGTTGGCTGTTATCCATGGCATAATCAAAGCACCCAAAGCAAGTAGATAATCCAAGCCGTGTAGGGCTCGCCGTCGTCCGGGTAAAGTAATCCAATGTACAGGTCCACTCGTCCTGGCCCAGAACTCCTCGGATGAAAGCACCACACGTGGTCTGCCCAGCCTGGTTAATACTCTAGATAACGCCAGGAACGATGGGGGTACTGCTCACTTTATAACTCTAACCGAACGATGCACCATACATAATAGACTATTATTAACTTAATAGAAATACGTCCCACTCGACGGTATAGTGCCAAACTATGACAATTCAACTATTAATCCACACGATGTCTCAATGCCTATTCTGAGGCCAAGTAGGCCATACTGCACCACACGTGGGTCGTGGTTGAGGCTTCACGTCTGTTACTAGGTTGGAGGGTAAAGGACTAATGGACTAAAAGAAAGTTCTACTTTACTTGCGCCATATATATATGCGCTGTGAACAAATAGTACCATTCGTATTTCGCCAGACGTATTCCTACGCGGAACCGGGCTTGTAACGACATGTTCGTCGGCACGATTGAACTTGAACCAAGGGGCTTGGCTGCTGGCGCCAGGTTCTTGTCCAATGGTAGAATGAAACTATTATGGGCTGTTAGTAGACTAAAGGGATATTCAGTGTATATGTACAAGGAATATACAAGGGATATCAAACGATATACAAATACTATTAAATATATATCCATAAATAAATATATATATTCGGTTTAATCTGATCCTTCACAACAGTTATGTTGACCATCAGTTACTTCATAGACATGAAGCAAACAAGCAATTCCCTTGTGGTGTGGCTGACTGCAAACATCAGTTTCTGAAGTATACCCAGATAGCAAAAAATGAGTGAATCAACGTTGAAATAGGGTTCAGCAGAAATATTGAATCTATGTTGAAGCCTGACATCTAAATTATATAGATCGTTGTCTATGACCCTAACGTTGAATCAACGTTAGGTGTCAACCATAGCTGATACTATATCAATGTTGATTCAACCATCATCTAAATGGTAATCTACATGCACATTTTAGTTGATTTTATATTGAATCAATGTTAGACATCAATGTTTATTCAACCATAATCTAAATGGTAATCTACATGCACATTTTAGTTGATTTTATATTGAATCAATGTTAGACATCAATGTTTATTCAACCATAATCTAAATGGTACTCTACTTGTACATTTGTAACTTGTACATCTACTTGTAACTTGTAAAGTTAAGGAATCAATACTGATTAATGTACATTTTACTTTAAAATATTGCTGCTGATATGTATACATCATAACATTACATGTTTTTTTCCTGCTGTTAAACACACTATTGTTAAATAAATAATAATACAATTCTTATATGACCATATTTCCAAAAATGTGTGAACAAAAATGACAACATGGCTTTAATATGAAAATTAATTTTTTTCTAGGGTATCAGAACTTCCAGTGACTAAAACTTTTTACAAAAAACAAATAACAGACCTTATAACAGGCTTTCATTAACAATATAGCCACTGCCAGAATAGTGACACACATATTGTGTGTGGTGAGCACACGCATTCATGCACAACGAAGACAAGATTGCAATCATTTTAACTATAAATTTATGAGCTCAAAGTATGAGCTCACTACTGACTGAAATGTCCAACAAAAACCATCAATTGTCAAATAATATTGATCACAGATGATCACATAGATGTTTGAGGAAATTAGAAAGGGAACAACAACTTAACCCTTGTGTCTGATCAGATTCGTATTTGTTTGATAACTTTGCAGTGATGAGCCAACATAATATGTGGCATAATCTTTTAATTATCTTGTATTTTTTTTTACTCTTCATAAATTGTTTATTCCACTTCAGCCCGATCATAACCACCACATATTCTTTTTTTTGTCATATTTAACAACTCTTTTCAGAAAAGTGGGAGTATTTCATTACAAAAATAATATAAAAAATTGTTATGATCAGGGCTGAAGTCGAATAAAATATTTATGGAAAAGAAAGTGGGAAATTATTTCAACATAATCTTTTTATGGAGTTTTTCAATTTAGTCCCCTAATAAGAGTATTATACTTTAGTTTTCAGACACAAGGGTTAAATATAAACAATGGCATAGGATTTGAATTTAAACACAGTGGAGCTTAGATGATCTACAGTTGTCCACGACTTATCCTCCAAGGCATCTGCTATATAATAATCTTCAGATTTACTTAAGTGTTATTAGTAGGTTACAGCAGTAAGCATTAGTTTGCTCAGTCAATTATGGCCAATTCGTTTTATATTGTTTAATACAGTTAAATAAATAGATAAATGAAAAGCAATTTTTTTTGGATTCCCCCCCCCCACTGTACCGAAAATAATACCGAACCGTGTCTTCAAAACCGAGGTACGTACCGAACCGTGGATTTTGTGTACCGTTACACCCCTAATGTTTCTATAACTCTCTCCCATATAACTCTCTCCCATACCCTTAACACCAACCGCTGAAGTGCCCTTGAGCAAGGCACTAAACCCCCAACTGCTCCAGTGGAGTTGCTCAGTGGCCAACAGTGTCAGACTGTGGTTGTACTGGGGCCTAACAAAATGAATAGTTGGTTTCAGGTTGGTTGTCAGTTTGGCCATGGGTAGGTAGGGAATTTATTTTATTTTATTTTTTTATTTTATTCTTTCCCACGGCGACTATGGATAGGGAATTTCTTTATTTAATTAAAATGTTCACAACAACATGGATGCATGTACTCTGCCAGCATGTTTAATATCCATAATACTAAATGTTTGACTAAGATTTCTATGAAACTTTATTAAAAAAAAAAAAAAAAACGTTTTTTTTTTTTTTTTTTTTTTTTGAACTCATCAAATATATTGGGTCGCACCTAAATCGGCAGGGTCGGTCGGCAACCTGAAACCAACTATTAATTTTGTTAGGCCTGGGCAGCTCCCAGGTGTGAATGGAACTCTATGAATGTGAAGCAGGGCGTAGCTGAAAAAGAGCATCTGTGCTCAGCGAACCTACCCTGGGTAAATAAAGGTTAAAATTTAAAATTAAAAAAATAAACACTGCAAGAACAGGCTGAAGCATAAGTCATTCAAGTAGATGCCGTCCATGGAAGAACAGTGTCCAGGGTAATTCCTTGTACTGTATGAACCAGGGAAACAGTGTGCTGGGGTACCCCAAGTTTGACTCTGGTTCGCTTGACAATTAAGTTTGGGTCACTTCGGTTCCAAGAACAGGCTGAAGCAGCATATTCAAGTAGATGCCGTCCATGGAAGAACAGTGTCCATCAGGGTAATTCCTTGTACTGTATGAACCAGGGAAACAGTGTGTGCTGTGCTGTGCTGGGGTACCCTAAGTTTGACTCTGGTTCGCTTGACAATTAAGTTTGGGTCACTTCGGTTCCAAGAACAGGCTGAAGCAGCATAAGTCATTCAAGTAGATGCCAGGGTAATTCCTTGTACTGTATGAACCAGGGAAACAGTGTGTGCTGTGCTGTGCTGGGGTACCCTAAGTTTGACTCTGGTTCGCTTGACAATTAAGTTTGGGTCACTTCGGTTCCAAGAACAGGCTGAAGCAGCATAAGTCATTCAAGTAGATGCCAGGGTAATTCCTTGTACTGTATGAACCAGGGAAACAGTGTGTGCTGTGCTGTGCTGGGGTACCCTAAGTTTGACTCTGGTTCGCTTGACTTAAGTTTGGGTCACTTCGGTTCCTTGAGATGCCTCCCTCCCGGTCTGGCGCATAACGAAGCCACTTCTTGACAGTTTCGCTGTAGTCCTGGTCGGTCAGCTTGGGGTCAAACTGTCGAGCAGCAGCTGATAAAAATAAAAAAGGGAGGAAGAGAGGTGGGTGAGATGATGTACGATGATAAGAGCACCCGGCCCTCACTTCACACGAGTGCGATTTTTTTTAATCACTCAATTACTCACTCTGTAGGTCTACAGTAACAAGCTACAGTCAGCATCCAGTTAGACTGGACAGGAAAGAGAATTAAGCAATCGCCTAGCCTGACACCATCTAGGCAATACAATGTGTATCCATGCACCTCTAAAGCTCAATTACGTTGTCCATTTCTTATAGGTTGCACTTTCATCACTTTATTCCAACATAACACTTTTTTTTTAAGTTTTTGCAACAGCATAATTATATTCTGAATCACCAGCATCACCAGCATCACCACCTCACTACCTAAACTTAACCTATGAAGTAGTTTGCAGGGGAGGAAGCTCACCAAACATGCAGGCTTGTAGTGTGGTGTGCTTGAATGGCTTCTTGCTTTCTGAACAACGCTTGTCTTTCTTTCCAGCCCAGTTGAACCCACTGGCCAGGGCGTTGGTCATAGCAGTTTTCAACATCAGTCTGATCAGGTTCTCTGAATTGGTGCCTCCTACCAAAGCCAGGCGAGAAATCTAAATCAGAGAGAAGAAAATGAAGGCCCTGCGTTAGAAACAGCATAACGTTTATTTTATGAACACAGAGCAACCAACTTGTTTATACACACACTTTATGCATGCACTGATATTCCAGCCCATGCCAGTCATTAGGTTTAACCACATTAACCCTCCTGTCCATATGTAAACGGTATATTTGAACAATTTCAAAACGTTTCATAAATAGCAGATATACAAGCTCTAACACGTTTTGAACTAGAAAGTGCTAAACACATTTTTCCCCTGAACAAGACCACACTGAAACGATCTACATTTGATAAATGAATGCAGTTCAATAAATTACCATCTTTTGACGGACTGATTGCTCCATCAGTAATGATTCTGCCTCATTGAAGTCTTGTTCACTGGCGATTGGCAGCTGGAAGGGGAGCATAGTGGTTGTGGTGGCCACCCCGTGTCCCCTGGTCCCACCAGATATGTTGCCCTCAGCCAACTCGGTCTTGATGAACTGCACATCTCTCAATAGATCCTTCACCACGACAAGTAATTCAGCCAGCATTGAATTATTCTTCTGGATGGTAAGGTCTTCAGAAGAAGAGTTAAAATCATTAAGTGAGAAATAAAAATAAGCAGCAAATCACACGAGGAATTACACCATGTCCAATAGACTTGCCTTTCATAAGCTGCCCGTCATCGCCGGCCATCTGTCTACGCTGTGAAACACCAGATGGGGTGTTGTAGTTCTCTAAAGAGTGATGGTTTGTCCTTGAATTAGCAGCAACAATTAACTTATAATCAGTGAGGATAGCCAAGTTCAAGTTCAAGTTCTTTAATAGTTGTCATACAGAAGTACAGAATACTTTCATACAAAATGCTTCTTACTGTTACGCTCCAGAGACTGTGCTAGACAAGATAGTATCAAATAACATAATAACATAATATAGCATGAATTTAGAAGAAGAAAATGAGGTCACAGTTGTTCGGTATAGACATATGTACAATGTTCTGAGTTACCATATAATATACAATACACAATACTATGCAGTGTACTAATGTACAGTACTATCTAGTGCAAAGCAGAAATGGGATGAGGTACAATTTTAGGTACAATTTACAGTAAGGTGTACGAGTTGTAGTGCAATCCTTCATCCATAAATATAAAGTGTGGGGAGTGGGTGCTACAGTGTGTTTGTTTAAAGTGGGTGTGTGCTATAAAGTGTGTGTAGTGGGTGCTACAGTGTGTTTGTTTAAAGTGAGTGTGTGCGTGTGGATGTGTGTGCTATGTGTGTTTGGTGGTTGTTGTTGTGTAGTGTTCATTCATTGTTCGTTTAGCAGCCTGATGGCCTGGGGATAGAAGCTACTTCTGAGTCTTTCTGTGCTCGCCTTGAGACTCCTGTATCGCTTGCCTGACGGCAGCAGTTCAAAGAGGCAGTTGTTCGGGTGGCTCGAGTCCTTAATAATTCTCTTAGCCTTCCCCTTGCAACGCTTGTAGTAAATGTTCTGGAGGGTGGGGAGCCCCCCTCCAATTGTGCGTTCGGCTGCACGTGTCACTCTTTGTAGTCTGCTTTGGTCTTTTGCAGTGCTATTCCCAAACCAGGAGGTGATGTTGCCGGTCAAGATGCTCTCTATTGTACATGAGTAGAAGTTCTTAAGGATCTTCTGGCTGACTTGGAACTTCCTTAGGCGCCTGAGGAAGTAGAGGCGTTGTCGTGCCTTCTTCACCACACTGTTAATGTGTGTGGTCCATGTCAAGTCCTCGGATATGTAGGCTCCGAGGTACTTGAAGCTGTTGACTCTCTCAACCGGTGCCCCGTCGATGCTGAGGGGGCTGTAGTCCTTGACCCCCGACCTCCTGAAGTCCACAATCATCTCCTTTGTTTTGCTGACGTTCAGGGAGAGGCTGTTTTCCTGGCACCATCCCGCCAGGACCTTGACCTCTTCCAGGTAGGCCCTCTCGTCGTTGGCAGAGATCAGGCCCACCACCACTGTGTCGTCAGCAAATTTGACGATTGTATTGCTACTCCGCTGAGCCACACAGTCGTGTGTGTACAGGGAGTAGAGGAGGGGACTCAGAACACAGCCCTGGGGGGCCCCTATGTTGAGGGTGATGGATGAGGAGGTGCAGTTGCCTGCTCTCACCACCTGGGGTCTGCCAGTCAGGAAGTCCAAGACCCACTGGCAGAGGTCATAGCCCAAGCCCAGGTCCCTGAGCTTGGCTATGAGTATGGAGGGGACTATGGTATTGAATGCCGAGCTGTAGTCGATGAATAGCATTCTCACATAGTTCCCCTGCCTCTTGTCCAGGTGTGATGCTGCTGTGTGCAGCACATGGGATATGGCGTCCTCCGTGGACCTGTTGGGGCGGTATGCAAATTGCAGGGGGTCCATGTTGATGGGGAGGGAGGAGCAGATGTAGCCCTTTACTAGCTTCTCAAAGCACTTCATGGCTATGGAGGTGAGAGCTACAGGGCGGTAGTCGTTGAGGCAAGCAGGCTTGGATTTTTTGGGTACAGGGATAATAGTGGACTTCTTCAGGCAGGTGGGGATGACAGCCTGTTCTAAGGACAGGTTAAATATGTCAGTGAATACTGGGGCCAGTTGGTCGGCACAGACTTTTAGGACGCGGCCGGGGATGCCGTCCGGACCTGCTGCCTTCCTGATATTCACTTTTTTAAAGGTCCGCCTCACCTCATGCTCTGTTACCCTGAACACTGCGCCTCCATCAGCAGCCGCCCCCCCCCCCCCCCCCATTGCCGAGGCTTGTGAGCTGGTGTTGTTATTACCAGCATCAAACCTCGCATAGAAGGTATTGAGGTCGTTTGCTAAGGAGATGTCACTGTTCAGTTTGAGGGAGGCGCCTTTGTAGTCTGTCATCGTTTTGAGCCCCTGCCACATAGCTCTAGAGTCAGCTTGTTCAAACTGGAGTTCAATTTTATCCCTGTAGCGCCGTTTGGCCTCTGACACTGTCCTCCTTACGTTGTGTCGCGCCACCTTGTGGTCATTCATGTTGCCTGCCACTAGGCCGTCATTGTATGCTTTGGTGCGCTCTCTCAGAGCTTCACGGACGGATTTGTCTACCCAGGGTTTTTGATTTGGGTAAACTTTCATTTTGGTAGTGGGGATTGTTTCTTTCACCCTAGTACAGACATAGTCCAGCACTGTCTCCGTGTAGGCATTAATGTTATCTGTGTCGCGGAACACAATCCAGTCTGTGTTGTGAAACACTGACCGGATCGTATCCTCTGACGTCACATCCCATTTCTGCACCTCTCGCGAGACCACGGGAGTACTTTTAATTCTTTGTCTGTACTTTGGTGTAAGGAAAATGGATGCGTGATCTGACTTGCCAAAGCCACTATCAGAATGAGCCTTGTAGCCACCTTTAAATTGCGTGTAACAGTGATCTAGGATGTTACCGCCTCTGGTGTTGCAAGTCACGTGCTGGTAGAAATCAGGCAATACCTTTCTCAGATTGGCGCTATTGAAATCTCCCAGTACTAAAATGGCGGCGTTAACGTTCGTCGCTTGTATACTATTTAGCCTGCTCTGTCTCTCTCAGTAATTTGTTGACTCTACGTCTTTTAGCCCGAGAATAAGATGACATAGTGATGAGGTGCTGTAGTCAATGTAATGGTACATAAATTGTGGTATTTACTTGGCTAGAACAGGTCTTTGCTTCAATTGCTGCAACGTGCGGCTTCTTGAAACTGGTACGTGATTCTGGAAAAAGAAAGAAAAAAGGGGGGAGGGTCCTGATTAATGTGCTGCATTGCAATGTGCAGGGTGAAACGCTTGCATAATTCTACATTTTGATCAATATCAAGAGAGTCCATTATTATATTATTGTTATATTGTTCATTAGAAAATACCATGCATATAACCAAACGTCTAACTATATAGTCAATGTAATGGTACATAAATTGTGGTATTTACTTGGCTAGAACAGGTCTTTGCTTCAATTGCTGCAACGTGCGGCTTCTTGAAACTGGTACGTGATTCTGGAAAAAGAAAGAAAAAAGGGGGGAGGGTCCCGATTAATGTGCTGCATTGCAATGTGCAGGGTGAAACACTTGCATAATTCTACATTTTGATCAATATCAAGAGAGTCCATTATTATATTATTGTTATATTGTTCATTAGAAAATACCATGCATATAACCAAACGTCTAACTATATAGTCAATGTAATGGTACATAAATTGTGGTATTTACTTGGCTAGAACAGGTCTTTGCTTTAATTGCTGCAACGTGCGGCTTCTTGAAACTGGTACGTGATTCTGGAAAAAGAAAGAAAAAAGGGGGGAGGGTCCTGATTAATGTGCTGCATTGCAATGTGCAGGGTGAAACACTTGCATAATTCTACATTTTGATCAATATCAAGAGAGTCCATTATTATATTATTGTTATATTGTTCATTAGAAAATACCATGCATATAACCAAACTTCTAACTATATAGTCAATGTAATGGTACATAAATTGTGGTATTTACTTGCAGGCACGTGCATACATAGGGGTGAAGGGGTGCCCGGGCACCTGCCTTTTTCGTTTCTCATTAGAAAGTGCCCTTTTTATGCCACCCTCTTTTTTATTTTTTTTTTTATTTTTACAGTTGCACATATATATATATACTGCCCTGCCCTTCCAAATGAAAGATGTCATGATAGAATCTAAATATTAGGTAAAGAAAGAGAGAGAAATGCCACCCCTCTCGTAAATAATAGGTCCTTCCAGCCAACATGTAAACCGCGCAGGGCCAGCAGTGCACTGAACAGGAAATTGATATCCAGCTGTTGTTGAGCTCACGGTGCCCTCACACTCGAGTCGAGACCTCTTTTTTTACAGTTACTATTTCAACTAAAACAAAGCAAGAGTACACATCAGGTAAGGTATTTGCCCAACAAAATAAAATGTCGGGTTTGCAGTGCACTGTATATTTTCGTGAAACACGTCGCCAGCCCCTCCCTGTCTGCTGCTGCTAGTGCAGGAAAATCACGGAGCATACTCTCTCTCTCTCTCTCTCTCTCTCTCTCTCTCTCTCTCTCTCTCTCTCTCTCTCTCTCTCTCTCTCTCTCTCTCTCTCTCTCTCTCTCTCTCGCAGCTGTTGGTCTGGAGCGCATATTGTGTTATTAAAGGGACACTATGTAGTTTTGGTGACATCTATCGGTGAAACTGAATGTACCATGATATACTTGTATTAACCCCAAAAATCGGGCTCGCGCGCTGCGCGCGCTCGCATTATATTTACTAAATAATGCCCTTTTATGATTTCAGGCACCTGCCTTTCTAAGGTCTTGTGCACGTCCCTGTTTACTTGGCTAGAACAGGTCTTTGCTTCAATTGCTGCAACGTGCGGCTTCTTGAAACTGGTACGTGATTCTGGAAAAAGAAAGAAAAAAGGGGGGAGACATAAATGTCATCATGTGTATGTCATAAATGTCACTATGAATTGAAAATGGGGGACCCTGATGTAAACGAGACAAAAACGTCTTTCTCTGGTCTGCATCCCCTTAACAATTGTGTGTATTGAGCCATACTGTATTGTACCGCTTCTGCAATCTGTTAAATAAAGTTTTCATTCATTCATTCAACATTAGCAGGACCAGTGGCACGCCAAACAGCCTGCAAACTACCTGGCGTTCTATCGCCATGCTCTAAGACAAACTCTAACCTTAACCAACTTCGAAAGAGTGCCTAAGCTTAAAGGGGAGATGAAGCATATAGCGATATAAACATAGTCATAGCATCAAATTAGTATTTAGATAAGCCACAGAAAAAAATCACGTTATAAAAATAAGCAATAGACACAATATTTCTGACAATGTGAATACATTCACTGAGGTCCATAGATGTCCCTAGATACCAATAATATGCAAATGGTCTTTCGATTTTGATTACTATTATTGTGAAATAATAATTAAATGTGAAATATTGCTGTGTTATTGTGAGATTACAAAATCTGATGTGATATTACAGAGGATTTTGATTACAGCATTTTATTGTGAAATAATAATTAAATTATGTGAAATCAAAGGATACTGTATGAATGTCACTGTAATATGACACTCATAACAGAATTAGTTATCAATAACCTACCTGTATAAATGTTAAAAGTTGTTGCAAATATGCTTTCCCCTCATAAATATACCACTATACATTAATTTCTTATATTAGTTTTAAAATGACCATTTAACAGTTTAACCTGTTCCACCCCAGGTGAAAATCAGTAAAAATTTATACCTAGGTAAATGGAATATTGCTCCACTTCTACAAGGGCTAATTGCATATTCTTGGTATCTAGGAACATCTATGGACCTCAATGAATGTATTCTCAGTGTCAGAAATATTGTGTCTATTACTAGGCTTGCTTAAATTCTGATGAAACAAAGGAAAATATGAATTATGATTTTTCTTTTCATCTTTGACAGTGAATAAAACCATGATAATAATGACCAAACTTAAAAAACTGCCACTGAGCTCATTCAGTACCCTCTTGAGATCATGTGTACAAAAGATCTAGTTCAAGTTCAAGTTCAAGTTCTTTAAGTTCAAGTTCTTTAATAGTTGTCATACAGAAGTACAGAATACTTTCATACAAAATGCTTCTTACTGTTACGCTCCAGAGACTGTGCTAGACAAGATAGTATCAAATAACATAATAACATAATATAGCATGAATTTAGAAGAAGAAAATGAGGTCACAGTGTTCGGTATAGACATATGTACAATGTTCTGAGTTACCATATAATATACAATACACAATACTATGCAGTGTACTAATGTACAGTACTATCTAGTGCAAAGCAGAAATGGGATGAGGTACAATTTTAGGTACAATTTACAGTAAGGTGTACGAGTTGTAGTGCAATCCTTCATCCATAAATATAAAGTGTGGGGAGTGGGTGCTACAGTCTAAGGACATTAATAAAGGGAATATGATCAAATTGAAGGTTTTGTATATACAGTACTGAATTCTCTCATCCGGACCAATGCAATTTGAAATATTATTATAGAATATAGAATATATGCTTATACATTACCTTATTATAGCCAATTCGCACATTTATATATATATACATATAGTATCTTTCAAATGGCCGAGTTCAATTTGGATATAGTATCACCAAGCGTGCATAATAACATATACTGATATTTAATGTAATCGACTGTACTTTTTTATTTCTCCCACAGTGTAATCATTTTGTAACTAATTTCAGATCTAATTATTCCTACATGATTACAATAGTGTGGAGAAACTGACTGCGTTTCAATATTTGTCAAAAACGTTACCTTTTGTAGCTTATTATCGCGAATCATAACAATTATTGATATGTTTCATTCAGAACGCCGAACTTTGAACGACCATAGCGGACCACAGGAAGTGTAGTTTGGTGAAATTTCAACACTGGCAGATAGCTAGCGAGGTCCTCTTGAAAATGGCCGCAAAAAGATTCCAATTCTGATCGTTCAACATTTTCATTTCCGCTTCCGGGTCAAAAACGCGAGTTGAAAAAAAAACTTAAAATGATATAAACTCACTTTTAACCTATTGCTAAACTATTGCCAACCTAACGTTTTACATTCTACATGTATTTGTGACATAGTAGTGATAATAATACTTGAAAACGTTTGATTTTAAAAACGTTAATTCAATGTTGCCAGGTATCAACGTTAGCTCCCGGAACGATAGCCAGTTAGTTAGCACCAGCCAGGTATCAACGTTAGCTCCCGGAACGATAGCCAGTTAGCCGGGAGCTAACGTTGATACCTGGCTGGTGCTGGCTGACTGGCTATCGTTCCGGGAGCTAACGTTGATACCTGGCTGGTGCTAACTAACTGGCTATCGTTCCGGGAGCTAACGTTGATACCTGGCCTCTTATATTCTTATATGCAACAGGTGGATATCACTAAACACCAAAATCAAGAAACATTATAGCTAACTGCTAACGCTACTAGCTAAATTAGCTTCAGCTAGCAGGCATGCATAACGGTTAATATAATATTCTCTACCATGTAAAAACGAACACGGCACTACTCCACTGGCGTTTGCAATCGAAAGCATACATACAACATACAACATACAACATAATCGACATTATTGCCATGCAGTACTCACCATGCAGAGAGACAATGGAGACATGAGGTAGCTAGCTGCCAGGAAGCTGCCGCACAGGTGCATTCTGGGAGGCGGGGCACAAGTGCAGTGCAGTCTGGGTGATGAGACAATGACGACAGCATACGTTGAGCAGCAGCCATACGTTGATTCAACATTTATTAGATATTGGCATTTTAATCATTAAAATGCAACCACAAAACAATATTGATTCAATGATATGTTTTCAACATTAGTCAATTGCTTTAGCGGTTAATGGGTGATTCAACATCAATCGTCGACCTTAACCAAAAATCAAGCATTGTGACCATAAATCAACATTGAATTAACACCTTTTGCTATCTGGGTACTGCTTTGAAAACACATATGTACCGTGACCACAGGACCATCTCTGCTTCACAAAGAAATTATATAGGATGGTCATTCAAATGCGAGGCCGCAAGTTGTCAGGAGCAATATACTAATCTCAGGGATGTCATTGCACATATGAAATTGCATATATTGAAAAAAGAGACAGTAAAATGTCCATTTGCAAATTGTGACAAAACCTATAAAGTAAAATCATCATTCACTAGCCATATCGCACGGTTGCATATGAATCAAACAGAGTTGTTTGTAACCCCTGGCCCTACACAATCGCAGTCTACTCAGGATTCCGCTGAGGTGCAAAGGGATTTAGATGAAAGTCATGTAGCAAGTTCATCTGACGACATGCCAGAGCCCTGTATCAAAAAAATCTATGCCTTTTTTACATGCGTCTGCAGGCTAAATGCCTCATTCCATCATCAACAATACAGATTATTGTTGAAGAAATTGACAGTTTGAATTATACGTGTCATCGGTACACTAAGAAGGAATTCAAAAAGTTAATGGGAGCTAAAACAAACTTGTCTGAGACTGATATTGACAGTGTTTTGAGTATTTTGGGAGAAGCAGATTTGCATTCGCTGTGCAGCTCTCACCTTTCCACTGGGCACAGAAGAAAGATGTTCTTCCAAAAGAACTTTTCATATGTGCACCCACAGGCTATTTATCTTGGCACAGACGAGAATAGAAGGGAGTGCTATGCACAATATATCCCACTTCAGGATACTTTACGATCCATGTTAAAAGACCCAGTTGTGTGGCAACAGTGTGTGAAGCCACAAAATAATGCTGCTTCTACTAATGTGTTCACTGATATTTGCGATGGATCCGTTTTCAAGTCCAATGACTTATTCATGGAGCCAGGTATAAGCTTAAAGCTTATCTTGTACCAGGATGCATTTGAGGTAGTGAACCCTCTTGGATCATCAAAGAAGAAGCACAAAATTGTAGGAGTTTACTTTACACTTGCCAACTTCGAGGCAATCTATCGTTCTAGTGTTGACAACTTGCAGCTTTTGCTTCTGTGTCCTGAGAGGTACTTTAAGTACTTTGCACATGAAAAGTTGTTTGCACGGATGCTGTCAGATATTAGAGAACTTGAGAGGCATGGACTGGTCACTTCATCTGGCCAGGTGGTGCGGGCAACAGTCGTATGTATTCTGGGGGACAATTTAGGCTCTCACTCGATCGGTGGCTTTACTGAGAATTTCAGTACTACTAGTCACTGCTGCAGGTATTGCTTAGTGCCTACAAATAAAATGGACAACCCGACAGACCGGTTTCCGGTAAGAACAGTTGAGACCTACAAGGAAGCACTGCGACAACTACAGGACTCTGAGGCAACACATGTAAAGGGACTCAAGTTTGACTCTGTTTTCAACTCTCTTAAGTATTTCCATGTATGCCAGCCAGGGCTCCCACCATGCATAGGCCATGACTTGTTTGAAGGCGTAGTAGCCTATGACCTTACCCTTTACTTGAGGTATTTTGTAAAGGTGAAGAAATGGTTCACATACACACAGCTGAACCGACGAATCGCACAGTTCAAATATGTGGGTTCTGATGCTGGTTCTGCTCCTTGTGAAGTAAGTATAAGTGGTATGAAGATTGGTGGTCAGGCGGCTGAGAATTGGTGTCTTTTGAGACTTCTACCAGTGATTATTGGGGATAAGATGTCGGATACTAAGGATCCAGTGTGGCAGTTACTGATCTTGCTGAAAGAGCTTTGTGAGTTGGTGTGTGCGCCCAAGATATCTGTACCTCAAATCTGTTTCCTCAATGTTCAGATTCAAGATTATCTTGAAACAAGGAAACAACTATTTCCCACAGAGAAACTCAAACCAAAACATCACTACCTCGTCCACTATCCCTCTTTGATCATGAAACTTGGTCCACTCATACGGTTGTGGACGATGAGGTTTGTGAGCAAACACTCATACTTCAAAAGATGCATAAGGAGGACACAGAACTTCAAAAATGTGTGTAAGACACTTGCAAACAATCATCAGCTGCTTCAGTCATATCTGAACACCAGCTCTTTCTTTCCTGCAACTTTGCAAGTAAAAAACATGTTTCCTTACCACACTGACTTGTACAGTGACCAAGTGCGTGATGCGGTTAAAGCAAGCTCGCTCCCACATCCTGAGTTGGTGTCCACAGAAGTGCAGTGGAAGGGTACCCTGTATAGGAAAGGCTATTTTCTATGCATTAAGAATGAAGAGTCAGTGGAATTTGGACAAATTGAGCTCATTCTGATGAAGGAAAACAAGTGTGTGTACTTCCTGGTGATACCACACTCGTCATCCTATCTGGCAGAGTATGGCCTCTATAACCTTGGAGAAGCAGCTAGACAAATGGTTTGCATCAATGCTGAACAGTGTTTGGACTTTTATCCACTAGCTGCATATAGTCTATGTGGAATGACAGTCCTGTCCCTTAAACACAGTGTTCTGGATCAGTAGCTTACTGAATTCGCTACTGACGATATATGGGGTGGCTGATTGGTTGGGGAGGGGATGGGAATCTCAGTTATATTTGATCTTGATTCTTGGGAGTAATGATTCGATTCATAATTGATTGGGTACATACATTGGGTAAATTCTAAATTGCTGCACGAGGCATATATAACATGTAGTATAGGCATCCAAATCATTCTCATACACACACACACACACACACACACACACACACACACACACACACACACACACACACACACACACACACACACACACACACACACACACACACACACACACATACTGAGGACAGACTCAAGCAAAGTGGCAGGATAGGTGTCAGCAGTTGGGCGTTCAGTGTCTTCACACACTTCCACACACTGCAAGGAGGAGCTGGCATCAAACAGCTGTGCCCCTCAGCCAATGGCACCCCAGGTGAGCCAATAAAAACAGACGTATTTATTTAGCATTGAACTACCATCCTAAACAGCTTTCATTACTGTTTTTTTTTTTTTTTTTTTTTTTTTTTTATCTACTTTTTCTGCCTTTTCTGTGATTTTTCTCCCCATCCCAATTTACCTCTTGTGCCAATTCTCCCTCCCCTGTCCTGATTGTTGCTTGCCCCCCACTGGTCGGTTGTAGGGAGGATCGAAGCCTTGCATCACATGTCCCCTCTGATACATGTGGAGGCAGCCTGTCGCATCTTTTCACCTGCTAGCTTTTAGCTAAATCTGGGCTCAAGCTGTGTTTATCTTTCTTTGTAGTCATGGGTGACCTGGCCAGTTACATAAATGCAGTGCTTCCAGGCTCTGGACTACAACCTTTACTACTGGATTTACTTGACGGCCTCGGAGTGACTAGTGTGGACGATCTACAGTTTTTGCAACCGCATGAACTTGAAGGTGTACTGAAGCCGGTGGAATCCAGAAAGTTACTTGCTCATGCCAAGCGTAAGTGAAACATTGACTGTCACTCTATTTGAGCATGTCTTCATTTTTATATAGTAGAGTGTATGTCAAACTGACTTTTGTTTAACAAAATGGGATTAATAAAGTATCTATCTTGGACTTCCGGTATGAGAGCAGACGGGTAACACACGTGCGAGAGAGCTCCTGGTCAAATGAGTGAAAAAACGGATAAAAAAAGACCCGAAAAGTAATTAAAAAGGAAAATGCTCACGAGAAGTAAGGAAGAGACAACGATTGTGAAGGAAATAGAAATGGAGAACATACGAGAAGGAGAGAATTTGAAGAAACAGAATCCCCGAAGCGAAGCCGAGAAAAGCCAGACGAAAGAAGGGGGAGGTCCCGCTGAGGCAGACACGGGAATGCCAGGATGGGCTGTGGTCATGCAGGCCGGGATACTGGAGAACATAACAGCGGCGATAAAACTGAACACGGACACGATAAGGAATGATATCGGGAAGCTACGGGAGGAATTGAAGAAGGAACAGGAGGACTTCAGAGGTGAAATGAATACAGAAATCAAAAGGGTGGAGGAGAAGATGGCGGAACAGAACAGAAACGTGACCGAGTTACAGACTAGGACGTCACACACGGAGGAATGGAACACGGAGATACACGAGGTATTAACATGTGTGATTCAGAAACAAGAACAAATGGAGACAAAGATGTCGGACATGGAGGGGAGGTCACGGAGAAATAACATCAGAATATGGGGACTGAAAGAAGGAGTCGAAGGGGAATCGGTGACCCTATATGTGGAAAAGCTTATCAAAGAACAAATGAAGGAAACGGGACTGGAAAAAATGGAGATACAGAGGGCCCACAGGGCGTTGGCTCCGAGACCACAACCGGACAGACCTCCGAGGGCGGTGATTATTAACTTTCTGAGATTCGAGGTGAAGGAATTGGTACTCAGAACCGCGTGGACCAAGAAGATTGAAATCGAAGGGAAAAGACTATCATTTGATCACGACTACTCGACAGCGGTAGCGATAACACGCAGGTCCTACGCGGGACTGAAGAAAACCCTGAAAGAAAACGGAATGAGATTCCAGTCACCCATGACCTCGCTAAGGATTCACTGGGAGGAAGGGGCGGTGATGTACGCGACGGCACGAGAAGCGGAGCGAGAGATGAGACGGCGAGGGATGAGGATGTCGGAGGACGGAGAAGGAAGGAGGCGGGAGGAACAGACACGGAGCCTGCACCAGAGATTGGAGGGAGCTCGCAGGTGGATCAGAGTGGGAGACCGAAACAGGAGGGAGGAGAGAGGAGGAGGCGGAGGTGAAACGTGACGGAGCGAGGACGGAGACGGATGAGGAGGCCAGACGGAGAGGAGGCGGGAGGAGGCGAACGGATGAGTACACACACAAGAGATTGAAAAAACTATTCAAATAGAGACAAAGTATAGAAACTGAAATAACATATACATAAGCACACATTCCCAGGTAGAGGCAGGATATAGAAATGAACGTAACGTATACATGGACACATAATACACAAGCTGATGGAGGAAATAAATGGAAATATAACTAGGTTTGATAGGCGAGACACAGAACATACTGAAACAGATAAATAGACACATGCTGTGAGTAACACAGTTGGGAGGGATTAAGGGGATAAATGGACATCACATAGAAAATAGAGGAGAGGAAAAGAAAATAATAAGGGGTACACGGGAGGCACCGCACACGGATATGGGAGGAAGGAGGGACAATGAAACATATGAGTCACACTGAGAGGGACCAAGAAAAGAGGGTCTTTGATCAAAAGGAAGGATAGAGCGCTTTTGACCAGGAGCTCGAAAGCAAAAAAAAAAACAGCAAGAAAGCTGGACAAATATGATGAGCGATTGGGGGCAAGGGTTTCAAACCCCCAAGCCGTCAGGAGGGGGCCCCTCGTTAGGAGGGCAATTACCCCTCACCCACCAGCAGGGGACAGGGGGGGACACAGGGACCCCCCGAACGCCTTGGGAGCACTTTATGTAAAGTTTATGTTTTTTATTTATGTTAATCACTATATGTATTCGGTGAAGAGAGCGGAGGCTCCAACCGGAGGGGGGAATGAGTGTGACATGGGGGGGACTGACAGGCGAAAGAAGAAGAAAGATGACAAGGGTTAAAGGTATAAAAATGATGTCGTTAAACGTTAATGGAATGAATAATGCGATAAAAAGGGGCAAAGTGATGTTGAAATGTAAAAAAAGTGAGATGGAAGTGATTTTTCTGCAGGAGACACATTTGGTAGCACAGGGTCATGAGAAACTGAAGAGATTTGGATATGAAAATGCATACTATAGTTCCTTTGAACAAAACCCGAGGAGAGGAGTAATCACGTTAATCAAAAACACAGTCAAATTTGAATTGATCAAGGAAGTAAGAGACAAGGAGGGAAGGTTTGTTCTGGTGAAGGGGAAAATGGAGGGTCAAATGGTTACGTTAGTAAATGTTTATGCACCCCCAGAGAGTGAGAGGGATTTATATGAGACCATTTTTGACATGATAGTGTTGGAACTAGAAGGGATATTGATATGTACGGGGGATTTTAACGTAGTACTGAATCACGACCTAGACACCACGAGTACTAGAAAAGGACGGGCGCCCATCAGTAGATATATGAATATTCAGATGACGGAAATGGGAATTACAGACGTTTGGAGGGAGATGCACGCCATGGACAGGGAATACACACATTACTCACACCCACACGTGACATATGCGAGAATAGACTACTTTTTGATGACGACGGGGGACAGTTACAGGGCACGGGAGAGCAGTATAGGAGTAGCGGACATATCGGATCACAGTGCCATATATCTGACAGTAGATCTAGAAGGGAGACGGAGGAACACGATTTGGAGACTAAATGTAGGAATATTAAATAACAAAGGGGTGGTGAGTCAGATCAAGGAGGAGATAGCCAGATATAAGGAAGAAAATGACAACGGGGCGGTAGACCCGAACATTCTATGGGACACACTGAAGGTAGTGATAAGGGGGAAATTGATGGAAAAAACAGCAATGCTGAAGAAGGCCAGAACGGAGACATATCACAATCTGATAGGGAAGCTGAAGGACATTTAGAGAATACTATGAGAAATTATACACACAGCCAAAAGCAGCGGGAGAAGAGGAAATAGAAACATATCTGGAGAAGCTAGAGTTACCATCGATAGGGAAAGAACAGAATGAAGAATTAAATAAAATAATTACGGAACAAGAACTGGAAGATGCAATTAGTAGAGCTAAAAACAACAAGTCTCCGGGGAGCGACGGATTCCCATCGGAATTCTACAAGACATTTAGAACTGAATTAGCACCCATGTTAGGGGCGGCGTTCAGACACACGATGGAAGAAGGGAAAATGCCCCCCTCGTGGAAGGAAGCCATAATCACCACGATACCGAAGGAAGAGAAGGATAGGGAATTATGTAGTAGTTTCAGACCTGTGTCCATACTCAACGTAGATTACAAGATGTATACATCGATAATATCAAAAAGATTTGAGACGTTTATGCGAGACATTATAGATGAAGATCAAACTGGATTTATTAAAGGGAGTCAGACACAGGACAACGTGAGAAAGACATTACACATAGTAGAGGAGATACAAAAACAAGGGGGTAGCGCGGTACTGATTAGCCTAGATGCAGAAAAAGCGTTCGACAGTGTGAGCTGGACATTTTTATATAAAACATTGATGAGGTTCGGACTGAACGAGAGGGCGATGAAGATGATCAAGGCACTATATCAAGAACCGACAGCGAGGGTTAAGGTGAATGGCAGCTTGACGGATAGAATCAGATTAGAGAGGGCTACCAGACAGGGATGTTGTCTCTCACCGACGCTCTTCGCCGTTTTCATAGAACCACTGGCACAACTGATCAGACAGACCGAGGACATCAAGGGAGTAAGGATAAAGGGAACGGAATATAAACTAGGCCTATTTGCAGACGACGTGATAGTATACATGAGGCAACCAGAAAAGAGCTTCCCGGCACTGATGGATCTACTGAAGGAATATGGCCACTACTCAGGATACAAACTAAACGTGACAAAGACACAGACCTTAGCATGGAACTATTCTCCAACGACGGAAATTAGAGAACAGTACGGGATAAGATGGGACATGGACAAGATTAAATACTTAGGGGTGAACATCACGAGAGGGGTGGAGAAACTGTTTGAGGCGAATTATACACAGATAAATCAGAACATAAAGAGAGACCTAGAGAGATGGACAGTAATGCCCTTGGACTTCAATTCAAGAATAGAGGTCATTAAAATGAACATACTATCAAGGTTACTGTACCTATTCCAGTCACTACCCGTACAAATACCACAGAATCAATTCAGGGAGTGGGACAGACTGATATCGAGGTTCATATGGGCGGGGAGAAGACCACGGGTCAGGTATAAAACACTACAACTACCAAAGGAAGAGGGAGGGATGGCAGTACCCAGCCTACAAGATTATTACTATGCAGCACAACTGAGAGCAGTGACGTGCTGGTGTAACGACAGATATGAGGCAAGATGGAAATACATTGAAAAAGAAGGGGAGGGATACAAGGTACAAGCTCTGGTGGGGGATAGGGAACTATTTAAAGAAAAAGAGGGACTATTAGATCCAATCACCAAATGCACCTTGACCATATGGAACAAAGTAGTAAAAACACACAAATTGGAGAAGCAGTCAGGGGTCCTGAGATGGGTAGCACATGACAAGAGATTCAAACCAGGGAGGTTAGACCATGGATTCAGAAGGTGGGAGAGGGGGGGGGGCAACAGCAATATGCAAAATGATAGAGAAGGGAGAAATGCAGACACTACAAAAATTCAAGGAGAAATTTGGACTAGAAAACAGGGACCACTTCAGATATCTACAGGTTAGAGACTACTACAACAAAGAAATAAGGGGGGCCAAAGACGAGGAACAGAATGGAATAATAAAGATGATAGTATGGGCATACGAAGGGGGGCAAGGAAGAGTAATATCAGCAATATACCGGGCTATAATGACCAGCAAGGGACACACGACTGATTATATAAGGGAGAAATGGGAGAGAGAACTAGAGATAGGAATAACAGGGAAGGAATGGGGGAACATATGTGAGGTACAACATTCAACAACAGGATCGAGAATATGGAAAGAATTTGGATGGAAAAACATAATCAGATTCTTTATAACCCCAGAGCTGAAGGGAAAATATGCACCAACACAAAAAGCATGCTGGAGGATGTGTGGGAAGGAGGGGGCAAATCACACGCACATATTCTGGGGATGTCAGAAGCTGAAGGGGTATTGGGAGGAGATAGGGGAAGCAATGATCAGAATATTAGGATACGGGCTACCACAAACAGGACTGGTGCTTTACTTAGGAGACCTGACACACGAGGGAATACAAGGGGGGGACAAATATTTAATAAAGATAATGTTGATAGCGGCCAGAAAAGCAATAACGAGACTGTGGTACAAGGAAGACCCACCGACAATAGCAAAATGGGTAGGAATAGTGGAAGAAATACAGGATATGGAAAGGATAACACACATGCTGAGGTTACAGGAAGAGACATTTGGGGAAAGATGGGGAAAGTGGGAGGATTATAAAAGGAACGAGAACGACATCACAGAGGAAGAACCAAATGCAACACAAGAGAGCGAAGGGTAAAGGAGGAAAGATGTTCAAGCAGGGTCTATGAACCCATGTCACACACCTGTACTTTAGTTAATATTTTCTATTTTGTTTTTGGGATATTACAAGTGCTGAATGCTTTTATACCTTATTATTTATGTCTGTTTAACGGTGTGATATTAAATATTCAGGGATGAGGTGGTTTGTGTATGGGTGAACCAAAAGGCAAAGTGAAAGTTAATAAACAAGAGAAAAAAAAAGAAAGGACGAAGGAGAAGGGAAGAAAGAAGCTCAAGGAGGGTCTCTGGACCCAGATCACACATACAAACCTTAGTCAGCATTTATCGTCTTTGAGTAGGAATTACCTGTTTATGCCTGTTTAAGGGAGATACACAATCAACCTTTATATCAAATACCTAGAAAACAACAGTAGGGGAACCAGACAACTAACCATGTGATACCCATGTAAATATTTATGTACACTGTTTTTTATTTTTGTTTTTATTGTGATGCTAGTTTCTTCATTTTTTATTATTTATTTTTTGTAAGTGCTGTCTGTCTAAATAACTGTTAATAAAAAATTTAAGTTTAAAAATTTTTTTTAAATAAAGTATCTATCTTTAGGTTACAACCGCAGAGAATCGGAAGAAGATTCCAGTAGCCCGTCTACAGCCTTTCCTGCCAGTTCAGGCATTTTTTCTTCTAGCAGCAGTAAGTAAAACCATTGTGCACACTTTCCTTTCAAATGACAATACTTGAGAGGTCTGTTACGACCAGAAAGGAGATTGCACTGTGCTCATTACATAATTAGCTGCTGCCTTAATGAGGTACACATGGAATGAGTTCAAGTATTAGGGTTCTAATGGGTTCTCCTATTAAGGGGGGGGGGGGTAGGCTCCCAGATATACACAGTACATTTCACAGAGTACATTTTACTCAAACTGAGTAAATTGTACTCAAACTGAGTACATTTTACTCAAACTGGTTTGGGTAAAATCTTACTCAGTTTGAGTCAAATGTACTCAGTTTGAGTAGAATTTACTCTGTGAAATGTACTGTGTACTTTTTTTTTGTTATAACCTCTGCATTTGTCATGTCTCGATGGTAATCAATAAATTATGATGTCAAATCAAAATCCATAATGGATAAGGGGTCAGGGGAAGATTTACCTCCACCCAATCAAAACTCAAACCAGCAGGTTTAATTGGACGGCCTAGTTGTGCGTCAGAAGCCGAACCAGAATGCACCTATCATCATAATCTATTGATTACCATCGAGACATTATGACAAATGCAGAGATTATAATAAAAAGTACATAGAAATCTGGGAGCCTACCCCCCTTAAATACACTGATTTAAGCTTCAAATTTGAGTTTCATATTGTGGGCTCAATTTGTTGCCGTCTTCACTGTTAACATCCAACCATGGTCGCACTGAGTAGTGTACTTGCAGAGGTGGTGGTCCAAACAATATGATAATACTCCTCTGTGCCTGTTTTGAAAATAACGTTATCATTCACTACCATTTTGGACCCCTCTACAGACTTTCCCAACAACACTCCAGACAGAGATGCGGATGCGCTGTTTGACTCCTGCTCGCCTACAAGCTCCTTGTCACCTCCGTTCACGCCAAGACTATGCCCCATCACAAATAAACGTGCGTACATTTACCATGTATACTGTTGGGGATGTTGAATTCAATTGGTAAATGGTCGGCCCAAAACTGTTCTTACTGACTATGTAAATGTGTTTAAAAAAAAATAAACACCTGTCATACAGAATGGCACTATTCTAAAATGGTTCAATGTATGTTAAAAAACAACACATGAATTGAAAGCAGACATTCTGAACTTTTACCTCATAGTTCATTGTTTCATTTAAAATATAAATGATATTGTCTCAGAGGCAAAACAACCAATCTCTCATATCTGTGCTAATTATGGCTTACTGTATTCCAGGTCTGCCGATGTCCTCATTGTCCTCCACCAATGAGTGCTCCATCAGCCGTGAGAAGGGAACAGCAGCACTGGACAATAACTGGCCCATTCAGTTTCAAGATACAGTGGAACATCATGCCGTCGAATATACAAAAAATATTGGAGAATAAAGAGCGGCCAACGGCGAGGGATAGAAGAGAAATAGTCAGGTTGATTTCCGCAGAAATCCTGGTTGTCTGCAAACATCCTCAAAAGAAACATTTAAATGAAATTGCCCGCAAGATGGTACAAGATTATCCTAAGTCATTCAAGGATGTGATTGAGGATCAAGTCATAGGTAGTGGCTACGATTCTCTAGCAAAACAACTACAATGCAGAGTGGACAACCACAAAAGGATAGGTCCACCAACGATGACTCAGCCCAGCAGTGTTGACAAGGGAAAGACACGAAGGAAAATGTCTTATGGATGTGTGAACCCAGAACCTCAACTGCGTGCTGCAAATGACGAATCACAGAGGAAGATGAAAGAGGACCTACATAAAATGTTTGAGGAAAATGAGAAAGATGAGAAGAAAATAGAAGCATTGATGACTAACACGTTTGCTCCCAGAGAAGAGATGTCCTAGATGAGAAAGACACACGGACTTTGAAAAAAGAATGGCCCTATCTTTTCAACACAACTGGCTTGAAGGCTCATTTCAATGAACTGACTGGGGTCCAGATAAATGAAGAATTCCAAGAGGCCATGAATGTAAAATACAAAAGAGTCCTGGGATTTTTCAAGTGTCTGCGCCCAGAAAGAGATAGTGTTGCAGGAAAACTCCAACCTCAAATCCAGGCTGCGGGTTGTGATGACTCCGTTGGGACTGTGTTACTGCTTTTAGCTCACTTCAAAGAAGACCAAAACAAGATGCTCATAAATGTTGACGATACCTGTCTTGCAGCAGATGTGAACTCTCAGGATCTTCCCACAACCCCATGCATATTGCTGTGTGGTAAGTTAAGTAAAGGATAATGTATAGCTATACTCTGTCATTGTCGCAAAATAATTGACAGACACTGCGTTCTAAACCCAGTGAAGGTCAATTATTTTGCGACATTGACAGAGTATAGCTATACATTATCCCGCTTATTACATGGCTAACTTACTAACAATATACCTAATTCATTTTACACCATCGACAAGATGAGATCAAATGCAGACTCAGTTGTTCTGTGGCTCCTCTGTCATCGCCGGCACCCGGCAGGTGTGTGGACTTGATTGCACTGATGTAGTGCAGTTGTGCATAATGGTAATGCTTAGCTTTCGTGACTGCGATCAAAATGCTTGATTGTGATTGGTCAATAACGCTCTGTTGCCCCTGACAGCGGTCATTATTGCTCGTTGCCCATGACAGTGGAGAATTATCGAAAAATAAATGTTTTTTTTATCTACTTTTTCTCCCCATTTTTCTATTTTTCTCCCGTCCCCAATTTCGTATTGTCCAATTACCCTACCCTTCCCCCTACCCTCCCCTGTCTCGAACGCTGTTAGGCCATGCCTCCCACAAGCCGGCTGCAATGTGGACGAAGCCTTGCATCACGTGTCCCCTCCGGTACTCAAGGAGGCAGCCGTCGCATCTTTTCACCTGCACAGCGTGATCTCTCAGTGGCGAGGGTCTGCGTGGGAGAGACACGCCGCCCTCGTTGCTTCCTGATTCTACTGCGCAGGCGCACCAACCGACCTGTAGGAGTCGCTGTCCACAACGTCCAATCCCCACCCACCAGCTTCCCACCCCCTAATACTGCCAATTGTATTAGTATGAACAACCAGCCAAGCTGGTAGCAACGCCGAGAGCTGGGCTCGAACCCAGCATCTCCTGCATTGGTGGCGAACGCCAATTTCTGACCATTATTGTGTGTTCTATGGTACAAGCCTAATATTACATAAGACCAGAAGCGAATTCCTAGTTCACAGAAGGCTTCTGGACGCTAGAGCTGAAGCAAAATTCTCTAGTATGATGAAATCATATGACCAATGCAGTGAATCCTCCTTAAATCAGAAAGTGCAAAACTTCCACAGCACCTTGTCAACAGTGTTAGATACTGTTGCCCCTCTAAAGGTTAAAAAGGTAAAAACTGATAGAATCTCTCCATGGCTAAATAAAACCAATGTTAAAGATAACAAGAGAAAATGTAGGATAGCCGAGCGAAAATGGAGGAAATTCAAACTCACAGCTCACTTTAATTTATACAAAGACGCCATGGGCGCATACAATAAGGCAATACAACTTGCGAGAAAGGAATATTTTTCCAAAATGATCTCAGAAAACATGGGTAACTCCAGGGTACTTTTTTCCACCATTGACCGGCTGATTAACATACCACCCCCCCATATACCGCAGCAATCAGCCACAAAATGTGAAGAGTTCGCAGTTTTCTTTAATGAAAAAATATCATTGATTAGAGCAAGCATTACCGCTGATATAGATCTGGCTGTGAGTGAAAACCCACCTGAGATAACTATGGGGGAATTCACATGTATTACATTACCTGACCTCTGTAAGATTGTCTCTGAGTGTAATTCCGCCACCTCCTGCCTTGATCCTATACCAACAGCATTTCTCAAGCGGGTGTTTGATAGTGTCTCAAATCATGTCCTTGAAATCATAAATATGTCTCTTCAAACAGGCACTTTTCCAGATGCATTTAAAACGGCTGTAGTAAAACCACTACTAAAGAAAACAAACTTAGATGTAAACGAACTAAAAAGCTATAGGCCAATATCGAACCTTCCATTTATCAGCAAGATATTAGAAAAGATAGTCTCAGTACAAATAAACTCCTTTCTCAAAGATAATAACATCATGGAGGAACTACAATCAGGTTTCAGAACAAATCACAGCACTGAAACTGCCCTTACCAAAATAGTTAGCGACCTCAGGCTAAACTCCGATGTTGGCAAAGTCTCAATTCTTGTCCTATTGGACCTTAGTGCAGCGTTCGATACGATTGACCATAATATCTTGATCAGTCGTCTTGAAAGACTGGTTGGCTTTTCCGATCATGTACTAAATTGGCTCATAACATACATTAAGGGGAGAAGGTTCTATGTTAAGCTTGGAGACAATGTATCCGAGGAACATGACAGCAATTTTGGAGTCGCACAAGGAAGCTGCCTTGGTCCATTACTCTTCTCACTATATATGCTGCCCCTCTGGGACATCATTCGAGACCACAATGTATGCTTCCATAGTTATGCTGATGATACACAACTATATATCTCCGCAGAACCAAATAACACTACAGCCATACAGTCCATTACAAATTGTCTGTTAGCAATAAACAAGTGGATGAACAATAACTTCCTAAAATTAAACGAAAGCAAGACCGAAATCCTATTGATCGGCCCAAAAGCGAAAAGGGAAGTGCTTTGTAAAAACCTGGGGAGTCTGTCATCCTATGTAAAGACTGAGGTTACAAGCCTAGGTGTCATCTTGGACTCAGACCTGACCTTTAAGTCTCATATAAATAAGGCCATGAAAACGTCATTCTTCCACCTAAGAAACATAGCGAAAGTAAGACCTTTCGTAAATAAAAAGGATGCAGAGAAACGTATTCATGCTTTTGTATCAAGTCGGCTTGACTATTGTAATGCACTGTTCACTGGTCTTCCCAAAGCAACCATTGGGAAGCTTCAGCTTATCCAAAACTCTGCAGCTCGATTACTAACTCATACAAGGAGAAGAGAACATATCACTCCAGTCCTGGCCACTCTGCACTGGCTTCCAATAACTCATAGAATTGATTTTAAGGTCCTTTTCCTAATATATAAAGCTCTTAATGAGCAAGGCCCAAAATACATAGCAAATTCCCTAGTTAGTTATCTGCCCTCAAGAACGCTACGGTCATCCACTACAGGTTTACTAGACACGCCCAGAAACCAAAAAAGGATAGGAAGTATGGCATTTGCCAACTATGCCCCAAAACTATGGAACACACTACCAACACACATCAGAAACGCCAGCTCTATACACATTTTTAAAGGAAAATTAAAAACGTACCTATACAGTCTAGCTTACAAATAGTTATGGCTTGGAAAAACCTGATGGATCCATGAGGCTAGGATAAGCCTTGTGGACCCAACTTTTTAGATGAAGGAACGGGTACATACGCACACAATACACGACCACTGATGGATCCGTAAGGCTTGGAAAAGTCTTGTGGACCCAACTCTTTAGATGAGGGAACGGGTACATACGCACACAAGACGCGGCCACTGATGGGTCCATGGGACTTGGTAAAGCACTATGGACCCAACTATGACCACTGATAAAAACGTAACTACACTAGCGTTATAAGAGCTAAACATTGCTACCTACCATACAAGTGCATTGGTTTAGTGCACTTCCGGTTGATACTGAGCGGAAATGTTTGTGCGGACCTGTTCTCCCAAACTGGTAAGCAAATGACTGTTTTTACGTTATTTTCATTTTTACGTTACTATTATTATTATTATTATTTTTTTTTTAAACATTGATCTTAACTGATCACTGCACTGTAAAAAGTAACCAGCATTTCACAACATTTAACAGTATTATCTTACAGTAACATATTGTAATTAAGGCCTCCTGTAATATCCCAACAAATACATGTAAAAAAGACAGTATCTTTTGATTTCACATTATATTATTCTTATTTCACAATAAAATACCGCAATCAAAATCCTCTGTAATATCACATCAGATGTTGTAATCTCACAATAGCATACCAACATATCACATTATATTATTCTTATTTCACAATAAGATACCGCAATCAAAATCCTCTGTAATATCACATCAGATGTTGTAATATCACAGTAGCATATGAATATTTCACATAATTTATTTATTATTTCACAATAAAATATTGCAATCAAAATCCTCTGTAATATCACATCAGATGTTGTAATCTCACAGTAGCATATCAACATATCACATTATATTATTCTTATTTCACAATAAGATATTGCAATTTTATACAAAACAAGACGAAAGTGTTTCTCTGTAATATCACATCAGATGTTGTAATCTCACAATAGCATATCAATTTATCACATTATATTATTCTTATTTCACAATCAAATATTGTAATTTTATACAAAACAAGACGAAAGTCTTTCTCTGTAATATCACATCAGATGTTGTAATCTCACAATAGCATATCAACATATCACATTATATTATTCTTATTTCACAATAAGATACCGCAATCAAAATCCTCTGTAATATCACATCAGATGTTGTAATCTCACAGTAGCATATGAATATTTCACATAATTTATTTATTATTTCACAATAAAATATTGCAATCAAAATCCTCTGTAATATCACATCAGATGTTGTAATCTCACAGTAGCATATCAACATATCACATTATATTATTCTTATTTCACAATAAGATATTGTAATTTCATACAAAACAAGACGAAAGTGTTTCTCTGTAATATCACATCAGATGTTGTAATCTCACAATAGCATATCAATTTATCACATTATATTATTCTTATTTCACAATAAAATATTGTAATTTTATACAAAACAAGATGAAAGTCTTTCTCTGTAATATCACATCAGATGTTGTAATCTCACAATAGCATATCAATTTATCACATTATATTATTCTTATTTCACAATAAAATATTGTAATTTTATACAAAACAAGATGAAAGTGTTTCTCTGTAATATCACATCAGATGTTGTAATCTCACAATAGCATATCAATTTATCACATTATATTATTCTTATTTCACAATCAAATATTGTAATTTTATACAAAACAAGACGAAAGTCTTTCTCTGTAATATCACATCAGATGTTGTAATCTCACAATAGCATATCAACATATCACATTATATTATTCTTATTTCACAATAAGATACCGCAATCAAAATCCTCTGTAATATCACATCAGATGTTGTAATCTCACAGTAGCATATGAATATTTCACATAATTTATTTATTATTTCACAATAAAATATTGCAATCAAAATCCTCTGTAATATCACATCAGATGTTGTAATCTCACAGTAGCATATCAACATATCACATTATATTATTCTTATTTCACAATAAGATATTGTAATTTTATACAAAACAAGACGAAAGTGTTTCTCTGTAATATCACATCAGATGTTGTAATCTCACAATAGCATATCAATTTATCACATTATATTATTCTTATTTCACAATAAAATATTGTAATTTTATACAAAACAAGATGAAAGTATTTCTCTGTAATATCACATCAGATGTTGTAATCTCACAGTAGCATATCAACATATCACATTATATTATTCTTATTTCACAATAGAATATTGTAATTTTATACAAAACAAGACAAAAGTCTTTCTCTGTAATATCACATCAGATGTTGTAATCTCACAATAGCATATCAACATATCACATTATATTATTCTTATTTCACAATAAGATACCGCAATCAAAATCCTCTGTAATATCACATCAGATGTTGTAATCTCACAGTAGCATATGAATATTTCACATAATTTATTTATTATTTCACAATAAAATATTGCAATCAAAATCCTCTGTAATATCACATCACATTTTTTTATCTCACAGTAGCATATGAATATTTCACATAATTTATTTATTATTTCACAATAATATATTGTAATTTTATTAAAAAAAACAAGACAAAAGTCTTTCTCTGTCATATCACATCAGATGTTGTAATCTCACAATAGCATATCAACATATCACATTATATTATTCTTATTTCACAATAAGGTGTTATAAGTGGTTGCTAGGGTGTTTCTAGGTGGTTGCTGTTATGGGTGGTTGCTAGGGTGTTTCTAGGTGGTTGCTAGGGTGTTATAAGTGGTTGCTAGGGTGTTTCTATGGTTGCTAGGGTGTTTCTAGGTGGTTGCTAGGGTGTTATAGCTGGTTGCTAGGGTGTTTCTAGGTGGTTGCTAGGGTGTTTCTATGGTTGCTAAGGTGTTATAAGTGGTTGCTAGGGTGTTTCTAGGTGGTTGCTAGGGTGTTTCTAGGTGGTTGCTAGGGTGTTATGGGTGGTTGCTAGGGTGTTTCTAGGTGGTTGCTAGGGTGTTATAAGTGGTTGCTAGGGTGTTTCTAGGTGGTTGCTAGGGTGTTTCTAGGTGGTTGCTAGGGTGTTATGGGTGGTTGCTAGGGTGTTTCTAGGTGGTTGCTAGGGTGTTATAAGTGGTTGCTAGGGTGTTTCTATGGTTGCTAGGGTGTTATAAGTGGTTGCTAGGGTGTTTCTAGGTGGTTGCTAGGGTGTTATAGCTGGTTGCTAGGGTGTTTCTAGGTGGTTGCTAGGGTGTTTCTATGGTTGCTAGGGTGTTATAAGTGGTTGCTAGGGTGTTTCTAGGTGGTTGCTAGGGTGTTATAAGTGGTTGCTAGGGTGTTTCTAGGTGGTCGCTAGGGTGTTATATATGGTTGCTAGGTTGTTTCTAGGTGGTTGCTAGGGTGTTATAAGTGGTTGCTAGGGTGTTTCTATGGTTGCTAGGGTGTTATAAGTGGTTGCTAGGGTGTTTCTAGGTGGTTGCTAGGGTGTTATGGGTGGTTGCTAGGGTGTTTCTAGGTGGTTGCTAGGGTGTTATAAGTGGTTGCTAGGGTGTTTCTAGGTGGTTGCTAGGGTGTTTCTAGGTGGTTGCTAGGGTGTTATGGGTGGTTGCTAGGGTGTTTCTAGGTGGTTGCTAGGGTGTTATAAGTGGTTGCTAGGGTGTTTCTAGGTGGTTGCTAGGGTGTTATAAGTGGTTGCTAGGGTGTTTCTAGGTGGTTGCTATGGTGTTATAAGTGGTTGCTAGGGTGTTTCTAGGTGGTTGCTAGGGTGTTATAAGTGGTTGCTAGGGTGTTTCTAGGTGGTTGCTAGGGTGTTATATATGGTTGCTAGGTTGTTTCTAGGTGGTTGCTAGGGTGTTATATGTGGTTGCTAGGGTGTTTCTAGGTGGTTGCTAGGGTGTTATAAGTGGTTGCTAGGGTGTTTCTAGGTGGTTGCTAGGGTGTTATATGTGGTTGCTAGGGTGTTTCTAGGTGGTTGCTAGGGTGTTATAAGTGGTTGCTAGGGTGTTTCTAGGTGGTTGCTAGGGTGTTATATGTGGTTGCTAGGGTGTTTCTAGGTGGTTGCTAGGGTGAAAAGCATGGTGAAGAGGTCGTGACCCGGGTGGGCGGGGTCTGCCATGATCTTCCTCGCCCTCCTCAAGGCCCTGGAGGAATGTAGGGACTTGAGGGAGGGAAGGGGGCAGCCGATCACACTCTCCGCTGATCGTATCACCCGCTGCAGCCTTGTCCCTGACCGTGGCTGCAGGGAACCAGGTGATGATGGAGAGGGTGAGGATGGACTGGATGATGGCAGTGTAGAACTGGACCATCATAGTCCTCTGCAGCCTAAACTTCCCTAACAGGGGAGCCTATATCATTGGGACAGGTCTCTGCTCATCAGCAAGGAAAGGTACTGCTTTGGGGAGAAAGTATATCATCTATCACTACTGCCACCAGGTGTGGGAGGGTGCGGGTAGTATTAGGAGAAGTGTGGGTGTGTGGGGAATTACTGCGAGTTGCCCTGGAGGGCAAGAAGGACCAGCTCACTACCCCTAGGTTAGTAAATCCTATAGGCCCCATCCACCACTCTGCTAAAGCTCCACTCTACTCCTGCACTAAAGTCAGGGATTCAGTTGGACTCAGATCTGCATGCTGCGTTCCCCCTACCTGGTGAACGTTCATAGGGATAATCCACCCTGCTACACAAACATCTCAAAACAAACTGGTCAGACTACATGCTTGACCTTACTCCTAGAACCCACCTCACCCCTGCCCACTTTGACAACCTAGGATGGCTTAGAGACGACAGAGTACATCAACATGCAATGGGCCTGGTACCCAGATTCGGTTCAATCAGGGACTAAACATGTTTCGCAATTATGCCAGATCAATGTGGAACGCCCTACCCAAAGCTGTAAAGGAATGTGAATCACTACCCACTTTCAAAACCACTCTCAAAGAACACCTATACGGGAGACTGCAATTCGAAACTGGCCCCTGTAAATGTCCTAACCCAACCCCCTCCAATGTACAGTAAATTACCAAACATGGTTTTGTCAATATTCCAATGTGCTTGTATACAGTTGTACAGTGTCCACCCACCCCTCCTATACCCAACCTACCCAACCCCCCCACCCCACCCACCCAACCATCTCCAATGTACAGCCCCCCCCCACCCCACCCCACCTAATGTACGGTTTCATAAATGTATAGATGTAGCAGTACTGTCTGTATGTCATGTATGTGTGTGTGTGTGTGTGTGTAAATGAATGAACCGAAATATGTAGTTTGCTGATAGATACACAAAATGGGTTTATTTATGTTGATTTAATTTGGTTGTGTTGATGTTTCCATTTTTGCAAAATGCATATTCTGTTTGTTTTACACAATAAGTCTATTGGTGTGTTGTGTGTGTGTAAGGGCAGGTGTAGAAGATTTTTTCTTCTTCCTGTTCCTTTCGGCCATGGTATTTGGTGAATTATATGTACTGTTGGACTGTGGTAATTCCATGTACGAATAAATAAATGATGATGACGATGTATGTCCTGATGAATTGAAAGGTTATGGGGGACCCTGATGTAAACAAGACGAAAGTCTTTCTCTGGTCTGCATCCCCTTAACAATTGTGTGTATTGAGCTGTACTGTATTGTACCCATTCTGCAATCTGTTAATAAAGTTTTCAATCAATCAATCAATCAATTAATCAATCAATCAATCAATCAGTACCCGTTCTGCACCTGCGTATTGGGGGCCACTATATAATGCATGATTAGGAGACATGTTGAGACTTGTCTAGGCTGCCTGCACACACACCAGCTTCCTGGGCGGGCGCCTCCCAGAATGCACTACACCTGTACCTTGCCTCCCAGAATACCTGCACCTTCCTCCATTGTTGTATCAGCGTGTGCTGTATCTCTGCATCGTTAATCGACAATAACACGTGAGTATATAGTGCATGATAAAGTCGATGGTGGATATTATTCTGTATCTATGATTTCGATTGCAAACGCCAGCGGAGTAGTGCTGTGTTCGTTTTTTACATGGTTATGCGTTTTTACACGTTATGTGTGCCTGCTGCTAATGTTAGCTGTTAGCTATGTCTGACCTCTGTTGGGTAATGCAACGTTGCCTACCAAACAACGGGACCACTGTGTTTTTTTTTTATATTGCTCCTGGCTGTTCAAACTAATTTTACCGTGTGAAAGAGGGGAAAGTTGGTTCATTTCCACAAACTACCAGTGAAAAAGTGTTGTTCTGAACTGGAGCTATAGTATAGCCAGCCATTTAGCTACCTGGCTACCTATATAGCTTCAGTTCAGCTAACTAGCTACATGCAGCATTTAGCCAGCGATGGGCAAGCTACTTGGAAAATGTAGTAAGCTACACTAGTTACTCTTGATTAAATATAGCTCAACTACAATGGAAGCTATCCCCAGATAAATGTAGCAAGCTACACTACAAAAATAGCACACTACTTTTTTTTTTTTTTTTTTACTTTACTTTATGATCAGGTTTCCACCAAACAAATACAGTAGGCAGGCAAAAGAAAGTTCAGTTTGTTTATGAAACAAGCCCTCGGTCTGGCTTTTTGTGTCATCATTTTAACATGAACTTGTATTATGTACAAAATGTTAATAAAGTATGAGGAAATAACTGTGGAAACGTAATAAATAAAAGGCCAAATCAATCAAATAAACACTAAAATATATACTCTCTCTATTGGAATGGAGACTTTTCAGCACAGGATAAACTGCCCACTTTATCAACCAAAACTTCTTCAATATCAGAATTTTAACTAATAATAACTGTCTTACTGAATTTTACTATTATGCTACCATGTCTATACTACCACCAACTATGCTGTCTATACTACAGTATGTACTCGGAGTATAACACTCAAGCTCGACACTGCTAGACAAACAATACTAATTTATAGACTATTTGTTTCCTGTGCAGTACACCTGAGATTAATCACCTCATGCAGTACTGTTTGACATGAATTTATGCGTCGTTCCCTGTGTTTTTTTTCTTTCCTCTTGCCTCCCTCCCTTGTCCTAGGGCCTGCCTACTGATTGCCTATGCCTGAATCTTTCCGGCCGACAAGGCGTACAGGACAGTAATCTGCACTGACGTCTCCCCAGATCCATGCACGGATTGCTTCTTGGTTGTATAGGTAGGCCTATATGCAACACAGATCGTAGTTTATAGACTATATTTGTTTCCTGTGCAGTACACCTGAGATTAATCACCTCATGCAGTACTGTTTGACATGAATTTATGCGTCGTTCCCTGTGTTTTTTTTCTGTCCTAGGGCCTGCCTACTGATTGCCTATGCCTGAATCTTTCCGGCCGACAAGGCGTACAGGACAGTAATCTGCACTGACGTCTCCCCAGATCCATGCACGGATTGCTTCTTGGTTGTATAGGTAGGCCTATATGCAACACAGATCGTAGTTTATAGACTATATTTGTTTCCTGTGCAGTACACCTGAGATTAATCACCTCATGCAGTACTGTTTGACATGAATTTATGCGTCGTTCCCTGTGTTTTTTTTCTGTCCTAGGGCCTGCCTACTGATTGCCTATGCCTGAATCTTTCCGGCCGACAAGGCGTACAGGACAGTAATCTGCACTGACGTCTCCCCAGATCCATGCACGGATTGCTTCTTGGTTGTATAGGTAGGCCTATATGCAACACAGATCGTAGTTTATAGACTATTTGTTTCCTGTGCAGTACACCTGAGATTAGCCTATAGTATACGTTCATAATCTGCATGCAAACTGTAATCTCTCCTTTCTCTGGTTTCCTTTTTTCTAGGTCATCAGAGAGGTCTTTAACATACAGTATCCTGTTCAGTGGCATCTTGTTCAGTGAGGCAGCCAGGCTAACCAGTGTTCAGTGTGAGGCAGATGTAATGATTGGGTAGGTAACTATAGCACGCACAACAATGTTCCACTGTAAATATATTCGATGTCAGCATGTGTCTGAGAGTGTGCATACCTTTGTCCAGCACGCGCAGCTCCACAGTAACGCCCCCAATTATCTTTATCAGTGCGGGATACCTGACTGCTCACAGAGGTTCAGAAAACACGCAGCACTGAGATCTCATATATATAGGCTGCATAGGTGCTACCTGCAAGCTGGTCAGCCGCCTAGACCTCCTAGATCAGCTCTACCACCTGACACATCCTTGAAATGTGTGCTTGAGGCTTGTGCATTTAAGTGTGACACTTTAGCTTCTCTTATCAAGCATTTGAAGACACACATAAAGGGAGGAATGGAATCGCCATGTCCATTTAGAGGTTGTGATTGCAGGTTCACAAACGTAATGACTTTTGCTTCACATATTTCCAGGAAACACAAGGATTCAGTTTTAGATGACTTGGTACTAGACAAGTCTACAGAGTCATTGCCAGAACCCAGTCAGACGTATTCAGAAGCTGCTGGTGAACATGATGAACCAGAAGTGCCATTAGCTGTGGACGAAACCCTTTTTTTACATAACCTTACACTTTTCTATTTGAAATTGCAATCTAAGCTACTCTTACCGGCAAGCACCATACAAACCATTATTGAGGACTTTCAAATTGCTCATGAACTTGGCCTGTCTCATACACTTAACGTTCTGAGTGAGAAATTGAAGAAACTTGGAATCCCTCAGGCCACTATAAGCAGCATGGTTGATGAAGTGAACAGAGATGATCTACTCACACTTTTTAACAAGGGAAGACTCAGTACAGATACAAAGAGGAAGTCTGCTTTTAAAGAGTGTTTCAACCATGTTCATCCCGTGCCTTTGCTCTTGGGCAATGATGAAAATGACAAAGAATGCTTTGCTCAGTATGTACCTATACATGAGACATTGGTGACACTGTTCAAAGACGAGTCTCTACGAGAACAGTATAACATGACACGTTTGCAGCAATCTACTGATGCTGTCTATCAGGATGTCAAGGATGGAGAAGGATTTCAAAGTAATCCAATGTTGAAAGCTGACCCTTCCTCACTTGGTTTGATACTGTACCAAGATGCCTTCGAGGTTGTTAATCCACTGGGCTCAGGGAAGAAAAAGCACAAGGTCTTAGCTGTTTACCTAACCCTGACTGACATCTTGCCTCACAATAGATCTTCTATAGATCAAATGCAACTTGTTCTCTTATGTAGGGAGCAGGACTTTAAGTATTTTGGGCTAAAAAAGGTTTTTGCACATCTGATTGAGGACCTCAAAATCCTGGAGGAGAGAGGTGTAGTCATATCTGATGGCACTGTACTAAAGGGCTCTTTGGTTGCCATTGCAGGAGACAACTTAGGATCCCATTCTATTGGGGGATTTTTAGAAAACTTCAGTCGATCTAAATATTTTTGTCGCTACTGTCAGGTACAGAGAGAGGATTTTGTGAAGAATCCAGTGTTGTGTGGTGCCACAAGAACGGTCCAATCATACACAAGTAATTTGCAAGACCTGGAAACTAGTACCACAGACTCTGTATGCGGTATCAAGTTTGACTCTCCTTTCAACCAGCTTTTTTGCCAGCCTGGCCTCCCACCATGTCTAGGCCATGATTTATTTGAGGGAGTCATGGCTTATGACCTTCCTTTATATATTCGCCATTTAGTCCAGGAGAATCATTTTACTTACCTGCAGTTAAATCGGTGCAAAAACAAGTTCCGATATGAAGGGAACGATGGTAGGGACAAACCAGCAGACCTCTCTCCCAGCAGTGACAAACTAAGTGGGCATGCAGTTCAAAACTGGTGTTTCCTTAGATTACTCCCTCTCTTGGTGGGTGGCAGGATTAAAGATCCCTGTGACAATGAGGTGTGGCAGCTCATTTTGCAGCTGAGAGAGATGGTTGAGCTTATCTGTGCACCAGTCATTACAGAAGGCCAGGTAGCATATCTGAAAGTCATCACAGAGGAGTACATATGCAACAGGAAAAGGCTCTTCCCCAATGCCCCCCTGAGGCCAAAGCATCACTATATTGGCCATTATCCAGATCTAATCATCCACTTTGGCCCACTTATTCGCCTGTGGACTCTGCGGTTTGAAAGCAAACACACTTTTTTCAAACAGTGTGCCAGAAAATTGCACAATTTCAAAAATCTGTGCAAAACACTAGCAGAGAGACACCAACTCCTCCAGGCCTACCTGAGTGCGGGAAACTTGTTTCCTCCTGTTATACAGGTAGAGAAGGGGACTGCCTTTTATTTGGATGATTACAACAACAAGATCAGGGCATCTGTAGCCAGTTGTCAATTTGAGTCTCAGTCTGCAGTGGCTTGTAACAATGTTACAGTCAAAGGCACAGACTACAGAAAGGGGATGTTCATCTTGTTTGGGAACAGTGATGATAAGGACTGGGGAAGATTATGCTGGTCATTGTTGCCCAAAACTCTGTCCACTTTGTCTCAGAGAAACACATTTGTGTGAAGTTGATTGACATGGGTGTGTACTGTGACTTAGGAGTGGCCCAAGAGGATTACGTGTGCATTAAGCACAAAGATTTACTGGACTACTATCCTCTTCCAGCATACAACGTGCACGATCAGATGCTTATTGCGCTCCACCATTCTTTTCCAGGAGCAGTTTAAACAGGAAAGGGAGGATATGACAGACGTGAGGACAGACGTAAGTGGAGCAGGATATCAAGTAACCTTAAGATAGTTGATTTTGTATTGTTGATTGTATAGCGAGCACATGTTGGCAGTTAACCGCATATAGTGCACTGCAAACAGACAAGTAGGGAATATGCACAAACTGATTCATGATTGACCCTAATCAATGAGACTAGGTAATGGAAGATATAAAGGAAGCAGTTTGGTCATATTTACCGGGCCTCCCTGATGACTTACTGACCACCCTACTTGAGGATCTTGGAGTGGAGAGTGTCGAAGATCTGGCCTTAATGGAGAGGGTGGATCTGGTCCGACACCTCAAACCAATCCAGTGTCGGAAGCTGATGGATGGTCTTAAGAAAGGTAAATTCATATTTAGACTTGCGTGACACTTGGAACTATGCCCTTGGAACATTGGCATAACTGTTTTTGTCCCTTCTAGGGTTAGTAACCCTTAATATGGAGGTGCTCCCTCCCCATCCAATTGCTTCAAGTTCCCCAACACATCCAATTGCTTCAAGTTCCCCAACAACGAGCTCTGTGAACACTCTGTCCTCTCCGAACACCTCTATGCAATCTCTGTTGTGCAGCCCCCCAAGCACTCCAAACTCTTCACAGCCTGGCAGCGCATGGCATGTAGACTTTTGTGTCAACTGGAACCGGATGTCAACAGCCATTCAACGTGCAGTGGAAAAAGAACAGAGACCAAAGCCAGATGAGAGAAGGGCCTTTGTGAACGCTTTGGTGGATCAGATGATGGAGCACGAGCACAACCCAACCAGAACCACGTGCCTCAGTATCGTCCGAACAATTGTCAGGAGCCATCCTGACACCTTTGCTGACATTAGCAGGCGAGGTGAAATGGTTGGAGACGGATGCCACTCTCTTCTCCAACAAGTAAAAACAAGAGTGGAGTATAAAAGCAGGAACAACACTCTGGCTAGACGCCGCAGAGGCAGAGAGGAAAGACGGCCCACTGGCGTGGCAGGAGAGTCCAGGCTGACGAGAGGTCCTGTTGACCAATACGGGTAGGGGTGGCAAAACAAACGGCGCCAGTGTCCTCTCCATTCACGCTCGCAGCAATTAGGGGTTAAAGTGGCACTGCCAATGCTCGACTAACTTAGGTTATTTGGATTGAATGTTTAAATTATGTGTAGATTTTTTTTTAATATAATTTCTAGGGCTGTCCCTGACTAAGGATTTGGATAGTCGACTATGATTGGCCAAAATGTGCAGTTAGTCGACAAAAATAAAATAAAAAGTAGAATATATATATATATTTATATATATATTTTTTTTATCATTCCATTTGGGCTGTGGGGGGTGCTTAATGTCTGAAGGCTTCTTGTCCTCTGCAAAAGCATGCAATTGGTCCACTGATGGATACATCTTGATATTTGTCTAGTCTAGTGTGTTCATTAGATGGGTGAAATCCTCTTTCAGTGCTTCTGTGCCTGTTTTCGTAGGCAGTTAGCCTCTGGTATGCGTGCCATTAGCGTTAGAGGCCTTTTTTCTTTTGGAAAGAATGATAAAAAAATATATATATTATAATTTTTCTTTTTTTATGTATTCCATTAAGAGGTTGCCTATGATTCCTTCCTATCCCTATGTGTGTGAGGTGGGGCCCAGCAAGCTTACCGGACGGGGAGACAGAGGAAACCATGGCGGCTTTGAAAAGGGATCTGCGGAACATCTACTCAGGCATGCAATCTACTTTACTTTTGGTGAATTGACACCATGAATAAATATCCCACATTAAGCAAAAAGGCCACTTTAATATTCAGAATGAGTAATACAATTAAAGGTTTGCCACTCAATTTCCCAGATGTGGCAACATCAAATCTAATTGTTGTTACTTGGTTTGTATGTCTGTACACAGAGGAAGGGATGGGTGGGACAGCGAGAGCAGAACTTCTGATGGAGAGGACCTACGTCATCCTGCGGCGTTACTTGAATAAAATGCCTCCACCAACGATGGTGGCGGTCAAAGAAGAATGGCCTTTTCTCTTCTCTCAGACGGGGCTTTTCTCCCACTTTGGCCTCCTGACAGACACCGATGTCCTTCAAAAGATCAAAGATGCCCTGTGTCATCGAGGACGGACCATCCTGCAGTTCTGCCAGAAACTGGACAACCCGAAGATCAGGGATGTTCTGGCCAGATATCATCCAGAGGTTTCGGAGATCAGTGCCTGCATCGTCCTGCTCCTTATGGTGTACTTCAAGGAGCCTACGGAGAAACTACTGCTCGAAGTTGATGTACGTTTATTTAAATATTAAAATATTTGAAATGCGAGTGATTACATTAGGGGCGACTGAAGCTCAGTTGGTAGAGATGGTCGTTCATCGACCGTAGGGTTGGTGGTTCGAATCCTGGCTCTGACTGTCCGCATGTCGGAAGTGTCCTTGAGCAAGACACTTAACCCCCAAGTTGCTCCAAATGGGCCGAGCTGATGTGTGGTGAGCTGTAGTGCGTGGATTAGCTTATCTTCATCCTTTCATAATGTTAAATCTGCTATTGTGTGTTACTTTGTTGCAGACCTGTGCCACTGTTGCTGATGTGAATACTGCAGCACTCCCAAGCACCCCCTGTTTGATAATTCAAGGTAATAATGTTCAGGGATGAGCTTGTGTTCCTTTGCATCGAGGGGGAAAATCTGACCGAAGGCAGTTTGTGATACGGCACACATATGACGCTTATAAATAATATCCTGAGCTGGCATGTCTCATGTTCAACTTTATCAGTGCTGGAAAGTTGAAACCTTTTTAAATCTTAGACAAACAAAACACTTTGCTTTCATGAAATATTGTAAGCCGTCATTTGAGGCTTTATAAAAGCAGCACAATGAACACAAATCTGTCAGTGCGACCTCATCTTAAATAAGAGACAGCATTGCTTGTTGTAAGAGAGGCA
This sequence comes from Notolepis coatsorum, assembly GCF_963971535.1. Classification (NCBI taxonomy): domain Eukaryota; kingdom Metazoa; phylum Chordata; class Actinopteri; order Aulopiformes; family Paralepididae; genus Notolepis; species Notolepis coatsorum. Next base: position 149,227,458 of record NC_140167.1, read on the forward strand.
GAGTTGATTTGGCAAAAATATATATATATATATGCATTTTTCTTTTTCTTTTTAATAATCGAATTTTATTTTCATATTCAAATCCCATGCCCATCGAACGAAGCTTTGAAGTATTTAAGACAGCCTTAGTTCTGTGTCATGTCCTTGCAGGAATGTATACCTATCCACAACAACGCATGACGGGGTATCTGTTCATTTCAGGTGACGCAATGCAGCCTTCTGGATGGATGCTATCCATCGAGGGAGAAGTTGTGATGGGCCCACACCCATTATTTTTGCATGGGGTAGCTGCTTTATTCACCAGCTACTATGTCTTCAACCTGGAGTATCCTTCCGTTGGATCATCCACACTTGAGTTCATCCAAAGGTATTTTAACACTCTGAACACATTATCAATGTCATCAGTAAGACTTATCATGCAAAGACTATCTGGCTATTAAGTCCATGCCTTTCTACAGAGGCCATAAAGTAGATTAAATGCTTTGAGTATGAAGCCTGGAACCAACTATGTGAATTGGGACCACACCATCACTTGATGTTGCTGCTATCTTGTTAAGAAATTGACATAATGGTTTAATTCACATTATAGTATGGCTTCAAAATTCGGATGAGTAAACATTATGTTAGAGGTACCATGAAAAAACACAGGTGAGCACCTTGATAAATGCTGAGTCTATTTAAAACTGAAACGTATCTTTGCTTATTAACAGGTTCTTCTTGGGCATCAACCCGGAGAAAGGCTCCAGGGCAAAGAAGCGAAGCGCCATCAACCCTCAAGTGACCACCCTTTTTCGTAAGCTCATAGACTTTGAATGGTCTGCATCTGCATAGACAATCGTCCTTCTCCTGTCGTCCCCTGACGTGAACACCCTTCTTCGTAAGTAAGCTCATAAACTTTGGTCTGCAAAGACAATTGTCCTTCTCCTGTCGTCCCCTGACGTGAACACCCTTCTTCGGAAGCTCATAGACTTTGAATGGTTTGCAAAGACAATTGTCCTTCTCCTGTCGTCCCCTGACGTGAACACCCTTCTTCGGAAGCTCATAGACTTTGAATGGTCTGCATCTGTATAGACAATCGTCCTTCTCCTGTCGTCCCCTGACGTGAACACCCTTCTTCGGAAGCTCATAGACTTTGAATGGTTTGCAAAGACAATTGTCATGCTCCTGTCGTCCCTGCGCCTCTTTTGTTATTTTGAGTGCCTCTTTTGTTCTTTTGAGTGAGTGCATAAAGTGTATTCATTAGTTCCATTTTCGGGTAAGACCTGGAAGTACTAGTTTCATGGCGACAGTGGCTCGGGAGGTAGAGCAGTCGTCTGGCAATCCGGAGATTCCCGCTCCTCCCCGGGCAGCGTGTCGATGTGTCCTTGAGCAAGACACTTAACCCCTACATGCTCCCGTCGGTGTGTGAATGGGTAAAATGTGCACAAATTGTAAAAAAAAGATAAAAAACAGCCATTTACCATTTTACTTACGAATATGATTACTTTGTCTTAGTTTTGCCGTTTTGAGCAGTGTTGACCAGCAGTTTATAAAATAATATTTAAAATGTTTATTAGCAACGCCGAGCTTTCAAACCATTGCGTTTCTCTGTACGAAACTCTCGTGCAACTGTGTACCTTTGAATTTTCTCTGTGATACTTGTACAACGAGCGTTTCGCAGAGGACCAGTTCTTCAGAGTTAATATGGGATTTTCCTATGGGTAAAATGTGCACAAATTGTATATAAAAGAAGAAAGAAAACAGCCATTTAACATTTCAAGAATAAGAATATAATTCTTTGTAATATAATTCTGTCTTTTGACAATAAAATCCCATAATTAACTCTGAAGAACTGGCGAAACGCTCGATGTGCAAGGCGCATCAGTCAGCTAAAGCCGTTTTGAGCAGTGTTGACCAACAGTTTATAAAATAATATTTAAAATGTTTATTAGCAACGCCGAGCTTTCAAACCATTGCGTTTCTCTGTCCGAAACTCTTGTGCAACTGAGTACCTTTGAATTTTCTCTGCGATACTTGTACAACGAGCAGGATTTTCCTATGGGTAAAATGTGCACAAATTGTAAAAAAGAAAACAGCCATTTACCATTTCAAGAATAAGAATATAATTCTTTGTATATAATTACTTGTAATAATTCTGTCTTTTGACAATAAATGCCGGCTTACCTCGTGTAATTATTTGTAATAATTCTGTCTTTTGACAATAAATGCTGGCTTACCTCGTGTAATTATTTGTAATAATTCTATGTCTTTTGACAATAAATGCTGGCTTACCTCATTTGTGCGTTTGGACTGTTGTTTTTAATGTACAATAGCCTACGTGCATTTTTGAAGTCCAGCACAGTATACTTCCTGGCAGAAGCTCACACTTTGGTTTTCTGTCATGATTAATCATGTCATCCAATAGTATTTGACAGGAAACTATTGTATGAGCTTCCTCCAGAAGTATACTGGAGCTGGGGACTATACAGTTATGCATACCATTGTAAATTGACTGTTATTTTGCCAAATTATATAATATAATAATTATTATTATTCAATTATTTTGTTGGCAAGTTTGACAAGTAATGCAAAAGACTTGCCAACAAAATAATTGAAAAATAATAATTATTATATTATATAATTTGGCAAAATAACAGTCAATTTACAATGATAGACATGCATAACTCTATAGTCCCCAGCTCCAGTATACTTCTGGAGGAAGCTCATACAATAGTTTCATGTCAAGATACAATAGGATGACGTGATTAAACACAACAGGAAACCAAAGTGTGACCTTCAGGAAGTGTACTGGAGCTGGACTACAAAAATACATGTAGGCTATTGTAAATACACAATACATTGTTGTAATATATATACAACAAAATAATGTGATATTACAGTAATTTCTTACAATTTGATGTTGTGAAGTCACAATACATTGTTGTAATATATATACAACAAAATAATGTGATATTACAGTAATTTCTTACAATTTGATGTTGTGAAGTCACAATACATTGTTGTAATATATATACAACAAAATAATGTGATATTACAGTAATTTCTTACAATTTGATGTTGTGAAGTCACAATACATTGTTGTAATATATATACAACAAAATAATGTGATATTACAGTAATTTCTTACAATTTGATGTTGTGAAGTCACAATACATTGTTGTAATATATATACAACAGAATAATGTGATATCACAGTAATTTCTTACTGTTAGAAGTTGTGAAATTACAACAATGTATTGTACTACCATTACTGTGAAATTACAACACATTGCTGTGAAGCCATTCACAGTAAATTATTGTGAATCTTACTGTAAAAGTCATGCAAAATATTGCCAGTAATTTATTGTAATATCACAGTAATTTCTTACAGTATGAAGTTGTGAAATTACAACAATGTATTGTACTACCATTACTGTGAAATTACAACACATTGCTGTGAAGCCATTCACAGTAAATTATTGTGAATCTTACTGTAAAAGTCATGCAAAATATTGCCAGTAATTTATTGTAATATCACAGTAATTTCTTACAGTATGAAGTTGTGAAATTACAACAATGTATTGTACTACCATTACTGTGAAAGTACAACACATTGCTGTGAAGCCATTCACAGTAAATTATTGTGAATCTTACTGTAAAAGTCATGCAAAATATTGCCAGTAATTTATTGTAACTTTAGGGTGAAAAATTTTACAGTGTGTGACTTTATTGCTTTTATCGTTATATATGCCTATAATTGTGTACAGCACTTTGAGCTACATGACATGTATGAAAGGTGCTTTATAAATACTTACTTACTTACTTACTTACTTACTTACTTACTTACTTACTTACTTACTTACTTACTTACTTACTTACTTACTTACTTACTTACTTACTTACTTACTTACTTACTTACTTACTTACTTGCCCACTGCGCCACCTAGCCGCCCGCATTTTGGCTAATGTTAAAACTTGTCAGCTCAGTTTTGTCTATTTTTCTGTGTGTGTGTGAGTGTGCGCGTGTGTCTGTCATACCTTCACAGGACAAAGCCCACTGACTGCATCTGTCTTCATGGTAGCAGTGGACCAGGTGGTGGTCAATGATGGAGTCTCAACGTTCACTGAAGCAGTCAATGCCATGTTCATGATCTATTATGCCCTCAACATCGACTATCCTGTAGAGCTGGGTGCAACAATGGAGTTTCTTCAAAGGTAATTGTATATTTTTTTCATCTTTTTATTCATTTACCAGCATAATGAACGTTTTTTTTTTTTTTTTTTTTTTAATCTTTTTCCCCCTCCATTTTCCTCCGATTTTCTCCCATCCCAATGTTAGTCGTATGCCAATTCCCAGTCCCTTCCTGGTCGCTGCGCACTTACCCCCCACAGTCAGATCATCTGGGAGAGTGGAGGCTACCACGTGCTTCCTCCGACACACGTCCAGCCAATCACCGCTTCTTTTCACCTGGCAGCGCGGATTCTCATCGAGAGGGCGTAGCGTGTGGGAGGATCACACTATCCCCCTCAAGTCCTATCCGCGCTTAGCAGGCGCCCCGACCGAACTGTAGGAGTCGCTGTTTACAACGACCCGGACCCACCCCGCCAGCTTCTCCCACCCTCTAATACAGCCAATTGTATTAGTGCAGACGGCCAGCCAAGCTGGTGACAACCCCGGAGCTGTGAGCTGGATTCGAACAGGCGAATCCAGCTCACAGCTCCGGGGTTGGTGACGAACGCAATCTCCGCTCGGCCACCTAACCGCAGCATAATGAACTTTTAATCATAAAGTCCTTGTAGCAGTTTGAGAGTGAATCAATGCAGTGCAGAAGGCAGGGCATGAGTGACAGAGCCCATTCTTTCAAACATTCATTGAGAGCAGCACACACATAGGCTATAGCAGTATCACGGTATGCAGCCAAGGCCCACCAATGTGAGAATGAACGGAATTGTGTAAATGTACACCATTTGATAACGATGTCAATCCTTTTATGTACCACTCCTCTACAGATGCATGTTCAAGATAAATCCGGACAAGGGCTCAAAAGTCCACAAACAAGGCAATAAGAAGTGTCTCGCAGTCAATCACAAGGTCCTGTCACTCATATCGAAGATATCAGAGCATGACTGGCTGTAATGACTGGTGAGTTTGCTGTTAATTCATTTGATTACTTGTGATTTATTTCATGTCCCTTTTTTCAAAACTATTTGGCAGGTGATCGGATCAACCTCTATTCAGGTAAATCTAATTCTTTCCACCACAAGGTCGGGAGTAAAGCGAATACAGTTTCCACAGGAAAAAAAACCTTCAGTGCTGTTCTTTGCTCTTCCAATTAAGAAACTCATTTCATTTCAGATATAACTAATGTTAATAGCAGCATCTATGCTAACCTCCGCCATTGGTGTTTTGAAATGAACAGTTGCTTCTCACTGTTGTCACACCTAAACCACCTCTTCTCGTAGATTACAAACTTCTCTCTATGGAGATTTGCCAGAATGATGTGGGCAGTGAAACGTGAGCTCACAAGATCAGAATGGTCTCATGTCCAAATTCTGAAGATTAATCTGATGCAATTTCTTCTTTATTTCTCCATGAGGTTGATTGAAATAGTATTTCTGTTTGTGTGTATTACAGAGAATCCAGAGCCATCAGGACTAAAATGAAGCGAAACAAGATACAGCAGCACTGGAAGAAAGAGGATGAATAACATTCTTGTTTTCAGTTCAGTTAATTTTTATATTGGACACATGACAATGGTCATAAATCGCAAGTTTTACCAGCTGCTGTTGCAGCATTGTCCGAAAAGGGCTAGGGAGAAGCACTATATAGCTTGCCGGGCCTACGCCTGAAGACTCCCATTTTTTATACACATATATACCTGCACATATTCATACATGATACATATTCATACATGATGTTTATAGCATTGTTCTGTATATACTGTATACATACACATATACACACACGCATATATATTTATCCCATAAATACTGTATCATATTATAAATAATAAGCTGTACACCAACTGGGGTGCTCTTTGCCATGGATATGTATGTGTGTGTATGTATATATATATATATATATATATATATATATATATATATATATATATATATATATATATATATATATATATATATATATATATATATATATATATATATATATCCATACACACATGGCAAAGAGCACCCCATAGTTGGTATACACAGCTTATTTACAATATGATTAATAAATTAGTGTTGGCATGTATATAAAGTGATATACAGTACATATACACATTATAGTATATTATGGTTGAGCACTTTGGTTCCGCACGGACGTTTACACTGTTATAGAATACAGCACTGACCATCACCAACCGTAACTTAGGGGTTAGAGTTAGAGGTGGTCTAGGTCTGGTTAGGGGTTAGAGTCAGAGGTGGTCTAGGTCTGGTTAATAGAGGCCATAACCAGACCTAGACCACCTCTAACTCTAACCCCTAACCAGACCTAGACCACCTCTAACTCTAACCACTAACCAGACCTCTTCCATGTGGCACTTTAACAGTACACTGACCTCAGAATGTATATTTTTATGCAAGCAGATTGCAATCAGTGTGTACTACTAGTACTACTGTATTTAGTTTACAGTATCATGTTGTTATAGAATAAACCGCTGCCAGCAGCAGCCCAGCACTGACCAATGACCATCACCAAACTTAACTTAGGTGTTAGAGTCAGAGCCTAGGTGGTCTAGGTCTGGTTAGGGGTTAGAGTCAGAGGTGGTCTAGGTCTGGTTAATAGAGGCCATAACCAGACTTAGACCACCTCTAACTCTAACCCCTAACCAGACCTAGACCACCTCTAACTCTAACCACTAACCAGACCTCTTCCATGTGGCACTTTAACAGTACACTGACCTCAGAATGTATATTTTTATGCAAGCAGATTGCAATCAGTGTGTACTACTAGTACTACTGTATTTAGTTTACAGTATCATGTTGTTATAGAATAAACCGCTGCCAGCAACAGCCCAGCACTGACCAATGACCATCACCAAACTTAACTTAGGTGTTAGAGTCAGAGCCTAGGTGGTCTAGGTCTGGTTAGGGGTTAGAGTCAGAGGTGGTCTAGGTCTGGTTAATAGAGGCCATAACCAGACCTAGACCACCTCTAACTCTAACCCCTAACCAGACCTAGACCACCTCTAACTCTAACCACTAACCAGACCTCTTCCATGTGGCACTTTAACAGTACACTGACCTCAGAATGTATGTTTTTATGCAAGCAGATTACAATCAGTGTGTACTACTGTGTTTAGTTTACAGTATCATGTTGTTATAGAATAAACCGCTGCCAGCAGCAGCCCAGCACTGACCAATGACCATCACCAAACTTAACTTAGGGGTTAGAGTAAGAGCCTAGGTGGTCTAGGTCTGGTTAGGGGTTAGAGTCAGAGAGGTGGTCTTGGTCTGGTTAGGGGTTAGAGTCAGAGGTGGTCTAGGTCTGGTTAATAGAGGCCATAACCAGACCTCTAGACCATCTCTAACTCTAACCCCTAACCAAACCTAGACCACCTCTAAATCTAACCCCTAACCAGACCTTCCATCACCATGTGGCACTTTACACAACAACCTCAAAATGTGATTTATCATTTTATGTTTATGCAAGCAGATTGCAATCAGATTGCTACTGTGTGTACTATACACTATTGTACTGTACTATCATCTACTCAAGTTCAACTACTACTGTGTTTGTTTGTTTACAAAACACAGTATCCTGTTAGTGTTGTTGACACTGTTACACTGGCTGCTGTTACTGTTATTTAATATTTTCAAATAAATCGCTGCCAGGTGAGCAAGGCCAGACATAATGTGACTGTCTTATTAAGTTATTTCTCCATTCACAGATCGACAGTGAGTGCTGCACCCTTCCTGTTTATTACTTGTGCCGCCGACTCAGATTCCCCTAGGTTAAAAAATAAATACGCAATTTAAATCAGAATATGTTCCATGTTGACTATTTCTGACTTCTGCCAAGTTTTTTTCCATTGACTAAAAATAGACAAAAATGTCATCCGTTTACTAAAATGCTCAGACATTTTAGTTGACTAAAACTGACTAAACGAAAAAAATAAATGAAAATGACTAAATATGATAAACGAAAAAGGAGCACTTGACACATTACTAAGACTAAAACTAAAATGAAAATAACTGCCAAAATGAACACTGGTTTACAGTGACATTCCATATAAATGTTGTGATTTCCATATAAAATGTTGTGCTAATAAATACCGCTCTCCTTCGAGACACCACCGCCGACTCATCTCTCAGCACTATACAATATTATGCTAGATATAGTCGTTTCCTTTTCACCATTGGCAGATTATCATCCACATTGGAGAATAGAGCTTTTAAATGCTTATTTCTACTTTTGACACATTAACTGTACTGACTTTTACAAGGTATATCAACTGTATATATCAACTGTATGTACTCCAAATATACTGAGAAGAGTGCTTGCTTGTGGGTTGTTGAACTGGAGTGCAGCTGAGACCATGCAAAATGAATACTTAACCCATTTAGACATAAAACGCCTGCTAAAAACTCCTATTAAAACCTATGCAATTAGGGTTTTTTGGAAAGATTTTCAGAATTGTCAGTTAATAAAACCTTTTGTATCAGCCTCTGGAGCAGATTGAAACATGAAATTAAAACCGATAGATTAGAACTTGGGCTTTTATTTGAACATCATTCATTTTCCCTAATGTGCATTGACATTTAAAAAAGAAAAATGTCTTGTCCAGATACTTTTAAAGGGATTTCAAATAATAGGTAATTTGAATGTAATTTTGAATTTGTATACAGCAGTTGGGCTGTAAAAATACAGAGAATATATAGCAAATATCTGTAAAAAAAAATTCACTGCTGAACTTTGTGTTCTGTCACTTAATTGAAGGAGTTTGATTGTAATCATTTTGGAAAAACCTGTAGAATAACAGTGTTTCACTGCTGAACTTAAGTTATGTCACTTAATTGAAGGTGTTTCATCGTAAATGTAGGAAAAACCTGTGAAATAACAGTGTTTCACTGCTGAACTTTAAGTTATGTCACTTAATTGAAGTTGTTTCATCATAAATGTAGGAAAAACCTGCCAAATAACGTTAGGTTATGACTATAACCAAGTTCTGTTAGTTAGGGGCGATGCTTGGCTTCGCCTTCTGCACTATCTCGCGTACGTGCACGCGTACTGAATAAACCACAAATGTACCTCTAATACCAGTATTAGTCTGACCACACCCCTCATCAGCTTACCTTCATAAGCAGGTGTGTGGTCACCTGCTCTCCTCCTTCCCAAGCTTTCACCACAAGGTGAGGTCAAGGGCTGCAGCGGCCGTCCGAAGCCAAGCATCGCCCCTAACTAACAGAACTTGGTTATAGTCATAACCTAACGTTCTGTATCGTTAGTGGCTTAGCTTGGCTTCGCCTTCTGCACAAGGGAGGCCAAGCGGAGCCACTTGGCTGACAAATACACCCCGCTGACAGCCCCCCAAAACCATCAGAACAGGGAGGGCCGAGCCCCCCCGACCCCCCCTAATGGAGGGTATCCCCCCTATTAGAGGCTTCACGGGAAGGCGACGGACCCGACCGTGCGAAGAGCTCTCAAGCAACTTAACGCACAGGGTGAGCAGACCGTGGCTTGACCCACGACTACACACACGCACAACCCGCATGCCACCCGGGAACGAACGGAGGAACAACCTCGTTACTGCCCCCAGAATCACGGGGTCAAGGGCAAACCCAACCCCGTGGCAAGGCCGTAGCAGCGGAGCACGAAGGAAGACCCAGACCCACCAAAAGGACTGGACTCCCTGGAATGGGGGCCCGGAGAAGTCCATGATGCCAGCATCAAGACCCCACCAGGTGGGCACGTAGTGCCCCGTCCCCCCAATAGTACACCGCCTGGCACACTGACCCTGCAGAATAGGCAGTCAGCATGGCCGTAAGCACACAAAAAAGGTTAACCAACGGAAGCAGGCAGCGCACCGGGGAAAAACCAGGCAACAGGCTGTTAACCCTAGCCTGGAGACTGCGGACGAGACAGGCGCCAGAGGGGACAGCTGAACACAGCCGCCCCGGCGGAAGGAGCGTAAGCTGGCGGTGTTGCATGACCAAGCCTCCATTTAACAACCCCCACCCAGAGGGGTCGAGGCAGAGAAGGCTGACACGATTGGCAGACGTCATGAACGTGCAGGGGCACCCTCAACCGGTGAACCCGGGAGTTGACACTGCTCCAACACACCAGGGAATCAACCACCTCGGTGTTACCCAATGCGGTGGTTGTTCCTATAACCCCTCAAGAAAAAACTCCAAAACACACCTGCGGGTATACACCGGCTATACCGCAGTACAAGTGTTTCAGTTTCCAAAAAGGGTTAACCCAGGCCTACGGGTCGCAAACATCACTTCGGACCGGGCCTGGCGGTACGGGAAGCACAGGGTCACCAGAGGAGGTCAAAAAACCACCCCCACAGGCCCCTCTTCGCCATGCGTGAGAGAGGAGCGAAAAACAATGGAGAACCAGCCCCTAAGCACACCGTACCTGGTATTCCCCGGCGGTCTCCCAACCAAGTACTAACCAGGACCAACCTGTGTAGCGGCCGAGATCCGACGAGATCGAGCGCGTACAGAATGGCATGGCTGTAAGCCATGACGACAGTGCTGAGTAAAAACATACCCAACCAGGGTCTCCATAGCGCTTAACCCTGTGACACCCAGACCGACCTGGCATTTTTCCCCCTGAAAAAAGCCCAAGTCCCTCAGGGTACCAGAACAGCAGATCTGCATCCCCGGCGGACAACGGGTTCAACTGATCTGGACCAGCGTGACCAGAACCAGTCCCGTGCCCTAACCACGCCGACATGCCCCAGGAAAAGGGCAGATATGCGTGTTGATCTTAACATGAAAAGAAGGCGCCACCCAGACGTCGGGACGAACCGCGCCTGGTGGCCCACCCCAAGGGCGTGAGACCCCACTACATATGTTCAGATCCATCCCGTCATCATCCCCCAGACATGAACGAGGATCCGTCGACAACCCACCCAGGTCATGGGATGTGGTCGCCGGAAGAGGAAAAAACCCCCATCTCAGTTGCTTTATAAAAACGCTGTTTCAACCACAAGCAACTAAGGCGTGCCAGTCAATCGCCTGTTTACAGCGAGCTAGCACTATACGTGCGTCGGGACACACCCCCATCAATGAACAGGCTATTTAGACCTGCCATTGAATCCCCAAGGCGCCCAGGGGAACGACAAGAGGGGTGTGACACTCCCTAACTCCAACACTTCTGGAATAGAAAGAAGGAAGCATCAACAGTATGTATCCCAGTCTACACAGCCGGGGTAAAAAATGTACACATTTTTACATCCCACCACCCTCCCATAGGAAAGAGACGGGGATCCCCAGAGAGACTTCCCACGCGAGCTGTACAGATTGAAAAGAATATATTGCACCTTGAGCCATGTAAAAAACTGGTTTTAGGGCCTCCGGGGAAGAGGCACCGAACCCATACACACTCAATAAACGAATTGAATCGAATATACATACAATAGAAAAGGACCCTTCTAGAGGGTCCACTCACTTTGACAATCTGAGGAGGAAGGCTCTGTACTCTGATGGAGGCTTCCTCACATGGATCACATGGAAGAAGGAGTCCGAACTCACAGAAGGCCTGAGTAGGCGCTTGGTGAGGAGGAGCCCTGACCACCCCCCCTGAAAACAGATCCATCACATGGACCTGAACAGCACACGGAAGTCCTACCAACAGAGACGCGCACGGTGACGTACTCTATGGCGGGGGAATTCCTGCGGTGCACACGCCCAATATACCAGGCCGTGGGACCAGGAACTCCCTCCCCCCCCCCCCCCCCCCCCCCCCCGTAACGTGCCGAACCGCCACGTGACGGGAACCTTGAAGGACAGGGGGTGTACCCCTGACCGACAGAACAATGGGGAGAGGAAAGGTTACCAGTTCACCCCTTTACGACCCCACACCCATGATACGACGTAACGACAAAAAGAGAATATGACACAGTCATAGTCAGCTCTATGAAGCGTTTCACAGCTCCACACAGCGCACGAGCTAACCTGCCATCTGATTTTTACTAAGGAAAAACACAGAATAGAGAGGGCTCTAAGAACCCCGGTCCAACATACACATGTGCTTCTGTGGCCAGTACAACCCAGTTGTAGGTCACATGACACACACAACCCATCATCATCACAATGAGAGAATACATCATTCTTGATTAGTATCGACCACAGGCCTTGCTAAGCACACGACAGCAACCAAACCAATTTCCCTTTAGGAAATAAGTTTCTCCAGCAGATTTAGCACAACCTCAGCAATCAAGCTGAGAGTTACATCGTATCCCTACCACACAAAAGACACAATTAATGCACAACATGTCTGATAGGAGGTGATAAAGTCCCCAGGGAACCGGGGGGGGAAACACAATCCTCCTATTTCACCCTCAATACGGCCAGTTAAAACAGGAAAACCTGTTAATGTGTGAACTCACTGTTCATTGTCATTACAGTCTGAGAAAGAACATTCTTTTACTCACTCGTCACCAAGCATAGCTTCATAGGTTAGTTGCCTTAGTAGTGAGTACACGGTACACATAAACACCATGATGTTTCTCACACAACAACCAGATCAATACATCACGACCTGCACGGAGAAGCTACTGCCAGTAACAAAAACAGCTCACACACAACCCGCAACGTATCTCAAATGCATTGCAACAACACACGTTTTGGGAAAAAACACCGTCATTCACAATACATTTAGCAAGGTAAAACCAGAAGACGTGTTATGAGGGTCTGGCCAACCCCGTACCTGCCCGGAACGCAGATCAGCGAAGTGCAGTCACAAGCGTCCCGTGTTGTTCGATCCGGGCAGCGTCGCCGCTCCACCAGTCGCTACAGTCCTCTTTGTTGACGCAATCCCCGTCTAGGCTCGGGCAGGGTTGACGAACATCCCCTGTCAAGGATGACGTCGTGGTCAAAAGTGTAAAACATGTTAAAAATCAAACCACGTTCAACAGAATAGCATCAAGCTAACGGCTGCTCCAGCCGTTCGGGTGCTATCGCTTCCGCTCGCGAGACGCCGATCTACGACGCACGCGATCAGGAGCGAGCTCCCGGCGGCGCGCGAGAAGCCAAGCCACCCCGCGCCAGGCCACCGACCGGCTAACCGTAAGCTATGAACATGTAAACAATGACATAACACTCACCCAGACAGGCCGCCGTTCTGAACCCTCCTCACTTTTTAAGAGAAAAGGAAAAACAAGACGTCAACACCGCTTCACAACGGTGATAATAACACGTCCGGCGGAATCAGCACAGTACCAACTGGCCTGTATAGCTGACTTTGAACATGAATCTGCCGCTATCGCACATTACATGCACATATCCCCTCGTGAAGGAATACTCTCATTTGGATATGAAAGATGGGGTCTTAACACGGTGACAGAGAGAATCCACTCGTCCAGAACACACAGGGATCACCAGTGTCAATGGTCGCGGCCCACTAGTTAAAACTATAATGGTCGCCAGACCAAGGCCTTCTGTCGCCTAGACGGCTAAACAAAGGACCCTAGCCTGGGGCCGGTTTCCATAAACTTCGTCTAGTAGCCCCCATAGCACTAACAGACAAGTGGAGCCCGCCAGCAAACACTACTCACCCAACCTGGAACGCACCGCTCCTCACAACAGCGGCATGTCCGACAGTTCAGCTGTGGCTTGACAGGTTTCACCCCAACAAACACAGCAAGGAACTGCAGTTGAGAAGCATGCAGCGGCGTGCTCCCAATACGAAAACCGGTGGAGGGTTTGTAGAATGATCATCATCTTCTAGACACTCCAGTACGAAGACAATATCGCCGTATTTTCTCGAAAATAGTGAGAGAGAAAATAAAGATATGATGTCAACGTATCCTTGTTTCCCAAGCTGTTCCTAATCCAATTTCTTCCATCATGGTGTCAAGTGTGGGGATCTACCGAGGCACCTCTTCCTTGTGGTGAAAGCGAGAAGGAGGAGAGCAGGTGACCACACACCTGCTTATGAAGGTAAGCTGATGAGGGGTGTGGTCAGACTAATACTGGTATTAGAGGTACATTTGTGGTTTATTCAGTACGCGTGCACGTACGCGAGATAGTGCAGAAGGCGAAGCCAAGCTAAGCCACTAACGATACAGAACAGCGTTTCACTGCTGAACGAAGTTCTGTCACTTAATTGAAGGAGTTTGATTGTAATAATTATGGGGAAACCTGTAAAATAACAGTGTTTCACTGCTGAACTTAAGTTATGTCACTTAATTGAAGGTGTTTCATCGTAAATGTAGGAAAAACCTGTGAAATAACAGTGTTTCACTGCTGAACTTTAAGTTCTGTCACTTAATTGAAGGAGTTTGATCGTAATAATTTAGGAAAATACTGTCAAATGACAGTATTTCACTGCTGAACTTTAAGTTCTGTCACTTAATTGAAGGTGTTTCATCATAAATGTAGGAAAAACCTGCCAAATAACAGCGTTTCACTGCTGAACGAAGTTCTGTCACTTAATTGAATGAGTTTGATTGTAATAATTATGGGGAAACCTGTAAAATAACAGTGTTTCACTGCTGAACTTAAGTTATGTCACTTAATTGAAGGTGTTTCATCGTAAATGTAGGAAAAACCTGTGAAATAACAGTGTTTCACTGCTGAACTTTAAGTTCTGTCACTTAATTGAAGGAGTTTGATCGTAATAATTTAGGAAAATACTGTCAAATGACAGTATTTCACTGCTGAACTTTAAGTTCTGTCACTTAATTGAAGGTGTTTCATCATAAATGTAGGAAAAACCTGCCAAATAACAGCGTTTCACTGCTGAACGAAGTTCTGTCACTTAATTGAATGAGTTTGATTGTAATAATTATGGGGAAACCTGTAAAATAACAGTGTTTCACTGCTGAACTTAAGTTATGTCACTTAATTGAAGGTGTTTCATCGTAAATGTAGGAAAAACCTGTGAAATAACAGTGTTTCACTGCTGAACTTTAAGTTCTGTCACTTAATTGAAGGAGTTTGATCGTAATAATTTAGGAAAATACTGTCAAATGACAGTATTTCACTGCTGAACTTTAAGTTCTGTCACTTAATTGAAGGTGTTTCATCATAAATGTAGGAAAAACCTGCCAAATAACAGCGTTTCACTGCTGAACGAAGTTCTGTCACTTAATTGAAGGAGTTTGATTGTAATAATTATGGGGAAACCTGTAAAATAACAGTGTTTCACTGCTGAACTTAAGTTATGTCACTTAATTGAAGGTGTTTCATCGTAAATGTAGGAAAAACCTGTGAAATAACAGTGTTTCACTGCTGAACTTTAAGTTCTGTCACTTAATTGAAGGAGTTTGATCGTAATAATTTAGGAAAATACTGTCAAATGACAGTATTTCACTGCTGAACTTTTAGTTATGTCACTTAATTGAAGGTGTTTCATCATAAATGTAGGAAAAACCTGTGAAATAACAGTGTTTCACTGCTGAACTTTAAGTTCTGTCACTTTATTGAAGGAGTTTGATCGTATTTTTTTTAAATACTGAAAGTTGCCTTATTTTCACATTCAGTAAAATGATGAGTATCTTATGTGTTTTTACATACAATTCAATGTAATTTAACATTCAACACAATTAAGCAAATACATGTATTTAAAAAGAATTACCTGTAGAATAACTGAAGGTTTTTACTGTTTTTTAATTATATTATTCTCTTTTTTAACATTATTTAACATTACATTTAAAGTTTAACAGCAAAAAAACAGAAAGTTGCCTTATTTTCACATACAGTAAAATGATGTATATTCTAGGTGTTTTACATGTAATTTAACATTCAAGACAATTAAGCAATGGAATAATCCTGTAAAAAAAAAGATAATTTCTTATTAAATCAATCTACAGATTACAACCTTTATTTAATGGTTAATATTTGTATTAAAGGTTAATTATTGTATTTTTATGGAATTTCCTGTATTTTTATGGCATTTACACTTAAAGTAGAAAAACAAAAGTAATCTGTAAAATAATACATTGACAGTCCCGTAAAAATACATTTTTTTTTAAGAGTGTAGGATCACACACCTCCGGCCTGCACCCCCACCCTTGGACATCACCAGTCTGGATTATTCCGGGACCTCATGGACACACACATTTCCTCACCTGTATTTCCTCACTGCCTGCCTTGTCATCTACTGGGTTTAATATTAAATACCCTAAACCGCCTCATTCTGCTTTGCCTTGTGTTCTGCTCTTGGATTCTATAGACCCACCCTAACATAGGCTTCTTCCTCTAGGAGTCATGAAAGAGCACAGCAAATTGTTAAATATTTGAACAAAAAATCTGTTCATCATATAGGTGTACTTGATGTGCACCAGATCTTTGAAAATATATGAACGAAAGCTATTTGAGTTATGGCATTCACAAGTAGGATATGAACGTTTGGCCTAATGGAAAGGTTGCAGGGACAAGAGGTCAAAAAAATCAAGAGGGTTCATCCCTTGAAAGGATTAGAATGAAAGCTATTCAAGTTATCTACTGTAGCGGTAATTCCATAATAGCTCAGACACTGTCATTCGGGGATATAATAATACCATGATATAATTAAACAATAATACACAAGAAGCTCGAGTGGCATAGGCATCACAGAGTAATCATGATATCCCACTGGTTCTGTATTGTCTGTATTCATCCTATATTTTCCCCGATGGTGCAACTTGCTGTATAAAAGCAATAATACACTTATATAATCGAATTTAAACTGGGGATGCACCGATCCGACTTTTTCAGTCCCGATACCGATACCGATACCTGGGTTTGGGTATCGGCCAATACCGATCCGATACCCATTGTCCAAATCCCCCCCCCCCCCAAAGAAGTACAAAAAAAATTATAATTTATCCAAGTTCAAAAAAAAATATTATATTAAAATATATTTTGTTTTTAAGAATTGTAAAGGATCACAAGTGTGTTTTTGATTTGTTGTAAACAAAGACAGAAAATAAACTTCATTCATTCAATTAATAAACTGTATGCCTCACTGTCACTGTGTGGAAGAGACTGGGATCATTATTTTGTGCAAGGCAACATCAGGCTTGACTTAAAACATTACTTTCCTAACTTAGTGAAACTAAATGTAACAAATGAACACATAGATATAAATCTACTGAATGGTTATTTCTTATTTTATTTATTATATATGTGGCAGGGTGGATTATCCCTGCTTTATGGGAGTGGATGTACACGGCCACCTGGTAGTGAGAACGCAGCAGAACTGGGTCCGGCTGAGTCCCCGACTGTAGGCCAGGAGTATTGAAGTGGAGGTTGAGCAGCGAAAGTGGATGGGGCCTAGGATTCACTAACCTAGGGATGGTGCGCTGGTCCTTCTTGCCCTCCAGGGCGATCAGCAGTAGCTCCCCACACACCCACACTTCCCCCAATACTTCCTGTGCCCTCCCACACCCGATGGCAGTAATGATGGATGATATATTCGCTACCCAAAGCAGTACCCTTCCTGATTGGCAAGTAGAGACCTTTCCCAATGAACCATAGGCAGGGGGTGGAGAAAGGGTTAAACTGTAATGAGCATTACCCGGAAAGGAAAGGGTTAGATAGAATGCACATTAACAGACACGCACAGAGTGGTCCCATTGAGCTCTCTTTTACTGAAAGTCTTATTCATTTTACAAGGATTTACACAGGAATGAAAGCTCTTTCCGCACTGGGCACCTAGTGCTCTCGCTCTACAGTAAGGACTAAAGTTCTTCCCACACTGGGCTAGACACAGTAATAAACCCGTCCCTTTAAGGGTTTAGATACTGGTTCGCTTCCCCGTAGGTGGGGAGAGAGGGGAGGAAGAGGGAGAGGGATACAGGAGCTAGTCAATGGGAATTTTATAAAATAACACACATTATCACCACATTCAACCAAAATGACAGTGGGCCCACGTTGAAAATAAAAGTCCTATCTATAGCCGGCTTTCCCCAAAATAATAAAAGTCGGGGCGCCCCTAAACACTGTTACCAGCGTCAGTTCAAAGCACTGCTTCTCTTCGCCCTTAAAGGGCCCGCGCCGCACAGAGAGAATGTCTACCGATAAAGTTTCAGCACTCGGAGCGCTCGCTGTAACTGGCTTGAGTGTACTTAACCAAGTGGCGGGCCTGCTCCCACCACCAAACGTCCGTGTGGTGAGATGGCCGTCGAGAGGTCCCGTGATAGCAGGCGGCGGGGCTGGGTAGACGTCGGGCAGGTGACTGCTGGAGTGACGTCCGCTGCTGGGCTGAAGGTGTGGGGCGACACGTGGGCTAAACTGTGGTGCTAGCCTAACTGAAGCTAAGCTGTGGGTCGGGACGACCCCCTGTCATGACGCATATACTTCAGCTAAAACGCAAGGTGTGTAATATCGACCACACTCTTCGGCAGTAGCTCGTCTGCTTCTTCGTTCACAATGTCTCTTTAGCATTAACTAAAAGCTAAGCTATCGCATATTCATTACTAACCCGCCTTGTAACTGGGTTTATATCTCGCGTGCTTGATGTCCGGAGCTCCAGCTCCATGCGACCTCTTCCTTCTCTGGAAAACGATGAAGAGGAAGTTCCTCCGCCGGCGCCGCGCCCTGAGCCCATCCTTCTTCACCTGTGTCTCCCTGCCCAACGTCGCCACCAGCTCCTGTATTTTTTCCTCAACGTTATATAGACAGGTCATGTTTTGTAAACTAACGTTATGTTTAGAATGGAATGAATACATGGGTCGGGAAAGATAGTTAGCTCAAAGCTAATCCAAAAGGGCAGCTAACAGTAGCTACTGTCTAACTGTGATGCATTTTCTGTTTGCAGTCCAATGTTCACCAAAACACACACCCACACACTTATAATTTGTTCCTCAACGTTATATAGACAGGTCATGTTTTGTAAACTAACGTTATGTTTAGAATGGAATAAATACATGGGTCGGGAAAGATAGTTAGCTCAAAGCTAATCCGGCCTGTTTAACCACTAGCTTCTGTTAGCTAATGAAGGCTAATGCTGGCTGAGCAAGGAAACTAACAGTAAACGTTTTTACATGAAATACAGCCCAAAAACCCTGCTGACAAACGTTTGCTTATTAATTACATTCTATACTATAATAATACAAACGTTTCATTGCCTCTCTGTGACGACAAAGTTGTTTAAATAAGGGGAGAAAAGTAGCTAAAACCAATGTATTTGGATGGGACAGGAAGTACCATTGGCAACCGGAAGTCAGCCGGAAGTGCCTACTTTCAGGTTGTGCAAGTGGAGAATTAAGTGTCAATGTTAGGATAGGGAAGATCAAGAGAGGTCAGCAAGTTACACAACGTCCTCGCGAACACAGAGAATGCCAGGAATTAACGTTAGACACATTGAATTATTGTTAGACATATTCAGGTGTCTACATATAAAAAAAATAAGCAAATAAATAATCCGATAATTTTTTTCTTTTTTTACCGATACCCGATCCAGCTATTTTACTGATATCGGCGGCCGAAACCGATACCAATATCGGATCGGTGCATCCCTAAGTTAAACCATGATACCAATGATGATATCATGGAATTCCCATAATTTCTTGGTCACTACCATCTTAATAGTAAAGAGGAAAATTATAGAAATACCATGATAGTTTTTCTTAAGGGTTGATTTGACTTGATTCATATTATCTCTCAAATATTATCAATATATCCCATTATTAGCCTTGTTCTGGAAGTTGCCTATCACCAGTACTTTTTGCACTGTACTTTTTGCTACACCCAGTATGTTTGATGATAACCTCGTCTGCAGCACAGGCCTCAGCATGTTTTCAGCCCTGGTTGACTTTTCAGACAGCTGCTGGGGGAGGCCAACAACTTATTCCATTGCCATGGGCAATGCATTAAAAACAAACAAAAAAATATAAAAAATATATCCCCTTCCATTAAATATGTATTAGTGGTGGAGCTGGAAGTGAATTTAAAATGGTTGCGGTTTCAGGTGTGCTCCTTTTTTAGAAATATATTTGCACCTGTTTTCCTGGGGGCCAGTGTTGAGACCAGACTGTGGAAGGGCTTGTCTATTAAGAAAATAGACATGTTGCTTTGTGGAGCATCTGGTAGGCCCACGTTACCAGGCTTAAAGGAACAGTTCACTTTGTTTACAAAACGTATTTGTCACAAATTGGGCATTGTTTCAATCAATCCAAAAAAGAACCAGCATCAGTGTTGAATTTGAGATATTGAAAGAAATTGTCAATAACAATTGTTAGCAATGCTAATGTAAATCTATGGGGACCATTATAACGTCTCTGAAACAAACAAAGTAATAACAAAAATACACAGTTATTAGACTTTCTTTATAATTAATTACGTTGGCTGGTTAGGAAGTTGTTTGAGTGGTGCTATATGATTTTCTTTTAGAGGCTAACATTAGGGCGATTAATTGAGTTTAAAACAAGATAATCGAGATAAAAGCATGCCATGTTACTCTCATTTTAGATAGATCGATAGATCGATAGATAGATAGATTGATAGATAGGGTATCTCATAGCTCCCACAGGTAAATAGACAAGTACAGCCAATACAAATGACACAGACAATGACAGTTTCTCAACTATGTCCGCATCATGAATTAAAAGTAAGCACATGCTAAAATTACATCGTAATAATAATACAAAATAAAACAGGTGTATAAAACAGGTGTATAAAACAGGTGTATAAAAACAAGTGTATAAAACAGGTGTGGGGAGGTAAATGGGGTATAGGAAACAAACACTGCCATGGGTCAAGATCCCCTGCACTACACTGAGTTATTCAACAGTCTGATGGCTGTGGGGACAAAGGACCTCCTGTGCCGCTCAGTCCGCGAGCGTAGGAAGATGAGCCGTCTGCTGCGACTGCTGCTCTGCCTCACCAGGGTGTGGTGGAGAGGGTGGTTGGCATTGTCCATGATAGCCAGCAGCTTGCTCTGCGTGTGACTCTCCACCACGGTCCCCAGTGGGTCCAGTCTCCACCCCACCACTGAGCCAGCCTTTTTGACCATGCAGCTTATCTAGCCGCCTGGCATCCCTGGCCGTGATATTGCCACCCCAGCAGACAGGAGCATATAGAAGACACTTTCCACCACTGCCTGGTAAAACATGTACAGCATTTCCCCACAAACATCAAAAGACCTGAGCCTCCTGAGGAAGAACAGTCTTTTGTCTTGTGTTGTAAAAGCAGCGCACCCTTCCTTCACATTAGTGTGCTCCGCCCCTCTCCCCCAAGCCCAAACAGTAATTTTGAGAGGGACGAGGGAGCCATGGCGCATTTCTCTAGTAATTTTGAAATGTCTTTGGTAACTTATAGAAGATAAGTCTTATAATTGTGATTTCAATGTCATGTGATTTCAATAATCATGATTATGATGTTTGCCATAATCGAGCAGCCCAGCTAACAGCACGCTAAAAGCATCACGTTACTCCACGTTTGTATGTTGAATGTACTTAAGTATCTAAAGTAAAAGTATGCATTCTACATGACGTTTGTGTATTCCAGTGCTTGGGAGCATTCAAACCTTGAACCATTGACCTCTAAAGGTTATAAGTGGTATGTGGTCCAGTCATGCTGCTCTGATTAAGTCCGCTTGAAGTTGACATACATTTTTGCCATGTTTTCTATGCAAAATCATTTACTTCAAAGATGGGTTCAGATAAATGTAAGTTTCAAGTTTCTTTATTAGTTGTCATATAGAAGTACAGAATACTTTTATACAAAATGCTTCTTTCTGTTACGCTCCAGAGACTGTGCTACACAAAAATAGATAAGTATAAAATAAAATAAAATAAGTATAGCAAGTATAAAATAGAAGTCACGTACGTAGGCACAAGTGTTCAGTATGTACATATGTACAGTGTTCAATGCAGAGTAGTGTGTGTGTTCTGGTAAGGCTCAGCCCCACAGGGTAAGCTTTGAATATGGTCTTGTCAGAGGAGGAAAGACAAGTAGAGGTTTCTGCAGTCTCTCATTTGGGGAGGGGCCGGCAGGGGGGTCTTGGGATGTTTTGCGTTTTGTGTTCGTATCCTTGTTTTCTTTTGTGTTTCTTGTTCATGTCTTTAATGATGCATTGTTCTTATAGAGGGTTACTGTCAATTAAATTGCTCTGTGCTTGGGCTGTCTGCGACCAGGAGGTAATTATGTCTTGTTTTACACCACGGTATGGCTGTACCTAATCCTAATAAACTGCGGGGGGCAACTACAAAATTTACAACATGGAACACTAAAGGGATTAATCACCCAGTGAAACGCAGTAAAATATTTGCACACTTATCAAAATTGCAAACAGATGTAGCCTTTTTAACTGAAACACATTTGCTTAATAAGAATCATAATATGCTGAAGAGGGGGGGCTTCTCGCAGATTTTTCATTCCAAATTTGATGCCAAATTCCGTGGTACAGCCATTCTTATTCATAGAGATGTGCAGTTTACACAATCAAAGGTGATATCGGGCAGCGATGGTCGCTATATTTTCGTTCAGGGACACCTGTTTAATATACCGGTGGTACTGGGCTGGCATGTGTCTACGCTCCTAACTAGGACAATGCTAAATTTTTTCGTGATTTGTTTTCTCTGCTTCCAGACTTGAATAGTCATCATTTGATTTTGGGGGGAGATCTAAATACAGTCCTATATCCCCTGCTGGACAGATCCAGAACAACACCTGGAACATTGAGTAAATCAGCAGAGACTATTAATGCTTTTCTACAGGCATACGGAGTGATTGACGCATGGAGGTACAAACACCCAGGGTCCAGACAATATAGCTTCTTCTCAGCAGCACATCAGTCCTATAGCAGGATTGATTATCTACTACTCTTTAATCTTTAATCTTTAATCTTTAATCTTTAATAGTTGTCATACAGAAGTACAGAATACTTTTATACAAAATGCTTCTTACTGTTACGCTCCAGAGACTGTGCAAGACAAGATAAGTATGAAATAAAATAACATAGTATAGCATGTAAATTAGAAGTAAAAAAATTAGGTCACAGTGTTCAGTATAGACATATGTACAATGTTCGATGCAGAATAGACGTAACTGAGTTACCATATAATATACAATACTATGCAGTGTACTAATATACAATACTATATAGTGCAAGGCAGAAATGGGATGAGGTGCAATTTAGGTACAATTTACAGTAGGTGTACGAGTTGTAGTGAAAATCCTTTATCAATAAATATAAAGTGTGTTTGTGTGATCTAAAGTGTGGAGAGTGGGTGCTGCGGTGTGTTGTTTGTTTAAGTGAGTGTGTGCGTGTGGGTGTGTGTGCTGTGTGCATTTGATGGTTGTTGCATAGTGTTTATTGTTCGTTTAGCAGCCTGATGGCCTGGGGATAGAAGCTTCTTCTGAGTCTTTCTCGATAAAAGGCTCCTCCCATTTCTTAAGTCAAGCGATTGTGAGAGTATTGTTATCTCAGATCACGGCCCAGTTACAATGGCACTGGGATTTCCAAATAATGAACCCCCACAACGAATATGGCGGCTGAACTCATGCTTATTGTCGAATGAAAAGTTTGTTGATTTTATTAACTTCCAAATAGATTTTTTCATAGAAACTAACAAACATCCGGACACAAGCCACTGTAACTTCTGGGAAGCGATGAAAGCATACTTGCGGGGCCAGATAATATCTTTTAATGCCGGTCTGAATAAGAGACGCTCAACACGCCTCAATGAACTGACTTCCCTATTAAAAGATATTGACCATATACACTCAGCCTCACCATCCACTGACCTCTACAAGGAGAGAATTACTCTGCAGACAGAATTTGACATCCTGTCCACTGTGGCAGTGGAGGAGCTTCATCTTAGATCTCGCCAGGAGTTTTATGAACATGGGGAACGAGCTAGCAAATTGCTATGTCACCAGCTAAGACAGTCTGCAGAGGCCGGATATATTGCCGAGATTGACACTTCAGATGGAATAGCTACCGATCAAAAAATCATCAACAACCAATTTAAGGAGTTCTATGAGACCCTTTACACCTCTGAGAAGAGGGAGGATATACAGATGGCGCAGTTTCTCGATGATCTTGATTTGCAGACCTTAAGTCACCAGGATAGGTCTGATCTTGACCGCAATATCTCTGTGGCTGAAATTGATCGAGCTATCAGGAAGATGAAGGGTGGCAAAGCCCCAGGGCCGGACGGCTTCCCAATAGAATTTTTTAAAACATTCTCTCTCAAACTAATTCCTATTTTAAAAGATGTATATGCAGAGGCACTGGAACGGGAGTCACTCCCACCCACAATGACTCAGGCCACAATTTCAGTCCTTCTTAAAAAAGGAAAAGACCCTCTGAAGTGTGAATCATATCGGCCAATCAGTTTGCTTTGCTGCGATTATAAGATTTTAACCAAAGTTTTAGCCAGTAGACTGTAGTCAGTTATCCATACAGTGGTACACCCGGATCAAACAGGCTTTATTCTGGAGCGTCAGCTCTTTGTTAACATACGTAGGCTGTTCAATAGCATATACTCTCCTGAAGCCCCACCCACAGCAGAGGTTCTGTTATCTCTCGATGCTCAGAAAGCATTTGATCGCATTGAATATGAATATCTTTTCACAACTCTAGAGAGGTTTGGGTTTGGGCCGATTTTCTGCGCTTGGATTAGGGTCTTGTATGTTTCACCACAGGCCTCGGTCCGAACCAATAAGACTATTTCCAGGGAGGGGCACTAGACAGGGTTGCGGATTGAGTCCCTTATTGTTCGATCTCGCCATTGAACCACTGGCGGTCGCTCTGAGGAGTGATGCGGGCCTCGCAGGTATCTCTAGGGGCGGCCAAACACATATACTATCACTTTATGCAGATTACCTGATCCTGTACCTGTCCGATCCCCATGTTTCCATCCCGAAGGCACTGGATATTATCTCAAACTTTGGCAAGTTCTCAGGATACAAAATTAACGTCACTAAGAGCTTGTTGTTTCCGGTTAATGATTTAGCTCGAAAGATGTCGTTCGGGGCATACCCACTGAAGATAATATCTGAGTCTTTCACATATTTGGGAGTGACTGTGACACGCAAGTATAGGGACTTATTTAAGCTAAACCTTAAACCAGCCCTGGATAAGGCTAAACAAGATCTGGTCAACACTTCCCCTATCACTAGCCGGCAGGATTAACTCAATCAAGATGACAATTATGCCCAGGTTCCTATTTTTGATTCAAACAGTGCCCGTCTTTATCCCCAAATCCTTTTTCAAAGAATTAGACACATTTATTAAAACCTTTATCTGGAATAAGACCACCCCGCGTATTAGAAGGGCATTCCTGGAAAGACCGAAAGAGGATGGAGGATTAGCACTCCCACATTTTTTACAATTCTATTGGGTGGCAAACATCCATAAATTGACATATTGGATGGCTGCATCACATGGGGGAGGCGGAATGGTGTGGGTTGACATGGAACAGCACTCCGCCCACCCGGTATCGCTATCCTCACTAGTGTGTTCTCCACTGCCACTCAGTAAAGAGCGCCTCACAAATAACCCCATGGTGATTGGCTCACTCCGTATATGGGCACAGTTTAGGACTCACTTTAAATATAAACAAGCCTCACCCTATCTCCCAATTGCATCTAATGCACTTTTTACGCCCTCACTCATGGATGCAGCATTCAAAACATGGGCCGGAAAGGGGCTAAAGAAGGTGAAGGACCTGTTTAAAGAAGGGCTTTTTATGTCCTTTGAACAGTTGGTAGGCGGGTATGACATTCCCCGCTCACATCTTTTTAGATATTTACAGGTGCGGGGTTTTGTAAAGAAATATTTTGCTTCTTTTCCTGTACTTCAACCAGACAGGTGACCCAAAACAAAAGAGGATAGTGAGTTCACTATACAGTGATATCCAAGAGATGGCATCCCCATCACTGGACCGTATCAGGGAGTCATGGGGTAAGGATATGGGACTTGAAATCCCTGAAGATGCTTGGCAATTGGCAATTAAAAGAATACATTCATCATCTGTCTGCATCAGACATGGATTACTTCAATTCAAGGTATTTCATAGACTGGCGAAATCAGGGTATCTGTCGCTCAAACAGATGCTGTGGCCTTCTCCTCTTTGTTGGCTAGATGCCTTATTTTGCTTAATTGGAAGTCAGCCATTCCTCCATCACATCGACGCTGGGTCGAAGATGTGATGGCACACCTAAAACTTGAGAGACTTAAATACTCCACCAGGGGCTCTACCCAGAAATTCTTCCAAGTTTGGCAGCCATTTCTGGATTATTTCAATCTAAAATTCCCGGCTGAGGATGCTTAGGCATAGGACTTTGATCTATTAGATAGGCAATTTCTATATGGCAAGTGACAACCTCTATGGGAACAATGCAATTTTCTTTGATTATTATTACTATTTTTATTTTATTTTTGTTTACTTTATTTTTCATTTATTTTAGGTATTGTGCGGTTATATGTAGTCATGTATTGTATGTATGTTTGTACGTATGTATATAATGTTGTTGAACCTTTAAAAAACCAATAAAAACTATTTAAATAATGCAGAGTAGAAGTAACTGAGTTACCATACAATATACTATACAATATACTAATATACAATATACTATATAGTGCAAAGCAGAAATGGGATGAGGTACAATTTAGGTACAATTTACAGTAAGGTGTAATGAGGTATGGGTTGTAGTGCAAATTCTTTACCAATAAATATAAAGTGTGTTTAGGTTCAAGTTCAAGTTCTTTAATAGTTGTCATACAGAAGTACAGAATACTTTCATACAAAATGCTTCTTACTGTTACGCTCCAGAGACTGTGCTAGACAAGATAGTATCAAATAACATAATATAGCATGTAATTTAGAAGAAGAAAAATGAGGTCACAGTGTTCGGTATAGACATATGTACAATGTTCTGAGTTACCATATAATATACAATACTATGCAGTGTACTAATGTACAGTACTATCTAGTGCAAAGCAGAAATGGGATGAGGTACAATTTTAGGTACAATTTACAGTAAGGTGTACGAGTTGTAGTGCAATCCTTCATCAATAAATATAAAGTGTGGGGAGTGGGTGCTACAGTGTGTTTGTTTAAAGTGGGTGTGTGCTATAAAGTGTGTGGAGTGGGTGCTACAGTGTGTTTGTTTAAAGTGAGTGTGTGCGTGTGGATGTGTGTGCTATGTGCGTTTGGTGGTTGTTGTTGTGTAGTGTTCATTCATTGTTCGTTTAGCAGCCTGATGGCCTGGGGATAGAAGCTTCTTCTGAGTCTTTCTGTGCTCGCCTTGAGACTCCGGTATCGCTTGCCTGACCGCAGCAGTTCAAAGAGGCAGTTGTTCGGGTGACTGGAGTCTTTAATGATTCTCTTAGCCTTGCCCTTGCAACGCTTGTTGTAAATGTTCTGGAGGGTGGGGAGCCCCCCTCCAATTGTGCGTTCGGCTGAACGTGTCACTCTTTGTAGTCTGCTTCGGTCTTGTGCAGTGCTATTCCCAAACCAGGAGGTGATGTTGCCGGTCAAGATGCTCTCTATTGGTGTTCTCTATTGGTGTTCTAAAGTGTGTAAGTGGGTGCTGCAGTGAGTTGTTTGTTTAAAGTGAGTGTGTGTGTGTGGATGTGTGTGCTGTGAGTGCATTTGATGGTTGTTATAGTGTTATTGTTCGTTAAGCATCCTGATGGCCTGGGGAGTCTTTCTGTGCTTGCCATGAGACTCCGGTGTCGCTTGCCTGACCGCAGCAGTTCAAAGAGGCAGTTGTTTGGGTGGCTGGAGTCTTTGATAATTCTCTTAGCCTTACCCATGCACCGCTTGTTGTAAATGTTCTGGATAGTGGGAAGCCCCCCTCCAATTGTGCGTTCGGCTGAACGGGCCACTCTCTGTACATTTACATTTACATTTAGTCATTTAGCTGACGCTTTTATCCAAAGCGACTTACAAGTTCTGTGCGACAAGACAGCAAGAAGGGTATAACTCTATCAGCTGAGTAACAATGTTCATCAAAGTGTTGCGTGTTACATTGTAGGTTAGTTTATTAGGACAAGTGCATGACATTAAGGTTAGTCTGGGTTAGATTTTTTATTTTTTATTTTTATTTTTTTATATCATTTCAGATAATGGTTGAAGAAGTGAGTCTTTAGTCGACGGCGAAAGATTGGACGGGATTCGGCTGTCCTAACTGGGATGGGTAGTTCATTCCACCATTGTGGGGCAAGGACTGAGAATAGGCGGCTTCTCTTTGATGACCCTCCGGGAGCTTGGATAGGAGTAGATCTGAGGCGGCCAGAAGATGCAGAGCGTAGGGGTCTTGAGGGTGTGTAGTTAGAGACCATTGACCGGAGGTAGGCGGGAGCGGTTCCCTTTGCCGCACGGTATGCTAGGTCAAGGGCCTTGAAGCGGATACGTGCAGCAATGGGGAGCCAGTGCAGGTCCCTAAGAAGTGGGGTGACATGGGCCGACTTCGGTAGGTTTGAGATCAGGCGGGCCGCTGCATTTTGAATGAGTTGAAGAGGCTTGGTGGCAGTGGCCGGGAGGCCAGCTAGCAGTGCGTTGCAGTAGTCGAGGCGGGAGATGACTGTTGATTGGACGAGGAGTTGGGTGGCTTCTTTTGTCAGGAAGGGGCGTATCCTAGGCGGTTAGGTGGTCGAGCGGAGATTGCGTTCGTCACCAGCCCCGGAGCTGTGAGCTTGGTTCGCCTGTTCGAATCCAGCTCACAGCTCCGGGGTTGTCACCAGCTTGGCTGGCCGTCTGCACTGATACAATTGGCTGTATCAGAGGGTGGGAGAAGCTGGCGGGGTGGGTCCGGGTCGTTGTAAACAGCGACTCCTACAGTTCGGTCGGGGCGCCTGCTAAGCGCGGATTGGACGTGAGGGGGATAGTGTGGTCCTCCCACACGCTACGCCCTCTCAATGAGAATCCGCGCTGCCAGGTGAAAAGAAGCGGTGATTGGCTGGACGTGTGTCGGAGGAAGCACGTGGTAGCCTCCACTCTCCCAAATGATCTGACTGTGGGGGGTAAAGCGCAGCGACCAGGAAGGGACTGGGAATTGGCATACGACTAACATTGGGATGGGAGAAAATCGGAGGAAAATGGAGGGGGAAAAAGACCAATAAAAAAAAAAAAGAAGAAAGGGGCGTATCCTTCTGACGTTGCTCAGGAGGAATCTGCAGGTTCTGGTTGTCGCTGCGATGTGAGCAGAGAAGTTCAACTGGTCGTCGAGGACAACACCAAGGTTCTTGGCGGTCGGCGACGCGGTCACAGCTGCATTCTCGACTGTGATGGAGAGGTCGGTCAGGGGGGAGGATTTGGCCGGCAGGTGGAGCAATTCTGTTTTGCTTAGGTTCAGTTTGAGGTGGTTGGTCGTCATCCAGGCGGAGATGTCGGACAGACAGGCCGAGATCCGCTCAGAGACGTGGATATCTGAGGGAGGGAAGGAGAGGAAGAGATGAGTATCATCGGCATAACAATGATATGAGAAGCCATGAGACGTGATAATGTTACCCAGTGATTTAGTGTAGAGGGAGAAGAGAAGGGGTCCTAGGACCGAGCCCTGGGGGACACCCGTCCGGAGGGGGCGGGTGGCCGACAGAGTCCCTCTCCATGACACTTGGTAGGAGCGGTCATTGAGGTATGATGTCAGCCATGTCAGCGCAGATCCAGCCACTCCCATTCCTGCGAGGGCCGCGAGGAGGATCTGATGGTTGACTGTGTCAAAGGCTGCAGATAGATCTAGGAGAATCAGGACAGAGGAGAGGCCTTTCGCTTTTGCTAAGTGAAGTGCCTCTGTGACCGCAATGAGGGCCGTTTCTGTGGAGTGGCCAGTCCGGAAGCCAGACTGATTGGGGTCTAGGAGGTCATTCTGTAAGAGATAAGCAGTAAGTTGGTTGGATACAGCACGTTCAAGTGTTTTAGAAAGGAAGGAGAGAAGAGAGACAGGGCGATAGTTGGCTATGATGGTGGGGTTCAGGGTTGGTTTTTTTATGAGGGGCGTGACTCTGGCTTGTTTTAGGGAGGTGGGGACCACCCCCAAGTTGAGTGAGGAGTTGATGGTTGCAGTTAGGAATGGGAGGATGTCCGGTGCTATGGTCTGGAGGAGTGGGGAGGGTAGCTAGTCCAGCTGGCATGTAGTCGGACGGTTCGACGTTACCAGTGTCAGGGTCTCGGCTTCTGTAATGGGAGAGAAAGATGACAGAGTGAAGGATGAGGTTCTCGATTCAGCGTTTGGAATGGGTGGGGGTTGGGAGAAGGAGCTGCGGATGTTCTCCACTTTTTCCTCAAAGAAGATCGCAAAGTCTTCGGCAGAGAAAGATGAGGGAGGAGGAGGTGGGGGGGGGGGGAGTGAGGAGGGAGGACATGGTAGCATGCAGTTTGCGAAGATTCTTGGCAGAGGCCTCGATCCTATGGTGAAAGAAAGAAGCTTTGGCATTAGTAATGGTTTTGGAGAATGTTAACAAGAGGTTGTGATATGTGTCGATGTCAGCAGTGAGGCGTGACTTTCTATACTTCCTCTCAGCCGCTCTCAGGACCTGTCTTTGTTCTCTCACTGCATCCGTCAGCCATGGACTGGGTGGGGAACGGCGGGCAGGTTTCTCAACGAGGGGACAGAGCTTGTCGAAGGAGGTTGCAAGGGCTGAGAGGAGGGTGGAGGTTGCCATCTCTGTGGGGAGAGCAGAGAAGGTGTCACTCAAAGGTAGAGCGGATATTATGTCAGAGGAGAGGGTGGAGGGGGATAGGGAGGGCAGGTTGCGTCTGAGTGAGACGGTTTGAGTTGGGGTGAAGACTTTTCGGTTAAGCATGAGAGTTAGTGAGAAGGATATGAAGGAATGGTCAGATACATGTAGGGGAGTTACCGTGGTGTTAATGATGCTGGAGTTACGGGAAAATATGAGATCCAAGGAGTTGCCTGCTTTGTGGGTGGGAGGCATGGCAGTGGGAGTCAGGTCAAATTGTTGTAGGAGGGAGACCACTGGGACCGACTGAGATGAGTCAGGCAGGTTGAAGTCGCCCAATAGAAGGAGCGGGGTACCATCTTCCGGTAAGGAGCTTAGAAGCATGTCCAGCTCATCTGTGAAGTGATCGAGGGGACCTGGAGGGCGATAGAGTGTAACAATGGTGAGATTGAAAGGATTAGAGACAGATACTGCATGATATTCGAGGGAGGAGAGTGACAGTTCTGGGAGTTGCGTTAGGTTTGTAGCCCATGAAGGAGATGTCATGAGGCCAGTGCCTCCACCCCGTCTGGAGGGTCGAGGTGTGTGAGTGAAGTTATAGTTTGTAGATAATGCTGCAGGTGTTGACGAGTTATTGGGGGTTATCCAGGTCTCAGTTAGAGCCAGGAGCTGCAGATTTAGACTATGGGCGTAGGCAGTAATGAAGTCAGCTTTCTTGACTGCTGATTGACAATTCCATAAGCCTCCCTGTACTGTGACAGGTGTATTAGTGGCTGTAGGAGGGTAGGAGAGATTAGCCGGGTTGCTAGCAAACTGGCGTGGATGGGTTGATTCTGTTCTTGAGGAGCAGATTGTGGATATAGGTATGAGGCACATTGTGGTGTCAAGAGTGGTAGGAGGAGGTTGAAGGGGGTAGGGAGGAAGCGAGATAGTAGGGAAATAGCAGAGTGGGAGGGAAATATGGGATTATGGTGTACTTAGCACTGGGTGGATCGGTGGATCCCTCAGCGAAGAACTCCAGGAAAACTCCTCCTCTTTGTCCCTCTTCGTTTCTCGACGCTTCGCTGACGCTAAGCCAGCAAGTCTTTAAATCACTATCACTAATTACTGATGAGTGACACCTGCAGCAAAAGGCCACACCTCCAGTTTCTGTCAGCTGGGTGAAACTAATTACAAACAATTTCCACAACACAATTTAGTCACACACTTCAAAATGATGTACACAGTATTATTCAGTTAAAAGATCCTACCCTCTCTGCTGTTGTCCTCAGAATATCTGTAGTCTGCTACGGTCTTGTGCGGTGCTATTCCCAAACCAGGAGGTGATATTGCCAGTCAGGATGCTCTCTATTGTACATGAGTAGAAGTTCTTAAGGATCTTCTGACTGACTTGGAACTTCCTGAGGAAGTAGAGGCATTGTCGTGCCTTCTTCACAACACTGTCAATGTGTGTGGTCCATGTCAAGTCCTCGTATACGAGGTACTTAAAACTGTTCACACTCTCAACCGGTGCCCCATCGATGCTGTAGTCCCTGACCCACAACCTCCTAAAGTCCACAATCATCTCCTTTGTAGTGGAGTAAAAAGTACAATATTCCCTTTGAAATGTAGTGGAGTACAAGTATAAAGTTCCCTAAAATTAAAAGTACAGTACAAGTCATTATACGAAATTGTACAGTACTCAGTTACTTGTCGCAGAGTGTAGGCTGAGGAAAGTCAGATGGCTCTATAGCAGCAGGTGCTAGATCACCATCTTTTAACAACAGAGCTAATGAGCGTTTGTCAGTAGGGCCACACACACGCACGCGCGCACGCACGCACGCACGCACGCACACACACACACACACACACACACACACACACACACACACACACACACACACACACACACACACACACACACACACACACACACACACACACACACAGACACACTCTTCCAGTCCAGGTGTTTGCAAGCAAAGCTCCACTGTTGTGTCTCTTTTCTCTCATGAGAGCCAGGCTCAAGTGTGCGCAGCATTTCAATGTTAATTGCCCAGTTTCTGCTGTACTGGTTATTCTAGTGAATGCTCTGTTAGCATTGCTTGTTTTTCCATTCAACCACCCGTCACATTCAACCAAGACGATGGCGGGGGGGGAGGAGGATAAATGGGAAGGAATGAAGACGAGGACAGCTGTACACTATCTGTTTCTTTCTCTCTTTTTCTATCACTTTCTATGTCTCTTGAAAGAAAGGGCCCAGGAGTCACCTCAGCTGTCTCCTACATCTGTCCATAGCTATCGTGTAACCCAGGTTTCAGATTCATAACTATTTAGTCATAGGGACATAAATAGTTAATGCCATTGAATAAGAACATAAATAGTTAATGCTATTATGTAAGAACATAAGTAGTTAATATTATTGGGTACCAAATCCTTTGAATTACAGCACTGCCCTTTAATTTACTTCATGACGTGAGATAGATGTCACGACAGCCACGCCTTGCCTTGCGGCAGGTGAGTCTAGCACTAGGCAGATGAGACACACACATCCACGGAGCTGACGGAGCTAAATGTTGCTGGATAACGAGACGAAATAGCATGATAAAAACAGTTATCAAACAGTTATAAAAGATTCCCCCAGTTGCAAAACCGAAGAAGCGTTGCAGTTAAAGTAGCCTGCGGTTTCGGCCAGGTTTTTAGGTTTTCCAGCACCCCCGTTCCACCCTGGGAGCAGTTCCAGACCACCCATCACCACGTGTGCCCATGCGGGACGAGGCGGAGTGCCGGACCGATACAAGATGGCGAGCCAACCCACTGAACCTCTGATATACTGTAGCTCAAGGCTAATGCCAGCCTGATGTGAATACCCCTGTTGCTCAACTCCTGTTACACCAACAGTCCGGTAGGATTTAACTGATTGAACTTGAATCATAAGAACTTCCAAGGATTGAACTGACCTATATCCTTTTCTGATACACAAACTGATTGAACGAGAACACAAGGACTTCCAAGGGCTTTGACCCCGTTCACCTTTTGTTATTTTGATATTGTATTTTGTATTTGATTTGATTTAATTTGATATATGGGTACTGATATTCTCCTATAAGAAGGGAGAATTAAAGGGTAAATACACCCAGTAAGATACTTGAACCATTGATATTTCTCCTATAAGAAGGGAGAACTAAAGGGTAAATACACCCAGTAAGATACTTGAACCACTGGTAAGATACTTGAACCATTGATATTTCTCCTATAAGAAGGGAGAATTAAAGGGTAAATACGCCCAGTAAGATACCTGAACTACTGATGTTCTCTTGTAAAGAGGATGAGTTAAAGGGTAAATTCACCTAATAAGGTATTTGCATTCCTATAACCTGGAATATTTCTATTGTTAAAGATACTTGAATCCCATTGATGACATATTGATTATAGTTGAATCACTGATGGTTCTCCTGTAAAGAAAGATGGTTTAAAGGGTAAATTCACCTAATAAGGTATTTGCATTCCTATAACCTGGAATATTTCTATTGGTACCTTGTTTGTGTTACACCTTCAAAGGAAGAGTTTAAAGGAGCATTTCACCTAATAAGGTATTTGCATTCCCTGCACATTTAAAGGTTTACATTAATATGTTTAAACATTTACCTATTGAAATGATAAACTGATATAGTGTTTATTACTAATGATAAACTGATATAGAGTTTACTGATGATAAAAGGATACATCCAATATCCAACCTTGAACCTAGCTTTTAGCTAGAGATAACCTCAGAGACGTCTGAACCAAACCTAATGTGTTGATCCAATCAACCTAGGACTTGATATCGAACTAACCCTCCCGAAAGAAGGAGTGGTTAATGAAAGAACCTAAAAAAGGATACTTCACTCTACCTCATTGTATGTATTATAACTGTCTAGCTAGCGCGCTTGAGAATAAAATACCGGTCACTGTTATAACTTTGTCTCTGGTCTGCTATTCCCTTAATTGTGCATATTACTCCTCTCCTCATTCGAACCTAGAACCGTGCCCGTGGTGAACAGCTGTTACTGTTAGTGACACAGGTGCTACAATTGCATTACAGTTTTTTATGACTGCTTTGACGCATTTTGCACATCAGTTTCAATGTGCAAAACTCAAAATGCAAATAGCCAAACTGACTTTCAAAATTCATACTAGTCTAAGATACTAATGCTATGCTTTGCTAATATGCTAATATTTTGTTTGTCTTTCATAAAGACACAAGCACTATACTGCAGTCTATCACAGGGGTTATGAGGAAATGACCATTGCATAGTCTATTTTGCTAACAAGTATATTGTGTTTGACCGCATTATTTGATAATGGCCGTTGTATTTGAAAAGTGCACCAATAATTAAACTTCAACGACGAACATATCCACTGTTCTGACACTATGATAAACTTTTGCAGGACATATAATCTAATTTGGTTCAGTTGTTCACTTAATTGTTTGAAATATCTAATGTTCTGGTGCTGTTATAAGCTTTTGCATATACTGTTCTCTGATTTGACACTGGTATTTAAATTTTGCATGCTATATTGCATTTTTAACCCAACATTAGCAGTATAGCATTCTGTGTTAAGAGTTTTGCACATTGAAACTCTGATGTGCAAAATGCATCAAATCAGTCGTAAAAAACTGTAACGGAGCACAGGAGATTATTGGTGGAGCAGCCTCCAATTACTCCCTGATGCCGTCTCTCTGAAGGGCTTTCTCTTTGTGTTCCACACCCGAGCTCCAATAGGAGGACGTGTGCAGGGACTGCAAGAGCCGCTCGCCAGCAACGAGAGCAG
The DNA here is from genome assembly GCF_963971535.1 of Notolepis coatsorum. Lineage (NCBI taxonomy): Eukaryota > Metazoa > Chordata > Actinopteri > Aulopiformes > Paralepididae > Notolepis > Notolepis coatsorum. The sequence goes on from NC_140167.1 coordinate 149,262,967, forward strand.
AGGGCAAAATCGAACTCATCCTCTATTTGAAATGAACCCCCATTAATATTTCACCGTGTTAGATATCCATGGGGCTTTGAAGAAACGAGAGGCCTCTCCCAGTCACTTTCTGACAGGAAAGACGGGCTGTGACTGGGGGTGCTATGGTGAAATGGAGGGAATTAAAAGATATATAAAAACACCACTTCATCATCCGAATGGATTCCTCTTTCATGCAGAATGTACTGTACTCTGGAAACTTTTGCCAACACTCGGAAGAGGGAGCGTAGGTTGAAGTGGGGTGGATTACAAGGCTGGCTGTACCAGTGAGGCCCAAAGCAAGGTAACAGCACGGAGGGAAGACTCGGCTAGTTGCCTCCGTCAGCACCTCCTCAGTTCTCACACAGCAAAGCCCATTATTTCCTTTCCCACGCTGCCCTTCAGTGTGACAGCAGCTAATATAACACGGTAGGAAAACGTGTGGACTCTGGGGCCTGGAGCCAGGATTTGTGAAATACCAAGGTCACGAGTCGTAGCCCCTACAGGGGCGGTCGGGTCAGTGGGACAGTGGGTACAATTCTAAAGACATATTATTGAAAATGTAGTTTTTGCCTAGTCTTTAGTCGCTGGGGGAAAATTACATAAATATGGTACTCCTTGGCCTTTAGCCAGAGTTTGAAATCTTCATATTAACAAGCCTAAACAAGATATTTCCCTTGATGATGTCACAATTATGTCGACCGATGAATCATTATCGGTGGAACCTGGCTCTGATAGTGGCCGAAGGCTGTGCAGTCATGGGCCTCATTCAACAATACTCTCTTATTATTTTTCTTATATTCTTGCTTACCTGTCTGTTAAGAGAACAATAAGAAAAGCCACCGCCACATTCATCAAGCCGTTCTTAACGTCGAAATCTGTGCTTACCCAGGAGATTTGCATGATGAATCCCACTCATTCTTAAACTCAAAAGCGCGTTTGGGCTAAATTCATTTGCATACAGACCGCCCACCATCTCCTTATAAGGCGAATGAGGCGTGTGTAAAACAGCCGTGGTTCGGCATCTGATCCCTGTCTGATACAGGGAAGCGATTTGCTACTGATCTCAAAATGAGATGAATTTCAAACCAATAGGAGCTTATCTTATCTAATCTTACGTGGATGTTTGATCAGGTAGTGGCACACATGGTACCACTACCTGATCAAACACCCATGTAAGCTTAGCATGTAGCTACCATTTGTCTGGTTTAACGTAGCTAACGTTAGCCGCCAGCCACTTTTTCCTCCGTGATGACTCGGCTGGTATTATATAAAACTTGCGAGTTGGATTTCTGTTTTTGTTAAAAGTACAAAACGTAACACAGCAGCTTCAATTTGGGTATTCGAGAGATGGCCATGTCTTTGGGTTGTTCTCCCAATGGTCTGCAGGTCTCTTGTATGGACATGATGTCAAGTCAATCAGGGCGAGCTTTGACTCTTATCTCGCCTTAGAATCACCAGAAAGGCTTTCGAAATAGTGAAATGCCATGTTGGCCTCAATATTTTTAAAACAAATTATATGAAAAGGTTATGAAATGAACAAGAATGTGATAAAAACATGTAATAAAAACGGAGCTCAACGCATACATTTGATCGTCGAAATCCGTTTGTTTCCCCAATACCAAGATGGCGGCGGTCTCGTGACGTCAGCGTGTCTTCGAGAATGGTTTGCTTTCAACCCATGAACTTCTTCCTCTCTCACCATTTTATATATATATTTTTATTTGATCTACTAAAACTGTATTGTATTATATTGTTTGTTTTGTAAAGTGTCTTTGAGAATTAAGAAAAGCGCTATATAAATTTTTTTTTTGTGACAAATTTTTTAAATTTTCAGACATGACACAACACAACTCACAACACAATAATAACAATAAAACATAAACTAACACAACACTGATTAGACAATAAGGTTGTCACCAAATAAAAGTATAATAAAATAAAATAAAATATATACTATAAAATAGCTTATTATTATGAATGGTAGTTTTTTTTAAATGTTTTTCATCTGGGTAAGAGTTTCTTATCTGGGTAAGAGTGCTCTCGACCACTTTAAGGGTGTTTTCACACCTGTAGTTCGTTTGCTTTGTTCCGATTCAGGGAGACACAGGGACTATTATGATACAATGGTTGCACTTGACCCTTAGTTCGTTTGTGTTCACACGGCTGTGTTCACACGGACCAAAACAAACGCACGCGCGAGCAAACTGTCACTCATTGGTCAGATTTTGGGGTGTGCCCCCCCCCCAACCCTGAATCTCCGCGTTACATTGAAATCGGGGAGGAGAGAGCGGGGGAGCAAAGGATGAATGTGGATGAGAGCCGTGATGTAAGTGGTTGCCGATACGGCTGTGGTGTGGGGGTGCTAGAGACATGATCGAATAGTCTTTTATGCGCCTCAATCTCCTGAACACGGCGCGAGCCATTCCTAATCGATCAGAACTAAATCGGCAGCGAAAAAGCCCATTTTAAAGCACCTATTACCCATGCACATGCGCAGATTGCCCACAGAGTCTGGACAACGCGAGATGACGCACAAATGAATGTGGACTGTTCCATCAGAGGGGGGAGCTTCGGTGGCCAGTGTCCTTTCAGCCGACCAGGATAATGAAACAATGATCCCACTAAATGGCCAGAAGCGTCTTATGGCGACATCTACAATTACCTCATTGAGTCTCCAGGTAGACTAATGTTTATATTTAAGTGCAGCGGTCTGTAGCCACTCACATTACCACCGAAGCTCCCCGATGGAACAGTCCACATTCATTCTCTCGGTGAGAGAGAGAGAGAGAGGGAGAGAGAGAGTCAGTGAGAGGGAGAGAGAGAGAGGAGGTGTTGTCTCGCACGGTGCAGCTGTTGCAGCGTCACTACAGTCACTAAACTTTCTGTACACTTGCGTGTTCTCCAGCATCTGACGAATGTGATCGTCTGCCCAAATATCAACGAGGCAGTGTACCGAGTCATCGCTGCTCCACGTTGACCCACGGCTCACTATTATTATTATTGTCTCGGTTTGCTAAGTCGATTCTCACAGCATACGAGTCGCGTCGGGTTCGTTTGGAAGTGCGCCGAGATCACCCTCTCTAGGTGGTCTCGGCCCGCTTGTTTTGTTCCGCAACAGAATGTGATTACTGTGTTCATATATGCCCAACTGAACCGAAATAGGGGGTAAACGCTCCAGGTTTCGGAACAACAGCTCCAAACAAGCTAGGTGTGAAAACGCCCTTATAATTTGGTATTGCCTGAGAGAAAAGCAACAATAAGAAAACGTTGCTGAATCCCAGGTAAAAACAAAATAAGAGGAAATGCTAGTTAAGAACTAAATCTGTTCTTATATCGCTTCATGAATGAGGCCCATGTCTTGGATGGAGGCTCCATACAAGTCAAGTTAATGCCATTGTGAAACATTGGAATGAACTTTGCAAAAAAAGTTCATTTTATTACCTAGTCCATTACATTATTACATGCACTAACCATTGCTCTTCTTTCTGTTAAACATATGAATGATCTAACAAAATAAATAGTGCAAGAGCTTTCTTTTAAAATGTTGGATCTTTGAGTGAATACCTTCTTTGGAGTAGGGGAATCTCTCATAATCACTGTAAGGTCATCTGAGCTTGTGAGCATACAGCAAGGTACATGATATAGTGGCATGTGCAGTACTAATTCACTTCAGGTCTACACTGTGACCACTGTAAACCCTGAAGCCCACACCTATTCAGCTATTACACTGCCGTGTAGGAGGCGAATCGAGCAGGGAGGCAGGGACCAAGAGCCCTTTTGTCATTCCAGCCATCCAGAGAGCAGTGAGGTATTTAGTTACACCCCTACTATGCGGATAGGACCCATCTGTTACACTAAGCATACTCAAACCATGGAATCAAAGGAGACTGTGGGGGGTTGTGTGGAGGATAGCGAGGGTGACGAGCAGTGTGAGGAGAGACCCTGAGGTCAGGCACAAGTCTGTATTTATAACATCATGTGTTTATAGATGGGTTTCTTGTTTATAAATATACCATGTTTTGAGTCAATCAGAAACACCCACTGAATCATGCGACCCTTACATGCGTGAGCTGCATCGCTAAAAAAGTACTACAGGGCTCTATGGAGAAACCATGGCACTCTAGAGCTGTCCCGAAGCCTGTTTTGGGGATTCTAACTTTGGCAGGGTTTTTCGAACGGACGTTTCGAACCATAGTTTTGTATTTTTTTTATAAATGTATTATATTTGGGAATATCATCAATTATATTTCACATCATTTCAATTCATATCAGTTCCCATTAAAAAAAAAAGTGTTTACCCCCCCTTCCCCATTACACAAAAACAAACAGACAGAGAGAGAATTTTTTTTTAAATAACAAATAAAAACAATAACAATTTAAAAGATATACCATTTCCACTTTCAAACCTGTACCATAAGTCAAGGATTATTTAGGATGTATTCATTGCCATTATGAACGTAAATGCTTAAGGCTGCTTAACACTAGAGCAGCCATGGAGAAAATGTCACTGATTCCCGCCGGAAGGGGTCAGATGACCCCACAGCTTATATGAGAAATATGAGAAAAATAAACAGTGTAAACTATATAATTACCTCTTAATATAAAAATATGAGGTTTACCACAGGTTTAAGTGACAAAATTGTTTATAATAATAAAAAAAGGAATAATAAATAAAAATATTATAATTTTAATTTTTTTTTTTTTTATGGAAGAGCCACACATTGATGGGCAAAGAGCCACATGCAGCTCGCGAGCCATGGGTTGGCCACCCCTGCGCTAGACGCTCGCAAAGTGCTGTGACTTTCCACATATATATTCCATATATATGTGGAATAACGTTCTAATTACATTTTCCTGAAGTCATTTTGAAATTTCAGAAACCGTGCCAGATAAAACGGGTACTTTTAGGAAAAGTCATTGAGTGACAGAGCTGGAGCTCGACCGAGTGACGAGGATACATTTATTGAAAATGCCTAGGGGTAATTTGACCCCTTCGGCTGTGCTAATGTTAAGACATTACAACAGTCATCGAGCTATATTATCAGGTAAAATTACAAGTCCTCCCACATGGTTCAGGACAGGACCCCAGATGAGCAGAAATCTGTTTTTGGACCCCCTTAGTGAGTATTTAATCTTCTCTAGATGAATGAACTGCATAAGATTGCTCAGCCATACCGAAGCTTGTGGTGGGTGTTTTGATTGCCATTGTAATAAGATTCTCCTGCGTGCAAGTAAAGTTGCAAAGGCAATTACATTTGCATGCCTTTTGAGAATCTTAGGGTCCGCTCCAACTGTTATGCCGAATATGGCTGTGAAGGAGTTTGGCTGGAGGTCAATATCAAGGGTCTCTGAGATAGTTCCAAAAATAGAAGACCAGAAATTAAATAGAGATGGACAAGATCAAAACATGTGAGATAAATTGGCCGGGGTGTTATGACATCTATCACAGCTAGCATCTAGCATCTAGCGAACCATCGTTTTTAATCATGCAAACAAAATTTGCTCCTAAATAATTGTTCTGGTTCAGTACACATGCACATATTGCTGCGGTCAAAAATGGTTATTAAAAGTAGTAGAGTACCTACATACTGGTCACAGGAGGCTTCAATAACGTTTGGATCAGTGGAGGTTATTGCATGACTACTAGTGAGGCAGTGCTTCACTAGTAATATACAGAAAGAGTAATATACAGAAAGAAACAAAATTATTATTAATATATATTAGAGCTGGGCCGTTAACGGCGTTAACGTGCTGCGTTAACGCGGGACTAGTATCGCGCGATAATATAATTGACGCCGTTAATCTAATTCTCAAAGTTGTGTCTGGGAGTGTGATGTATTGTCCTTAAATACTTGCCGTAGTGCTGTGCTACCCGGAAGTGATTGCACGTATGTACATGAGCTCTAGTCTGAATAATAATAACTAAAGTAGTGGTCCGGTAATCATTGTTATACAGGTGAGGTTAAGAAGTCCTCAGGATATAACACAATTCGGCGATGAGGACGTCTGAATCTGCGCAATGCAAGAGAAGTCCGTCGCCGACTCGGGACCTTTGTTTACCATGTTAGCTTAGCGAGTTAGCATGTTAGCTCACGTCATGGCCCGGCAGCTTCGAAACATCTACAAGAAGAGGAAATCCACTTTACACACTAAAGGAAGGATCGACTGGACTATCGTGAGTGTTTAGAAATGGCTTGGGTTATTGGAAATATTGGACTGTTTGATGACAATGTGGAGTTATGGAACTGTTACACTGAGCGTTTTGATTACTTCATTATAGCTAATGGAATTGAAGAGGACAAAGTAGTTCCGACATTTCTGACTGTAATGGGGCCCGGGACATTTAATTGGTTGAGAAACCTGCTTCTGCAGCAGTGTGTGTGAGTAGCCAGTTCTCTTTATCAGGCCATATTGTGCAGAAGAGGAGAGCTAGTTTGTCACCAGCCAATGTGAACAAGCTGGTCTGCCTGAGTGACTGGTGGAAGAAGGAGAAATAGAGATTGGACTGATTGAGTCAAGCCATGTCATAGCCCCTTCCGTGACTGCGATGTGCAAGCCAGGGGCTGGCTTTTCAATATGCATATTAAAAAGCCAGCCCCTGGCTTGCACATCGCAGTCACGGAAGGGGCTAGCCATGTCACATAGTTCAAGTTTGAAATGCTTCTTTCTGTTTTGCTCCTGAGAGATACTGTACTGTTCTGTACTGGTAATATTATTTATTTGTGTTAACTTCTGAATAAAACAATTTATTAAACACAAGTACATCTTATTGAACATTATTTTGATATTTCATTACCAATTATCATAGCAAAACAGCTTTTTCAAACAGTCTGTAATGCATTTTGGAAACGGGAGATGGGCTCATGGTGTAATGGGCCACCTGTCCTGAGAAACGTAAGGAGGAAAGAAAAAGTAAGGACTTACGTCTGGTCATTATTTGGGTAGAACACACATATTTTGAATGCCTTCGGCAGACTTATTTTTTTTTTGCCATTTTAATCTAGATTAATCTAGATTAATTCCAGGATTGCAGGTAGATTAATCTAGATTAAAAATGTGTATCTATGCCCAGCTCTAATATATATATATATATATATTTTTTTTTATTATTATTATTATAATTTTTTTTATTAGAAATGTTTTCCTCTGTGAAAAAAACAATGCCAGTGAATTTTTCTTTCTTCAAAAATGTCCAAGTGACAGCTCTGAGCTCTCTGATCTGGCCTGATCCCATAACTGCAGTAATGGCCAGATGTCAATCACTCAGTGCTAAAATAGGTGCACAGGTTGGGCTTAAGAATATAATTATCCAATCAAAATAGGGTATTTAAGTTTTAAAAAAGCGGGTAGTGAGACTAAACCTCACTCATACATTTGAATGGGGCTTGAATGATTGACAGTTCTGACACGTTTTTTTTTTACACCGATCAGAGAACACCATTTCCTATTTTCTGCTTTGAGAGGGCTTGGAGAGCCCAGTCAGTAACATTACAAGTCAAGTCAAGTCAAGAGTTTTATTTGTCACGACATACAAGTATACAATGAAATGCGGGTGGTCTTGCCCGCAACGATGTGCAATACAGTAGTAACAACATATAATAGAATCCAATAAAACAACATTGTGCAATAAACAGGTAACATAGTAATAATAATAATAATGGATTGGATTTATATAGCGCTCTTCGTGACACCCCAGAGACCCCAGAGCGCTTACAGAGTCCATTATTCGTTCATACACAGTCATACCGGTGGTGGTAAACTACAATTGCAGCCAGAGCTGCCCTGAGGCAGACTCACGGAAGCGTGGCGAATAATCATCGCCTACGGCCCCTCCGACCACCACCAACATTCATTCACATGCATACACATTCATACGAGGCAAGTAGGTTAAGTGTCTTGCCCAAGGACACAACGGCAGTGGGATGGACATGGGCTTGAGCGGGATTCGAACCACCAACCCTTCGATCATTGGACGACCCGCTCTACCCCTGAGCCACGCCGCCCCACAGTAGGGCATATCGGTATTTGTACATAAGTTATTTACAGAGCATGGAGGACATGCTAGGTCCTTTGGTAGTGCAATACACTGTTACTGTTACTATACTATTTTTAAAGTGACCTTTCTTTAGTGGCCATAAGTGTGGGCGTGTGCAGCATGAGTGTGTGCTTGCTCATGTTAAAGTGGCTGCTAGTGTGCGAGCATGTACAGCGTGCGTGTCGTGTGTGTGCTCATGTGTGCTTGTGTGTGGAGAGTTCAGTGTTCAAGGCTCTGATGGCCTGGGGGAAGAAGCTGAGTCGAAGTCTTTCTGTCCTAGTAGCTGGGGTTCGCAGGCGTCTGCCTGACCTCAGCAGCTGGAACAGGCTGTTCTTGGGGTGGTGAGGGTCTTTCATTATTCTGCAGGCTCTGGATTTGCACCTCTTGTTGTATAGAACCTGCAGGGGAGGTAGTGCAATACCTGTGGTACGCTCGGCTGAGCGCACCACTCTCTGTAGGGCCTTCTTGTCCTGTGCCGTGTTGTTTCCATACCAGGCAGTGATTACTGTAGGCTAAATGAAACTTTGCATCAAAGGACCAAAGTATAAATCAGCAACATGTTGAGGACTTATGCATCTGGATCAGAAAAAAAGTTGTGGATGAAAAAGTAAGTACAGTGTTTGTAAAAGCTTGTATGCTAACAGTAGCTAGCCAATTTGTTAGCTACCTTTAGCTTAGATTATACATCACAATGATGATCACCAAGCTAACCTACTGTACACAGTAGGGCTGGGCAATTAATCGAAACAAAATCGCGATATCGATTCATAGACCTATGCAATCTCATTTCTAAGTTAAGACGATTTTTCTTTTATTAAAAAAAAAGTTATAATTTTTTTTCTTTTTTTTTTACTTTTTAAATGATTTACTCTGGGTTGAACATGATTTGTGGAACTCCCTCTGGTTTTCTGGTTGTGGTATTCACTGACCTTTGGGAAGTATTTCGACATGTACATGGGTACCTTAGTGGTGTAGTGTATCTTGTAGACCAGGCCCATTGCAAGTTGCTGTACTCTGTCGTCTACTCTAAGCCATCCTAGGTTGTCAAAATGGGCAGGGGTGAGGTGGGTTCTAGGAGTAAGGTCAAGCAGTAGTCTGACCAGTTTGTTCTGTGATGGTTATAATCTTGTTTTTAGTGACTTTGAGGTGGTTTGGTATGAGGTGCAAGCATAGTCGTAGTACCCTTGAATGAGTGCTCCTGTTAGAGTCTTCAGGGTATTCTGGTTTACCAGAGAGGAAATCCGGTACAAGAATCTTGTTCATTGGTTGACTTTTTTGATTACATTGGTTGCCATTTTGTCAGAATTTCGGAGCCTTATGGAGAAACCATGGCACCCCCCTGACTAAAAGTTTCTGGATGTAATTTAGCCTAATCAGCATGGCTATGAGTCTTTCACCCTTTACACATCTAGCTTTGGCGTGGATTCATTGTTTAGATCGCTAGCATCAAAGTCAAGGTAGACCGCGCTCTCAGTATCTGACACTGGGTGCTGAAATCCCAAGGATTATATGGAAGAAAGCAGGAGACCGGACCAGCACTCTCAGATTTAAAAATTGTTTTTAATGGCAGCCTATAGAACAGACATGTTTCGGAACAGGTGTTCCATCTTCAGTGTTAATAGGCTAGCAATGGTAGCTTGTACAGGTGGGAGCTATATACCATGTGGGCAGGAAGTGACATCATTGAGGTGAGCTTGGGAATGCTAGTCAACTTTGACCTCCATAGTAAGGACTTTATAATGTAAAATGTTAAAAACAAATATAAACCAGAAACTAAATAAGCCAATTGCAAACCCATAAGAAAAGAACAACAAAAACAGAAGGAAAAACAAGAGGAACACTTTTCACCATTCGTAAAAATAATAATAATAGTAATAATAATATAATCATGATAATAAAAGTAATAAAAATCACTTATTGTAGGAAACAGGATAACACGTTTTATTTCATTCATTCCCTTTGGTACAGTACCATTAAACAAATGAATATAGTAGCCTGTCTCCCCCTCTAGAGGGCATTGTAGACTAACTCTAGTCCCATAAACAGTAAGATTGCATTAGGAGAAATAGCGAGCTACGGAACAAACGATCACCCTTTAGAAAGGACATTGTGGTGCTAATCACTCAAATATGCATATGCAATGTTACCAATGTTAGTAATGGTGTATATCTCCGGGACCGATGAACTTTTCTTTTGCTTACTCCTCCTCGTCTTCCTATGGCCCATCTCACCGGTCGTGGTGGAAGGGGGCCGTCCGGAAACATCGACTGTCTGCGGAGGGAGTATTACGGAGACATCTCTTTCCTAGGTCGGTCTCTGGGCTGCCAAGTAGGCCTGCGGGAGTGCAGGAAGCACCATGTGTGTAGATAGTCTTGCTCGTCTCTTCGTCTCTAGCATCTCTTATGCCGCTCGATGTCTTGCCTTGGCGATAAGCCGGCCCCTCGGGATGATGGCGTCCTGCCAATAGTTAGTGAGGGTCACGCCATGGAGTAGGATACGAGTCTCTCTCTGCTTAAGGCGATAATGAGTCTTGTGACTCCATCGTTGTAGCTACGAAAGCTGCTGTATTATTATACTTATATTATAATTGTATTTATATAGCCCGAGATCACAAGGCATTGCCCCCATGGACTGCACAGTCAAGAAGAAACATCAATGGACCAAGAACAAAAACAAAACCACCATAAAATCCAGATATGCAACACTCCCAGACTTTCCCCAATGAAGATATGGAACGACTCACCAAAACCTAGCATATATACATGAAATGAAACACATATACATACATGGTAGCAATAGTAACAAAGGTATAAGAACATTTAAAAACATTTTTATAAATAGAGCTAAAAACAACAACATAAAGCATAGGAAAACAAGCACTGGTATGAAAATAAGATAAAGGCTCAAAGTCAAGGCTCGGAGGTCAAAAGTATCATAGTCGTATTCCCCAGGGGGCAAGGAGAACTGCTCGGATCCAGTTGAAGTATCCCTCGATACATCCACTCAGAGAGACAGAGACAGGGGTTAGAGAATCTCAAATAACATCAATAAAAATAAACAGACAAATAAAATAAACAGACATCCGAAGTGAACTAACCAGATTAAACGAAGGGTCTATCCCCGACCAGGTGAGATCAGGGCAGGCTGAAAGAGAGAGAGAAAGAAAAGATGGGTCTTAAGCAAGAAAAAAAAGAAAGAAGCATGGCTAAAATATATTGTGTAGTCTGCCCCATTGTTCTGACCAGGATACGTTCCTTTTTACCTCATTGATGCGTGCGCACACTGAGTCTGATGTGGACAAGAACGTTTATTTTTTGTATATTTTTGTATTATCATTTCCCCCCTACTTTTTCCATTTTTCTCCTATCCAATGTTAGTCGTTATGCCAATTTCCACTCCCCTTCCTGGTCGTTGCGCACTCTACCCCCTACCGTCGGTCTGGGAGGACGGAGACGATCACATGCTTCCTCCAACACATGTGTAGCCAGCCCACCGCTTTTTTTCACCTGGCAGCGCGGACTCTCACCGGGAGAGTGTAACGTGTGGAAAGTCACACTACCTCTCCCAGATCCTTCCCTTGCTGTGCACGCGCCCCGACCGAACTGTAGGAGTCGCTGTTTACAACGACCAGGACCCACCCACGCCGGCTTCCCACCCGCTAACATTGCCAATTGTGTTAGTATGGACGGTCGGCCAAGCCGGAGGCACCACAGCTGGATTCAATCCCACTGGCTCTGTGGTGGTAGACAGACGCTTAGTCCGCTTAGGCCGCCCGGACAAGAAAGTTTTAAGGAGAGTGGGCAGTCCTCTTCCCCTAATATTGTTCCTTTATTGAGCCAGGAAGGATATATGAGTAGAGGACACACAGGAGAGACACTTCTGGCAGGACTGGATCCAAGGCCAGGAGACCAGGAGGATGGATACATATACTGTACAGTTCTAGAGGCAGGGGTCTACTCTACACCATCCTTTCCACCCTGTTCTTACCCGAGGGGGAAGGAATCCCAACCAGAGCAAAATGACCAATGCAGTTTGTGCAGAGTTCCCGGACACATTGCCACACGTGCATGTACGCAAGCATGCATGTATAAACACACACACGCGCGCGCCTACGCACGCACCTACGCACGCACGCACACACACACACACACACACACACACACACACACACACACACACACACACACACACACACACACACACACACACACACACACACACACACACACACACACACACACACACACACACACACACACACACACACACACACACACACATATTTGGCAACCCTCTCTGTCACCTCAGTGATACGGTGCAGCGCCCCAGGAGATTTGTGAGCTCATTTGGAAGCACATTAAAGCACCCCTCGCTCTGTCTTCGAAAGAATCCCCCAACCCTTTTGACAATATTTCATTGTGAAATGTGCAAAACTCATTATAGCGGTTGACGCCGGGGTATAGATCTCAGAGATACATGCACTTTTGGGGAGGAGGTAGTGTGTGGGAGGAAGGATGTCTCTAAATTGGATCTACCATCATTTCAGGTGAAGGGGAGGTTGTGAAGGAAGAGATGAGTGCCATTTGAAAAACAATTTGGCCGTTATGATATACAAGTGAAACTGTGCGCCACCCATAAGAGCGAGTGACGGCGTCTCCTTAAAGAGATTTGCTCATGGACATTTTCCCAGCGAGTTTGACTTCACTTAAAGACAATGCTACTGTATGCTTGTGACACAGGCAGCCTTAAATGTGAAAAGGGACTTTGTTTCCTAATTAGTGCCCATCCCCGGCTCTCGCCCATTGACGCACAGCTCTCAATAAAAGAAAATAAAAAAAGCACCCCCAAGTTTCCTGTGCTTTCACACAGTGTTCAAAGAAAAGGCGGATGCTCCTTTTCAGCACGTTGACAGAACGCACTGTATGGAAGCTTTCAGATTAAGACTTTCGGCTCTCCGCATTGTTCAGCCTATGGTGGCAGCGGCACTCTCGATTCTCAGGCTTTACAAAGCCCCCTTTTGCCAGGCAGCCAACAAACGATTAGCGAGGACAATTACCCAGAAAGGGCCCTGCCAAGCAACAAGGGTAAAGAAGAGAGGCTCCATTAGCTTGTGTAGCCCAACCCACCACCACCACCACCACCGCTGGGGACTCTTCCACTGGGCTTCTGGCAGACACTCGCAAATGTAATGGGATGTTTTCATGTAGCCCCACATGTAAATATGGTACCTTGACATGTTAATAGCCAAGCGTGCAGAGAGGGTTGCTAATTAGTTGGGAGGCACACAAAGGGAAACAAAGAGAAGCAGTTCCGCGATGAGAAATGCACCGTATGATGTTAGACGAAAATACACGGCCATAAATCTGGCCATTGTTAAGACGTGTTACCACTGATGATGTGAACTTACATGGCTCAACACGCTTTAATCAACACGTGGTTATCCCAATAGGTAAAGTAATCCAGAATTACCAGTGGGTGTTGGGCCTCAATCCATTATTGGACCAAGTCCTTCACTTGCTGCCAGACAGTTTCTATTATCCACTTGGTTCTGTTCTGTGAGCTGTAGGTCTGAACTGAAATGAGACCGTCTACCCCCAGTGATTATTTCTACAGTGACTCCCATGATGTCAAGACATCACACGTGCTCCCCGAACCACGTGCTTTCAAGTGCTCCTGCCCTCCCGACTTGTAAACACTCTATTCCAATTGGCTCAGAAGCCCTAGGAAGCGCATATCTGGGTAATGTCACAGCCATCTTTTATTCACGCGGAGAGAGCACCGGGGTTGGCCCCGCTTGAGACCGTGACACAAACCCGGAACACAAATTGAATCGGCCTACTCTGTGTTCCTCACCGTCTGGCGGGGGAACAGCTGTGGCAGCCGCGGAAGGCGGCATGTATAAGAAATGAACAACAAGGACATGTCAGACACAAGAAAAAGCAACGAGAGGGGGGAAGAAGAGAGGCAGAGGCGGCTTAATGTCTCAGACAAGCAAAAGGCTAAGGGGGATGACAGTGTGCTGGCGTGAGCTGTTGCAGCTCCCTAGGTAGGCTGTGTGTTGTTATGTTAGTGCCAGGTGACTTACTGTAAGCTTTGTTTGGCACTGTGGCAGAGACAGAGAATCATGTTGAGGCATAATGATGTGTAAAGTGACTTACAGTGCCAGTGTAAGCGTGGATGTAGATTGTTAATGTGGTCTCAGACTGCTAGGCGACCAGCTAAAGCATGCAAGCATCACACACCAGTGCAGGAAGAGATGAGAAAGAGAGAGAGACACACACACACACACACACACACACACGCACGCATGCACGCACACACACACACACACACACACACACACACACACACACACACACACACACACACACACACACACACACACACACACACACACACACACACACACACACACACACACACACACACACACACACACACACACACACACAGAGTAGCTAGTGTAGCGGCCTTTCACTCACTTTCACATACTGCTTGAATTAAGGGGTTTAGTGTCACACAGAACCATTTTCACACATTGCAGTAGGTATCATCCAAGAACCCAAAAGCAATCAACTAATATTTAACCATATGGTGGAGACTCAAAATGACTAGTGGATCACTTCAACGCCATACTGGGAAACTTCCTCTGCTCTCTTCTAATTAAAGGGTAATCGCCACTCAATGTAAGAACCCATAGAGGTGCAGAAGCATTTTATGCGAATCATATGTTGATTTCATGTGTGAAACATGGTACAATATGTTTAGATGTATATTTGAATGTTTAGCTAGCACATTAGCCTCTTCAAAATTTTAATCATCTGCGCCCTGAGAGGAAGGTTTGCCCTGAGTGGGGTGTATTGCATAACTTTTTGATTTTAGAAGATAGACAGTCATGGCACCTGAGTAGTCGTCTGTAAAAGACTGCAACTGCATACTTATGACCTTCTAAGCTTGGGGTTCTCATGGGACCGGCTAAATCAGTGTGGACCAACTATAAAGGTTCTTTAGCCTTTCTGTCTGGCTCCCTATTCCTTGTCTGGGTGAATTTTCCTTTTGTACATATTTCACACAGCTGTGTCTATGTGGGAAATAAATCAGTATGCCATTTGCAAAAGGATCTCTTGAACTAAAAAAATGTAAAAGAAAACTGGCCACATTTTGTCAAAAGTTAATGATACAAAATAACAGTATGAAGAGTGTTCTTCAATGTGATTTTCTTTGGAATGATGATGTATTTCTAGTTCTTGAGTGGTCAAAAAGTTGTTGAGCGGTCAGAAAAGTTGTTATGCGGTTAAAGGTTCTTGAGCAGTCAAAAAGGTCTCAACAGCTCAATAGTACCAAAGCTGTGCAACTGGTTGCATCAACCCAACATTTTTGTTTGGAAACGGCCATCTAAACTTTCAAAACACAATGTTTATTAGAAATTTAAGATTCTTAAATATGAATAGAAAATATTGCCACACACAGTGCCAAGCTGCAGGTCTACGTTGAATCGTGGGGGTTCCAGCTCTTTAATGGTTTATACCACTTCTATGTTGTGTCTACTGTTGACCTTAACCTCCACCCTTCCTACCCCCCATAAAAAAAAATATATATATATATCTAACCCTGACTAACCTTACTGTCATGCACTTGTCCTAATAAACTAACCTACACTGTAACATGCAACACTTTGATAAACATTGTTACTCAGCTGATAGAGTTGTACCCTTCTTGCTGTCTTGTCGTACAGAACTTGTAAGTCGCTTTGGATAAAAGCGTCAGCTAAATGACTAAATGTAAATGTAAACCACCTCCTGTGGAAGATGTTTTTTCTCCTTGAAAATGTTGTCTATAATCCCCTCTCAAAACTCTTCAGAGCTCCCTCCTGAAGAAGCAGGTCCCCAGAACCCCCTAGTGATAAAGATGACTCAGGGGGTTAACTACAAACTCATTACTCAGCTCAGTCCATGCTCTACTGGTGTTACCGCTATGAAGCTGCCTTCTCCTGTCTTCTCCACTTTACCACTTGATTGTCTCTCAAAAGCTGCTGTCAACCTCAAGTCTCACTCCCAATGTGATACATTTTCACAATCCTGATGAAAAACAATCTAAGAAAGTTTTGAAGGGGGGAAGAAAATTGAATCAAAGCGAACAAAGCCGAATAAATTGGCTCGGGCATGTGATATTTAGAGTATGCCTAATCCAGGGACATGCTGTCCATATATAAAGTGGGTAAAATGAGCTGCTGGCTTAAAGCTAATGAGATATTTGCCAAACCTCTTTTGTGAGCGTTGAGCGAATGATTGCCTTGCTGGCACTAATATGAATGAAGTATCATGGAGTTGAAATTGATTCAAGATGAGAATTTCTTTTTTTCAAGAAGCGTGAACAACTTGTGCTCAAGCCTATTGATAGCATTTTGATCGTAGCCATATTAGTCGCAAACAACAGGTGATCATTAAATGACAACCTTGGCCAATAAACTGTGGCATTGCACCATATTGTATGGAAACATACTATACTATTGTAATGTTCTGTGGTTTTGTGTGTCACTGTTAGCTGGGGGTATGTTCCCCCCCGGGAGAGATAGGAGGTGGCACCGGAAGTTAGTTTGTTGTCGTGGAATATATGTGAAAGCAGGTAGCTGTGTGTGAAGACGAGCGAGGTATTCACCTGTATGTAACCAATAGCAATGGAATTAAACAACCCCAAAGAAGCATAAACCCCTCCTCATTCTTCCTAACAATAAGAGTATGACAGGACGCTACATTTGGTGTCTGAAGTGGGATCGGACTTACGCGCACTTTGTACCGTGGGGAGCTCCGCTGTTGCTGGCTAGCTACGTCACGTTAGCTTAGCAATGACGGCAAAAGAAGAGCCACGCCGCGAGATTAAACAGGAGAGGGAGGATGAAGGTCTGTCAAGTGGACTTCCAGACTTGGAAAGATGGCAGGTTGTTGCCGAAGTCGGGGTTGGCAATCTCGGAGGACGGGAGAGTGACGGTCACGCGACGGCGGCGCCGGTACCCCACCCGGTGGCGTCCGGTAGGGATGACATGCAGAGCGTGGCACAATGTGGAGGTGCACACGGCGGTTGGAGAGCAGACCAGGCGCTGAAATATTCTGGTAAAGGCAGTTTGGAGGTGTTTTTTATGCAATTTGAGCTGGCAGCCGAACTGAATGGCTGGCCTATGGACAATAAAAAAAGGCTGCCTGTCTCGTTTTGTCCCTCACGGATGATGCCCTGGCATGCTTGAGTGCGCTGGGCCCGGAAGAGCTGAGAGACTATGGAGCTGTGGTGGGGGTGCTATAGAGGCGTTTCGGTCAATGTCACAAAAAAAGCATTGTGGTCACAGAGCTATGCAACCGGCACAGACGGCCCGGTGAGTCCCTTCGTGCACTGGCAACTGACATTGAGACACTCACGAGACGGGCATACATTCACATACCCCCCGTGGTGTTGAGTGAGTACGCCAGAGATCAGTTTGTCCAAGCCGCGAGACCTGCGTGAGCAGATTCAGCTGAGGCACCCGAGCACGCTGCAGGGGGCTTTGGAGCTGGCGCTGGAGCTGCTTGAGTTTCCCTGGGGGCCCCACTGTTAAGATGATATTCCCCCCACTTCCCCTGAGGTCAGCGCCACTGGCGGTGAGGGCAGCAGAGACACAGTTTCACTCTGCATGCCCCCTGGACAGTCACGGTAGCTCCCGCTCCCGGAATACCCGCCTGAGATATTCCCCTGCCTACTCGACGGCTGAACGCTCACCCCCCCCATGCCCCTTGCCCCTGACATGCAGCTCCCCTCACCTGCTGGCACTTGGTGCATCACCAAATAGACACAGGGGACGCCCGGCCTATCAGATCACCAGCCCGCCGCCTTCCCATGGCGTACAGAGAAGCTGCAGAGTGCGCCATTGATGAGATGCAGCGTGCCGGCATCATAGAGCCCTCTGCCAGTCCCTGGGCTTCGGGAGTGGTGATGGTAAAGAAGAAGAACACCTCCAAAATGAGATTCTGTGTCGACTACAGACCACTGAACAAGGTGACAAAGAAAGACTCTTACCCGATGCCCCATGTCGATGAGGCACTGGACACAGTGGCTGGTTCATCCTGGTTGTCCTCACTAGACTTACATGCTGGCTACTGGCAGGTGCCCCTCGACCCAGAGTCTAAACCTAAGACAGCCTTCTGCACACCGAGGGGGCTGTGGCAATTCCGTGTCCTCAGCTTTGGGCTGTGTAACGCCCCAGCCACGTTTGAAAGGCTAATGGAGAGCGTGTTGGCTGGCATTCCCTCGGAGGAGTGCGTTGTGTACCTGGACGACATACTGGCCCACGGCAGCTCCTTCCAGGCAGGCCTTCAGATGCTGAGATGGGTCCTGGGGAGGATAGCCGAGGCAGGACTGAAACTTCACCCCGAGAAGTGCCACTTCATGAGGAGAGAAGTGGAGTTCTTGGGACACAATCTGACGGGAGAGGGCATCAGCACGCAGGAGGGGAAGATAAGGGCGGCCAAAGAGAGCTTTGTGGGGCTCGCCTCATATTACAGGAGGTTTGTGAGGGGGTTCTCCTGCATCGCTGAGCCCATATTTCGACTGAAGGTGAAAGGCCCTTGTTACGTTCCAGCATGTGGCTGTTGTATGTTGTTTGTACTTTTGTGCCTCCCCCCCTTTCTCTCTCTCTCTCCTTCTCTCTCTCTCTCTCCAACTCCCTCCACCTGCTATACTCTGATCCAGGTTCCTGTCCTTCATCAGGACACTAATTGGAAACCAGCCAGTCATCCCAGCCATCAAGCAAATCACCAGTTGACCAATCGGAAGCCCTCCTCTTGTTTTAAAACCCATGTGGCACTTCCTGTTTCCCCCCTTCTTTTTGTCTATATGCTGTTGGTCAAATGTTTGATTCTGATATATTTAGCCAACTTGGTACACGTGTATGTGTGTGTGTGTGGGTTGGGAATTGGAGCAGGTAAGGGCCCAACACATTTGGTGCTACACGTAGTGGTATTATTGTCTAGACACACTAGGTAAGGAGTGATGCCACTCATTGTAGGTTTTGGACATAACGTTTGGTTAGTCAGTGTAGGTAGTGAGTAGTAGGTTTTATTTGACCTTTGTGTTTGTATATAGGTAGACAAGATATTCCTTACTGAGTTAGTTGTGTTTTGTTTTACTTAGTTTATTCCTTTGGCATCATTCAAGCTCCTTTTCCCTTCTCCCCCCCCCCCTTTTCCCCTTGGTTGTGTGTATCAAATCCACCATTGTCATTGTCTATTAGTCTGTTTTGTTTGTATATATAAAAGGCACAATATATATTACTTTCTTTCACCTAAACTTGTTGTGGGCATTGAATTATTTATAGTTTGGTTAATTTATCACTAATTACAACACAATCATCTTTTATGTTATTCACCCCTTCCCCTAGACATACTGGGGTTGTAACATAAAATGGGGGCTCAGTCCGGGATCTCCTGTAAAGGGTTCCTGGTTTTGATAATTGTTTGTGGTGATGATCCACATAATTAATTCTTTCCTACTGTTATTGGTATTTTGTAATTGGTGTACTGTTGCTGTCCACTGCTGACATGGCACAGTTTACCATAGATCAGTTTGTTCAGAATCCCTCTGTTGACATTTTTGTTAAGTGCCGAAAGGATTATTTGTTACTGATAGGCAAGCACTATGGTCTCCAGATATCAAGGTCTCTGCTTAAAAAAGAGATTAGGTCTATGGTGTTGGACAAATTGGTGGAGATGGAGATACTTGTGTTGCCAGAGCAGCCTGGTTCTAGTGCCTTGGAGGAAGAGGGGACTACAGAAGTTAGTTCTCCTTTGTTTCAGGAGGAGCAACAAAAGTCACCGGTTGGCTTGGGTGCGAAGGCAGAGGTGAAACCACCTGCTACCTTACCGCGCTTTGACCCGCTCTCTCCTAGCTCAACCAGTTCAGTGGTTGATGCACGAATGAAAATTCGCTTGACTCGGCTTCACATGGAAGCTCAAGAGAAGGCTGAGGCACGACAAATTGATTTCAGGCTAGCAGTACGCAAGCTGGAAATCGAGGCTGAAACGGCTGTTAAAATACGACAGCTGGAGTTGGAAAATGCAAGAGATGGTTTCCAGTCTCCGATGGCACCATCTTCATCTCAATCAATTCTGTCTAGGTCATTTGACATAAGTAAAAATATATCTCTGGTTCCACCTTTTCGGGAGACCGAAGTAGATGCCTACTTCAGTGCATTTGAGCGTATTGCTACATCCCTTCAGTGGCCGAAGGAGGCATGGCCTCTATTGTTACAGTGTAAACTGAGTGGAAAAGCTCAGGAGGTGATTTCTTCTCTGTCCATTGATGATTCATTGCAATATGACATTGTGAAGTCTGTTGTTCTCCGTGCATATGAGTTGGTGCCAGAGGCCTATAGGCAACGATTCAGGAATCACAAGAAGTCCTCAAGTCAGACATTTGTTGAGTTCGGCAGAGAGAAGGGAACTCTTTTTGACAAGTGGTGTAGTGCTAACAAGTCTACGGACTACAACTCTCTTAGAGAACTGATGCTGTTGGAGGAATTTAAGAATTGTGTGTCGGAACGCATTGTGGTCTACTTAAATGAGCAGAAGGTAACTTCTTTGTCACAGGCTGCAGTGTTTGCGGATGAGTTCACGCTTATTCACAAAACTGTCTTTACACCATCCCGTAGTGATAGGTTTGCAGGGTCACTTCCTGAAGGCCCTGTGTCACAATCAATCCATATGACACTGCCACCTGCCCACTCAAAAACCGACCGTGAATGTTATTACTGCCATAAGACTGGGCATCTCATTGCTGACTGCCACATTCTTAAACGTAAACAGCAAGGTCAGAGTTCAGGCCAGACAAAAGGGGTAGGCTTTGTTAAGACAATTAGGCCGTCTGCCTCAGGTCAGCCCACCGAACCGGATCCTAGTTTTAAGCCATTCATTTTTGATGGGTTAATTACCTCACTGGAAATCCGAGTGATCAGAAGTCTGTTCATATCCTAAGGGATACTGGTGCTAAGCAGTCCTTCCTGCTTGCTAACGTTCTGTCCTTTTCTGACCAAACGTCCTGTGGTTCTAGTGTTATAGTGCAGGGAATTGAAATGGGTTTCATTCCTGTGCCGTTGCATAAGGTCCACGTCCAGTCAGCTTTGGCTTCTGGGTTCTTTGATATTGCTGTGCGTCATGCATTGCCAATCGAAGGTGTTGCCTTCATTATGGGTAATGACATAGCTGGAGGAAAGGTGATGCCAGTGCTAGAAGTATTGGATCAGCCAGAACAGTGTCCTGTGTTAGACCTTGGTCAGTTATTCCCTGAGGCCTTCCCTGCCTGCGTGGACACCCACGCTCAGTTACAAAAAAGGGAAGAAATGGGTGATATGGTTAATCTGGCTGACTCTGTTTTAACATTCTTATTTGTTAGTGATGACATTCTAACTGCTAGCCCTGATGTCTCCAGGTGCCCACTGGAAGAGACCAAAGGTCACCCAAACTCTACAGACCAGACCAAGAGTGGCTGTATTCCTCAGTTACCTGTGACTTGTGAAAAGGTTGTAGGCCTTTTGATAAGTATCCCTGACCGCAAGCGCAAGACTCGTGTTTGCCATGTTAACATGTTGAAGTTGTATCACCTTAGAGGGAACCCTCAACCAGAGGAGGTAGAGGAAAAAAGCAACCACCTCAGTTGCTTCAGTTCAGGTGATTGCTTCTGGTGTTACTGATGATGTTGATTACAAACAACTAAACAATAGTGTGTTTGCTCCAGTATCTACTGTTTGGTTTCTTTTTCTTTTTCTGTTGCTGTCGACTAGTTTTCTGTTGCCGCTGACTAGTTTTCTGTTGCTGTCGACTCGTTCTCTGTTTCTGTCTACTCGTTTTCTGTTGCCGTCAACTCGTTCTCTGTTGCCGTCAACTCGTTCTCTGTTGCTGTCGACTTGTTCCGTTTGCCGTCGACTCGTTCCCTGTTGCCGTCGACTCGTTCTGTTTCTGTCGACTCGTTTTCCGTTAGCCGTCGACTCGTTCCCTGTTGCTGTCGAATCATCATAATCGACCCGAGTGGTTGTTGTACCAACAGCACTCTTTTTATTTTTTGGGTAATGGGTTTGTTTTTGTGTACGGGGGTGTTACGTTCCAGCATGTGGCTGTTGTATGTTGTTTATACTGTTGTGCCCCCCCCCCTCCCTTTCTCTCTCTCTCTCCTTCTCTCTCTCTCTCCCACTCCCTCCACCTGCTATACTCTGATCCAGGTTCCTGTCCTTCATCAGGACACTAATTGGAAACCAGCCAGTCATCCCAGCCATCAAGCAAATCACCAGTTGACCAATCGGAAGCTCTCCTCTTGTTTTAAAACCCATGTGGCACTTCCTGTTTCCCCCCTTCTTTTTGTCTATATGCTGTTGGTCAAATGTTTGATTCTGATATATTTAGCCAACTTGGTACACGTGTATGTGTGTGTGTGGGTTGGGAATTGGAGCAGGTAAGGGCCCAACACATTTGGTGCTACACGTAGTGGTATTATTGTCTAGACACACTAGGTAAGGAGTGATGCCACTCATTGTAGGTTTTGGACATAACGTTTGGTTAGTCAGTGTAGGTAGTGAGTAGTAGGTTTTATTTGACCTTTGTGTTTGTATATAGGTAGACAAGATATTCCTTACTGAGTTAGTTGTGTTTTGTTTTACTTAGTTTATTCCTTTGGCATCATTCAAGCTCCTTTTCCCTTCTCTCCCCCCCCCCCTTTTCCCCTTGGTTGTGTGTATCAAATCCACCATTGTCATTGTCTATTAGTCTGTTTTGTTTGTATATATAAAAGGCACAATATATATTACTTTCTTTCACCTAAACTTGTTGTGGGCATTGAATTATTTATAGTTTGGTTCATTTATCACTAATTACAACACAATCATCTTTTATGTTATTCACCCCTTCCCCTAGACATACTGGGGTTGTAACAGCAGGGGGCCTTGGAGCTGGCGCTGGAGCTGCTTGAGTTTCCCTGGGGGCCCCACTGTTAAGATGATATTCCCCCCACTTCCCCTGAGGTCAGCGCCACTGGCGGTGAGGGCAGCAGAGACACAGTTTCACTCTGCATGCCCCCTGGACAGTCACGGTAGCTCCCGCTCCCGGAATACCCGCCTGAGATATTCCCCTGCCTACTCGACGGCTGAACGCTCACCCCCCCATGCCCCTTGCCCCTGACATGCAGCTCCCCTCACCTGCTGTCACTTGGTGCATCACCAAATAGACACAGGGGACGCCCGGCCTATCAGATCACCAGCCCGCCGCCTTCCCATGGCGTACAGAGAAGCTGCAGAGTGCGCCATTGATGAGATGCAGCGTGCCGGCATCATAGAGCCCTCTGCCAGTCCCTGGGCTTCGGGAGTGGTGATGGTAAAGAAGAAGAACACCTCCAAAATGAGATTCTGTGTCGACTACAGACCACTGAACAAGGTGACAAAGAAAGACTCTTACCCGATGCCCCATGTCGATGAGGCGCTGGACACAGTGGCTGGTTCATCCTGGTTGTCCTCACTAGACTTACGTGCTGGCTACTGGCAGGTGCCCCTCGACCCAGAGTCTAAACCTAAGACAGCCTTCTGCACACCGAGGGGGCTGTGGCAATTCCGTGTCCTCAGCTTCGGGCTGTGTAACGCCCCAGCCACGTTTGAAAGGCTAATGGAGAGCGTGTTGGCTGGCATTCCCTCGGAGGAGTGCGTTGTGTACCTGGACGACATACTGGCCCACGGCAGCTCCTTCCAGGCAGGCCTTCAGATGCTGAGATGGGTCCTGGGGAGGATAGACGAGGCAGGACTGAAACTTCACCCCGACAAGTGCCACTTCATGAGGAGAGAAGTGGAGTTCTTGGGACACAATCTGATGGGAGAGGGCATCAGCACGCAGGAGGGGAAGATAAGGGCAGCCAAAGAGAGCTTTGTGGGGCTCGCTGCCCGAGGCTGGGCATGATACAGTCAACATATAGCAAGAGAGGGAGCGAGAGAGAGCTCCCGTTCTACAGTCAATATACAGTGTACAGAGAGAGAGAGAGAGAGAGAGAGACACATTGGAAAGAAATTGAAATGCTATTTGGCCCTAAACAGAGAGTACACAGTGGCAGAATACCTGAGCACTGTGACTGAAGATCCTTGACTAGGTACAGACTCAGCGAGCACAGCCTAGCCATCGAGAAAGGCCGCCATAGGCAGACTGTGTGTGTTAGAAAGAGAGAGAGAGAGAGAGAGAGAGAGAGAGAGAGAGAGAGAGAGAGAGAGAGAGCATGTATGAGAGAGATAAGCAAAGATGAGCCCCTAGAGAGAGAGTGCATTAAGAGAGAGAGAGATATAGAGATATATCCACGGCGGGAATAGAATAGAGTGCATTAAGAGAGAGAGAATAGAGTGCATTAACTCATGACATCTTACCTGCACAAAGGAACGCAGGGCGAAAGGCCGCAACACAGGTCTCCACGTTGACGAAAGGCCTCTTGCTGGCGGGACAAAAAGCTATGGCCGGAGCCTTGTCATGGTGCAGGCCCGACTACATCTTCTGTCAAATATGATGTCGTAGTCAGAGAGTGCCAGGGCCCGCTATTCTCACGGCTAATGTCAATGGTCGTAGCACAAGCTAACAGCTAACTCTAGGCTAACTGATAGCATCAAGCTAACGTTCCCAGCCGAGCGAAAACGAGCAGCTAACGTCGTAGCTAAACAGCTAACTGAGCTAACACCAAGCTCACCTCCCTCGCACCAGGTGCTCAGTGACACCAGGCCACACACCGTTAGCTACAGCTAACTAGCTAGCCGGCCCGTTTGGAGAGAGAGAGAGAGATATATCCACGGCGGGAATAGAATAGAGTGCATTAAGAGAGAGAGAATAGAGTGCATTAAGAGAGAGAGAGAGAGTGCATTAAGAGAGAGAAAGATAGAGATATATCCACGGCGGGAATAGAATAGAGTGCATTAAGAGAGAGAGAATAGAGTGCATTAACTCATGACATCTTACCTGCACCAAGGAACGCAGGGCGAAAGGCCGCAACACAGGTCTCCACTTTGACGAAAGGCCTCTCGCTGGCGGGACAAAAAGCTATGGCCGGAGCCTTGTCATGGTGCAGGCCCGACTACATCTTCTGTCAAATATGATGTCGTAGTCAGAGAGTGCCAGGGCCCGCTATTCTCACGGCTAATGTCAATGGTCGTAGCACAAGCTAACAGCTAACTCTAGGCTAACTGATAGCATCAAGCTAACGTTCCCAGCCGAGCGAAAACGAGCAGCTAACGTCGTAGCTAAACAGCTAACTGAGCTAACACCAAGCTCACCTCCCTCGCACCAGGTGCTCAGTGACACCAGGCCACACACCGTTAGCTACAGCTAACTAGCTAGCCGGCCCGTTTGGAGAGAGAGAGAGAGATATATCCACAGCGGGAATAGAATAGAGTGCATTAAGAGAGAGAGAATAGAGTACATTAAGAGAGAGAGAGAGAGAGTGCATTAAGAGAGAGAGAGATAGAGATATATCCACGGCGGGAATAGAATAGAGTTCATTAAGAGAGAGAGAGAATAGAGTGCATTAACTCATGACATCTTACCTGCACCAAGGAACGCAGGGCGAAAGGCCGCAACACAGGTCTCCACGTTGACGAAAGGCCTCTCGCTGGCGGGACAAAAAGCTATGGCCGAAGCCTTGTCATGGTGCAGGCCCGACTACATCTTCTGTCAAATATGATGTCGTAGTCAGAGAGTGCCAGGGCCCGCTATTCTCACGGCTAATGTCAATGGTCGTAGCACAAGCTAACAGCTAACTCTAGGCTAACTGATAGCATCAAGCTAACGTTCCCAGCCGAGCGAAAACGAGCAGCTAACGTCGTAGCTAAACAGCTAACAGAGCTAACACCAAGCTCACCTCCCTCGCACCAGGTGCTCGGTGACACCAGGCCACACACCGTTAGCTACAGCTAACTAGCTAGCCGGCCCGTTTGGAGAGAGAGAGAGATATATCCACGGCGGGAATAGAATAGAGTGCATTAAGAGAGAGAGAATAGGGTGAGAGAGAGAGAGAGAGTGCATTAAGAGAGATAGAGATATATCCACGGCGGGAATAGAATAGAGTGCATTAAGAGAGAGAGAATAGAGTGCATTAAGAGAGAGAGAGAGAGTGCATTAAGAGAGAGAGAGAGAGAGAGATATCCACGGCAGGAATAGAATAGAGTGGATTAAAAACTCACCAAACGTCCAAGAGGATGGAGACAACCGCGTGGAGTTGACGAAGTTCATCTGTCCTCTTCATCTTGGCATAACAATGCTGCACGCGCTCTCTCTAGGTTAGCTCGAAATAGCCGGCGTACACATGATGTAACTCCTCCCTTCTTGAAAACAATCTGCAGAGCCAATATACATCTGCAGAGCCGCAGAGCCAGGAACATTCTACAAACGTGTCTAATGTGAAATATATAAGCATATAAGCAAAACTAGATTTTAGGTCTGTGATGGAAAAGGGCCTCGCGGGAAGGGGGGCCTCGCAAAAAAAAATTAAAAATAAAAAAAAATTATAAAAAAAATAACAAATAATTTTTTTTTTTTTTTTTTTGCGAGGCCCCCCTTCCCACGAGGCCCTGTGCGACCGCACTGCTCGCACACCCCCTGAGGCGGCCCTGTGTACATGTACCTTATATGTGACAAATAAGCTGGTCAGGAAGGCCAGTAACATGGTGGGAGTGGAGCTAGACTCTTCCTCTGTCAGAGAGGAAGAGCCTTGCTAAGCCGCTCTTAAAGCGCACCTACGGGAGGCTGCAATTCGAAACTGGCCACCGTAAATGCCCAAAACCCCCACCACCTCCTAATAGACAGTCTCCTCCCCACCGCATGTATATATTCCCTCCCCGCCGTATGTATATTTCTCTCCCACCCACCCACCCCCTCCTAATGTACAGTCCCCTCCCCATCATATGTATATACTCTGTCAGGATCTAGGGGTAACAGTACTGTATATTTGAATACCGTTTATGTCACAAATGTATCAGTACTAAATACCTATATGTCCCTATGCCATAAATGTCATGTATGTTGTGTATGTCATAAATGTCTATATGAATTGAAAATGGGGGACCCTGATGTAAACAAGACAAACGTCTTTATCAGGTCTGCATCCCCTTAACAATTGTGTGTATTGAGCCGTACTGTATTGTACCCATTCTGCAATCTGTTAAATAAAGTTTTCATTCATTCATTCATTCATTCATTCATTCATTCATTCATTCATTCATTCATTCATTCATTCATTCATTCATTCATTCATCCATTCATTCATTCATTCATTCATTCAAGCTCCACGCCATCATGAACAAACCCCTCCCACACGCTATACACAGACTTGGCTGATAGAAGGAGCATGTTCAGTGTTAGACTAAAAGACCCCCTAGATGCAACACTGAACGGCACAGGAAGTCCTTAATTCCAACAACCATCAGAGTATACAACGCATCACTGTGCCTCACTGCCTCACCACAGAGTGACAGTACAAACTCTGGTAATCTTCCTGGACTTTTTACTTCTTATTTTTACATATACACTTAAACATTTTTATTTAAAAAATTCTACATTTATTACACTACATTTTACTGTATATTTTTGGCTGTATATTTTAGAATGTATATATTTTAGAATGTATATCCCGGACTGTATTTTTATTGTTATTTGTGATTTTTGACTACCTAAACAACATAGGGGAGGAGCAAACATAGCTTGCATAGCAGCCTTCTAAACTCGAATTTGAAAATTACCTTGAAGAAAAAGTTTTCTGCCAGTGAAGTTTTGTCACAGATATTTGACGGTGAAAGTGACATAGGAGAGAATGTGTGTGAGACCCTGATTATGAGGCGTCCTCCTCTGATGAGAATGAGACCCTTAGTGCAGATGCTCCTGTTGTCTCTCAACCACAAGCAGACACGTTACTTTCCAAAAACAGAAAGTTATCATGGTCCCACTCCCCACTTGAACAACATAATATATATTATGTATGTATAATTGGGTGGGTGGGGGGGAGTAGGGGTAATGTTTTATTTAAATGGTTATTTAGGTAATCAACAAAGTAACATGAAGCACCTGAAACATACATTTGGGTACCACATTTGATTATGATCATTTTCTGGAGGTTTAAACTGCTGGGGTCAAAATGTCCCCAAGGATAAAGAGTGTAAAGTCAATTTGAGGATAACAGGAGGGTTAACAAAACCATTTAAAATAATTTTAGCCCTGCTAGATAGAGGTAGCAAATAACTCTAAGGATGGCAATAATAATAATAAACGTTATTTGTACAAATTCCATACAAGAATTACAGCCCAAAGTGCTTCACAGCAGAAAATACACTAGAATACATCAAATGAGCATAAAATAGACAGAATAAATGCAATGCAGAAAATATAAATACAAGATGATAGAAGTAGATGATCGTAGTGTTCTTGGGGGCAGGCCCGGACTGGCCATCGGGAGCACCGGGAGTTTTCCCGGTGGCCTGGCCTGCACAGATTTAAAAAAAAAATTATATAAAATTTTTTTGTATTAATTAATTTTTTTTTTTTTTTATTATTATAATTTTTTCTTTTTTTTTGCCATGCCATTGTTTCTAGTTGTGGCGGCGGTGCGGCGCGATAGTTAGATAACCTAGGTGGGTGGGGAACAACCAGGATTTCACTGTCTGCGACAGAGTTGGAGAACTATCTGACTCTCTCCCTCACGCTCACGATGGCTTCGGGTGCCTACTTTCCACCCGACGCCGGAGCAATCAACACACCCGGCGCCGCCGCAGAGGAACACACGGGAGGACGAGACGTCTCCACAGCAGGGAGCCGGCGGGATGGAATCAACACAGCCCCTGGCCCCTGCCCCCTCCCCACGGAATTCCACCACCAGACGGAATCAACACAGACGCCAGCAGATGAACATGACAAAGAATCTCACCCACCCCCCCCTCCCACACACGGACCACAAACTGGCAGAAATAAGACAACATTTCATTAGCGGTAAGGTAAACATACTATGTTTCTCAGAAACTAAACTGGACTCATCAGTAACAGACCCGGAAATTGAATTGGAGAACTATTCTTTAGTCCGCAATGACAGGAACAGGCATGGAGGAGGTGTCTGTATGTACATCCATAAAGACACCAAATGTATTAACCGTACAGACCTAGATCATGAGGCTATTGAAACTGTTTTTGTAGAAATTCTATTTGAAAGGGCTAAATCTGTTCTAGTCGGCACAATTTACAGACCGCCAGACCAAAATGGCTTTTATGATGTGTTGGATGCGTGCTTAGCTGGAGCTGAGGATACAGAAATTATTCTTATTGGGGATTGGAACACGGATATGCAACAAAAAGATGCACCGTCTTCAAATCCTACAATAGGTTTTGTGATCTGCATGGCCTCAGCCAGCTAATCACGCAACCCACACGTGTATGTGAGTCAACTCAGACTACCATTGACCTCATCCTGACCTCTGACAAGTCCAAGATCGCCAATAAAGGGGTTATAGCATGCGGGTTAAGTGATCATTATATGATATTCTGTACCCGTAAAAAGCTAAAACAAACGGCTGGCTGTCACAAAACAGTCACATCTAGAGACCTCAAAAACTACTCTAGCGAGGCCTTTAACCTTGAACTGGAGGGTCTGGACTGGTCAGATGAGCTCAATGGTACACTGGTTGAAGAAACATGGCTTGGCTTCAAAACCAAATTTTCAACGATACTAAACAACATGGCCCCCCTAAGAACCACCAGGGTAAAAAATCGCGCGGAGCCGTGGATGCACGCTGAAATACTGACCGCTATGAAAACCAGAGACAAAAAATGCTCTGAGTTTCGTAAAAGTCAGTCAAAGCTTACCATAAGCACGAGCAGTGAACTCCAAGCCCACGTGACTGAACTCAAACTGGAAAGAAACAGACTAAGAAATGATGTAAACTCCATGATAAGAACAGCAAAAAAAAAATTCATCAATGACAAAACCGAGGAAAACAAAAACAAACCATGTGAACTTTGGAAATTACTCAATAACCAACTAGGCTGCAGTAAAAAACTTAAAACCAGATTCTCAAACATAAACATGAAGACGGACAACACGCTCATCACAGAAAGCTGGATGTAGCCAATTACTTAAATAGTTTCTTCACAAACATAGCCACAACACTGGTAAACAAACTACCCTCCCACTCAGGGCATTATGGGGTAGAACACATAGTAGCATACTACAAGAACCTAGGGGTCCACAAAGACGACTTCAAACTGGAAATGGTAACAACAGATGAGGTACTCAAAAAACTGAGCGCCCTCCAACCTAACAAGGCCACTGGCCATGACAACATCCACTCCAAATTCCTCAGAGACTCAGCAGCCGCCATCACCCCAGTCATCACACACATAATAAACCTCTCCATAAAACAGGGACACGTCCCCAAGGACTTCAAAATCGCGAGAGTGACCCCTCTGCACAAAAAAGGCAGTAAATTAGACCCAGGCAACTACCGCCCTGTTTCTATCCTTACCTCCATCTCGAAAGTCATGGAAAATTTTTTATACGAACAGGTCGAAAAATACCCAGCGGAAAAAAATCTAATCTACGAATTCCAATCTGGCTTCAGAACATCCCACTCCACTGACACATGCCTTCTCTATTTAAACGACCACATCAAACAAGAGGTGGACGCGGGCAAATACTGCGGCATGGTCATGCTGGACCTACAAAAGGCCACTGTCAATCACACCATTCTGATTGACAAGCTAAAAGCAATTGGTTTTGATAGTCTATCAGTGAGCTGGATGCAATCCTACCTGGAGGGGAGAGAGCAGATGGTGGAGGTAAACGGTACCCTATCCCCCCCCCCCTCACAGTAAGCTGTGGTGTTCCACAAGGAAGCATACTAGGTCCGCTACTGTTCCTAATTTATGCAAATGACATGTCGTCAGCTTGTGACTGCAACTTGTTCCTGTTTGCGGACGACTCAGCCCTGCTGGTCTCTGACAAGAACAAGTTACAGGTTGAAAAAACCCTCAGCTCAGAACTAGGCAAAATCTGCATATGGCTCGCTGATAACAAACTATCATTACACATGGGCAAAACAGAGTCCATTCTCTTCGGTTCAAATAACAAACTCAGCAAGACCGACGGCTTCTCAGTTACAGTGGGTGACAATATTGTCACGAGGAAAGAAGATATTACCTACCTGGGTTCCATCCTAGAGGCAAATCTTTCCTGTGACAAAATGGCATCCAATGTAATCCCGCGGAAAAAAATCTAATCTACGAATTCCAATCTGGCTTCAGAACATCCCACTCCACTGACACATGCCTTCTCTATTTAAACGACCACATCAAACAAGAGGTGGACGCGGGCAAATACTGCGGCATGGTCATGCTGGACCTACAAAAGGCCACTGTCAATCACACCATTCTGATTGACAAGCTAAAAGCAATTGGTTTTGATAGCCTATCAGTGAGCTGGATGCAATCCTACCTGGAGGGGAGAGAGCAGATGGTGGAGGTAAACGGTACCCTACCCCCCCCCCCCCCCCTCACAGTAAGCTGTGGTGTTCCACAAGGAAGCATACTAGGTCCGCTACTGTTCCTAATTTATGCAAATGACATGTCGTCAGCTTGTGACTGCAACTTGTTCCTGTTTGCGGACGACTCAGCCCTGCTGGTCTCTGACAAGAACAAGTTACAGGTTGAAAAAACCCTCAGCTCAGAACTAGGCAAAATCTGCATATGGCTCGCTGATAACAAACTATCATTACACATGGGCAAAACAGAGTCCATTCTCTTCGGTTCAAATAACAAACTCAGCAAGACCGACGGCTTCTCAGTTACAGTGGGTGACAATATTGTCACGAGGAAATAAGATATTACCTACCTGGGTTCCATCCTAGAGGCAAATCTTTCCTGTGACAAAATGGCATCCAATGTAATAAAAAAAGTCAACCAACGAACTCGATTCTTGTGCCGGATCTCCTCACTGGTAAACAAGAATACCCTGAAGACTCTGGCAGGAGCACTCATTCAAGGGTACTACGACTATGCTTGCACCTCATGGTACCAAAGCACCTCAAAGGCGCTAAAAACAAAATTACAAACATCTCAAAACAAACTGGTCAGACTACTGCTTGACCTTACTCCTAGAACCCACCTCACTCCTGCCCACTTTGACAACTTAGGATGGCTTAGAGTAGACGACAGAGTACAGCAACTTGCAATGGGCCTGGTCTACAAGATACACTACACGACCAAGGTACCCATGTACATGTCAAAATACTACCCAAAGGTCAGTGAATACCACAATCACAACACCAGAGGGAGCTCCACAAATCATGTTAAACCCAGAATCGGCTCAAACATTTTGCTTGGTTAGTAAAACAGATACCATACTGTACTTTTACTGTAAACAGATAATATACTGTACTTATACTGTAAAAAGATACTATACTGTACTTCTCTTTTTTATACAATATTTGTATTGGGTTTTACAGTACACATTTCAGGTTTTCATTGTCGTCAGTTATTCTTAATTCCTTTTCTCCACAAGTTTATACGTATACCCACATACCCCCTCCCCCCTCCCCTTTTCTCTCTCTTAGCATCTTTGAGTTTGTTTTTACTGTTGTTATACAGAAATAATACGTACATTCATTGGTACCTCCAGTAGAATAGCTCGTACATAAATAAAAATAATTGAAAAGAAGAAAAGAACATTTAAATAAAAATAAAAATAAATATAAATAAATTACATCTTTATAACACCTTCAATGACGTGCCTCCGCTCTTCCCCGGGGTCTGGGTCACGACTGACCGCGGGAGAGAGTGGGGGGACTCATCCTATAGCAGCCCTCCTATATCTTCCCTTCTCAGATATTCATTAAATGGTTTCCATATATCCTCGTAAACCTCTATATTGTTCCTGAGGATATTATGTTATTCTCTCCATAGACATGCATTGTGCCATGTTCTTAATCCAAGCACCGATTGTGGGTGCGTCTATTTTCTTCCAATTGAAAGCTATTGTTCTTTTTGCCTGCAGTATAGCAAAATCAATACATTTAAATTGTTTGGTTCTCAGGTTCAAATTTATTGGATATAAATGTAGCAATATCATTTTGGAGTCTAATGGGATATTCACTGACAGGATATCTTTGATTTTATTCACCACCTCCCCCCAGAACTTCTTGATTTTGTCACATTCCCAAATATGTATAAAAGTTCCCCGATCCTCGGTACATTTAAAGCAACTGTCTGGTGTGTTGCTGTTGTATTTATTCAGTTTGACAGGGGTTATATAAGTCCACATCAGCCATTTGTATTGAAGTAGTTT
Source organism: Notolepis coatsorum (assembly GCF_963971535.1). NCBI lineage: Eukaryota > Metazoa > Chordata > Actinopteri > Aulopiformes > Paralepididae > Notolepis > Notolepis coatsorum. The sequence continues at coordinate 149,296,367 of NC_140167.1, forward strand.
TAAGCTAGTGTTGGCTGTTTGTGTCTGAGCCTCCTCACATGCTCTGTTCCAGTCCTCGTTTGAGATCTCCTCTCCCAAGTCCAGTCTCCATGCCTCCAATCTAGATATTGACGTCTCATCTGAACCAGATACAAGCCAGTTATAGAACATTGATAACAGGCCTTTGCTGTTGCAGTTCTTGATGATAATTTTATCTAAAGATGAAAGTGTAGAAATTGCCAGTGATTGGTTTTGCAGAGAGGAAATGAAACTTCTCAGTTGCAAGTATTTAAAAAAAATGCTTCCTTGGGATGCTGTATTTTATTGATAGTTCCTCAAAAGACATCAAGACCCCCTCTTTGTAAAGGTCAGATATTTTACTTATTCCTTCTTTTGTCCATAGTTTGAATCCGGCATCCAGTTTGCCTGGTTTAAATGAGACGTTTCCCCAGATTGGGCTGAATTGTGACATGGAGTTGTTTATTTTCATAAATTTCTTTACCTCATACCATACATTAATCATGTTAAGCACTATGGGGTGTGTAGTATGTTTTCTTAAATATTTTGGCTTAGCTGAATACATGTATAAATGTAGTGGTAGTTGCATTGGGTATGCTTCCACTTCCATCCATGATGGTGGGTCTTCCTTAGAAAAATAAAACATTACAGTTCTCAATTGTGCAGCCAGGTAATACCAATGAAGGTTAGGACAGGTCAACCCCCCTGCATCAAATGGAAGGTACAACAGAGATAGGCGGACTCTAGGACATTTCTTACGCCATATACATTTTGAGATGAGAGGCGCAATCTTTCCGAACATTCCTACCGGTGGTGCCAGAGGGATGTTTTGAAATAAGTATAGGAACTTTGGTAGTATGGACATCTTTAGTATGTTTATCCTCCCTATCACAGAGATGGGCAAGAACATCCATCTCTCTATGGATTTGAATACAGAGTCTATGGCTACGTTTAGACGAGCGTTTTGTGAACAGAAACCGCAAAAGTCATCTTGCGGTTTCACTTTTAATTTTACGTTTAGACAAGCGTTTTGGGGTGGAATTCTCCGTGCAGACGACGCTGTAACGACGGAGCCCCGCTGTCACACGATTGGCGCATATGTCACATGACGTGCTGTGAAGACCCGCCCTACTCTGCCTCTGATTCGCAGACTGTGGATGGGGAATGTGATTGGACCAAAGCAGAGTCACTCACAGACAGTGGGTCCACTCACGCCGCGGGACAGATTCTTGTGTATTTAACCCTTTCACTGCCACACGACAGCCGGTTGTGTGATAGTAAAGGGGTAACCTTCTGTCGTGTGGCAGTGAAAGGGTTAAAAGTACTGCCAATGTAGCCTTCAGGTGATCTCCGTTGATAATAGTCAGACATACTTGCTTTGTTTACGTCTCGGCTACTGGCGCATACCTGCTACCTGTGACGTAAGCAGTACGCGCGACCAGAGCCGTGACAACCCTTTCGTCATCGTTTTAACAGATTTATACGTTTTTACAGTTTAGACGAGAGCGCAAAGCTTTTGCGTTTCTAGGAATTCCACCCTGGAAGGTAGTCTCACTTTTTTGCGGTTTCACCCCGTAAAAACGCAGTTTCCGTATAAACGAAAGGCACATCCGAAAAAATATTTTTGCGGATTCACCTGCTAGCGTTTCCGTCTAAACGGGGCCTATCATAGGTTCATAGTTTATTGATGCTATATTTTCTATTTGTGGTATTATTTTGATGCCCAGATAGGTGAAACTGTTCGAGAGCTTGAAAGGGAATTCTTGTTGGTCAGCGGTTTGTCTCTCATTGTCATTAAGCAGCATAAGTGATGATTTTGAGGCGTTCAATTTATATCCGGAGATACTACCAAACTGATCAATTATATCAAGCAGTGCGGGTATCGATGTGTCTAGGTTTTTTAGGAATAAAATTACATCGTCCGCAAAAAGGGCTATTCTGTGATCGTTATTACCGATTTCAATCCCATGTAGCTGTCTGTTAGCCCTGATTGCTATTGCTAACGGTTCGATAGCTAAAATGAACAAAAGCGGTGATAAAGGCGAGCCTTGAGGGCAACCCCTGGTGATATTAAAGGGTTTAGATGTCACTTCGTTCGTAATAGAACATTCTAGAACATTTGTGATGTCACAGTATGTTGTCATAATCAAACATTCTAGAACATTTGTGATGTCACAGTGTGATGTCATAATCAAACATTCTAGACATTTGTGATGGCAAATGTTCTAGAATGGTCTATACCATTCTAGAACATTTGCCTACAGTATATATTCAACAATTCTCTCAGGTGCCTGATCGAGTCATTGAACTTAGGTTCTTGAAGGAGGAGGATAAGGGCGAGATTGTGGAAGAAATAGAGAGGTTCCTTCTGGAATCAGGGGCTCTGGAGGTGTACACTGATGGCTCTGTGGATCCTGAAAGTGGGAGGGCAGGATTTGGGTGGTGGGTGCCTCGGTTAGGGATCGGTAAGGGACAAAGAATATCCGATTGCAGCTCAGTATTTGTGACAGAGTTGCTTGCCATCCTCTGGGCATTGTGGTGGGTGGAGGAAGTGGGACCAAGCCAGGTGATTATATGCTCTGACTCGGCTGCTGCACTGATGGCTCTGAGTGCAGGTGGGTCTAAAGCTCGCCCTGATCTCATTCAGGAAATAATGTTGGTTTTATATAGGATTGCGAAGGCAGGCTGGTCAGTGGAGTTTTGTTGGGTCCCGGGGCACGCTGGGATTGCGGGGAATGAGATGGCTGACTCCCTTGCCAAACAGAGCCTGGGAGGGGAGGAAGAGATAGGCATTTCAATGGGAAGAGTAGAACTCAGAGAGAAGATAAAGAAAGGAGTTGAGGCTGAGTGGCAGGCTGAGTGGGAAAGGGGGACCAAGGGAAGGCACTATTTCTCTCTGCAGCCTCGGGTCAAGATCAAGGTGGATGGATATGGGTCAAGGAGTGATAGGGTGAAGATGTGTAGACTGAGGCTGGGACACTGTGGGTTGAACAGTAGCTTGTGTATTGTGGGCAAACATCCAGATGGGGTGTGTTACAAAGGATCAGATTAAACCGAATATATATATTTATTGATTGATATATATTGCATAATATTTGTATATCGTTTGATATCCCTTGTATATTCTTTGTACATATACACGGAATATCCCTTTAGCCTAGTACAGACCATAATATTTCATTCTCCTATTGGACAGCGGTCCACAGGCGCCAAGGCCATGCCTCCAAAGTCAGGTTCAAAGTCACCGCCGGGGACATGCCTGGACATGAATGGTATTGCGCAAGGATATGAGACAGGAATAAAGCTGGTACTAGTTTATTCATCTAAGCGTATAAATACGGCGCAGGTGAATACAGAAGTATGTTACCCAATAAGTTGAAGCCTCACCCACGATACTACGTGCGGTGAAGTATGGCCTGTTTGGCCCCAAATAGAGCATTGAGACCGCGTGCGAATTAATAACTGAAGTGTCAGAGTTTGGCGCTATACCGTCGAGTGCGACATATTCTATTAAGTTAGTAATAGTCTAATTGTGTATAGTGTATCGTGCGGCTAAAGTTCTACAGTGACCAGCATCACCAACGTTTTCCTCGTATCAGCTAGAGTGCTTATCCAGGCTGGGCTGCTTTCATGGCGCTTTCACCCGAGGAGCCCTAGACGAGGACCGTGTGGACATGTACACTGGATTATCTACCCGACGACTGCATAGCCCTTTACGGCTGGATTATATTTGCTTTTGGTCCTGTGATTAATGGAGCGGAGAATCGCCGACGCCCACACTTGTGTGGGATTTACCCTGTGAGGAGCCACGTCGAGTCTGCCCCTCAGAAGCCTGAGGCAGGCTAGCTTTCTTCCCTGTGGAGCTACAGGCTACGGAGAACAGCTGTATTCCTCTGTGGATCAAGATATTATTGCACCGTCTCCCGTACTCGGAGTCTCCTTATCATCGTTGACCCAGACTCTATTACCGACAGATCCTCTACCCTTGCTGGCTTACAACCGGGGGGACCCTTCCAGTATCTCCCGCTATATTACTAGTGTACCATAGATATAATTCCCTAAGATTCAGGTTGTATAATTACCTCCTGCGTAACCAGAGAATGGACATTCGTTATTGATTTGCCTACGCACATTCCTTTGCCTTATAAGCGCATTCAAAGTGAAATAGAGAAGTATATTATGTACCTTTTGCTGCAATAAATACTTAATTACAACTTTGTGTGGAACCGATTTCATTGTGGGAAGTGTTCATCATTATATATATCATGTACTGTATGGCCAGTAATTAAAGTGCATAAGACGGTAGTGGTTTAATGATACCATACTTATCAATACAGTCAGGGAATTGTACCCCTCAGTTACAGGGTGTGTGAATGTGGAGAGACTGAAACTGTCGGGCATGTCTTCCTAAAATGTGAAAGGTATAGGAAAGAGAGGGAAATCTTTTATAAAAGTCTGGTTGAGTTGGGAGTCTCTTCCTTCTCTCTTAAATCATTCTTTGGCATGGATAATGAGAACCACCAGCTGATCACAGAGGCAGTGCTGACATTTCTGCATGCTTCAGAGTTGTACCAGAGGATATATCGTTAGTGTATGTATTAGTATTGGACAGGCAAGATGAGCAGAGAAGAAGGAGAAAGTGTGAGTTGAAGAGGCCTAAAGATGGCACACCACTAGTGTAGTATAAGAACTGAGGAGGGAAGAAATACGCCAAGAAAGAAGAAGAAGAAGAAGAAGAAGAAGAAGAAGAAGAAGAAGAAGAAGAAGAAGAAGAAGAAGAAGAAGAAGAAGAAGAAGAAGAAGAAGAAGAAGAAGAAGAAGAAGAAGAGATCATCAAAAGAAGTGCGGAGGGCAGTAATACGCCACGATGCGTCTACACTGCCGTAAATTCTAAAGAAGAAGAAGAAGATCATGGCTCTCAGATCTCAGAAGACCAAGTGAAGATATCACTTGTTGTTTCCGGCTACTTGTCTGTAAGCTTGAATATATTCTGTAGATACAATTTAAAATCCCCACATGGAAAAGGAAACAATGTCCTGTACAATCCTTAATGAGCTGCGTCTGGAGGGAAGGTTCTGTGATGTGGTTATTAAAGTCAACAGCACTGAGTTGAATGCCCACAAGGCCCTCCTGTGTGACTGCAGTGACTATTTCAGGTAAGTTTAGCTTGGTTCAGGTTAGCTTGATTCAGGTTAGCTTGGTTAGTAAACAGATACCATACTGTACTTTTACTGTAAACAGATACTATACTGTACTTCTACTGTAAAAATATACTATACTGTACTTCTTTTTTTTATACAATATTTTTATTGGGTTTTACAGTACACATTTCAGGTTTTCATTGTCATCAGTTATTCTTAATTCCTTTTCTCCACAAGTTTATACGTATACCCACATACCCCCTCCCCCCTCCCCTTTTCTCTCTCTTAGCATCTTTGAGTTTGTTTTTACTGTTGTTATACAGAAATAATACGTACATTCATTGGTACCTCCAGTAGAATAGCTCGTACATAAATAAAAATAATTGAAAAGAAGAAAAGAAAATTTAAATAAAAATAAAAATAAATATAAATAAATGACATCTTTATAACACCTTCAATGACGTGCCTCCGCTCTTCCCCGGGGTCTGGGTCACGACTGACCGCGGGAGAGAGTGGGGGGACTCATCCTATAGCAGCCCTCCTATATCTTCCCTTCTCAGATATTCATTAAATGGTTTCCATATATCCTCGTAAACCTCTATATTGTTCCTGAGGATATTATGTTATTCTCTCCATAGACATGCATTGTGCCATGTTCTTAATCCAAGCACCGATTGTGGGTGCGTCTATTTTCTTCCAATTGAAAGCTATTGTTCTTTTTGCCTGCAGTATAGCAAAATCAATACATTTAAATTGTTTGGTTCTCAGGTTCAAATTTATTGGATATAAATGTAGCAATATCATTTTGGAGTCTAATGGGATATTCACTGACAGGATATCTTTGATTTTATTCACCACCTCCCCCCAGTCACATTCCCAAATACATGTATAAAAGTTCCCCGATCCTCGGTACATTTAAAGCAACTGTCTGGTGTGTTGCTGTTGTATTTATTCCGTTTGACAGGGGTTATATAAGTCTGCATCAGCCATTTGTATTGAAGTAGTTTTAAGCTAGTGTTGGCTGTTTGTGTCTGAGCCTCCTCGCATGCTCTGTTCCAGTCCTCGTTTGAGATCTCCTCTCCCAAGTCCAGCCTCCATGCCTCCAATCTAGATATTGACATCTCATCTGAACCAGATACAAGCCAGTTATAGAACATTGATAACAGGCCTTTGCTGTTGCAGTTCTTGATGATAATTTTGTCTAAAGATGAAAGTGTAGGAATTGCCAGTGATTGGTTTTGCAGAGAGGAAATGAAACTTCTCAGTTGCAAGTATTTAAAAAAAATGCTTCCTTGGGATGCTGTATTTTATTGATAGTTCCTCAAAAGACATTAAGACCCCCTCTTTGTAAAGGTCAGATATTTTACTTATTCCTTCTTTTGTCCATAGTTTGAATCCGGCATCCAGTTTGCCTGGTTTAAATGAGACGTTTCCCCAGATTGGGCTGAATTGTGACATGGAGTTGTTTATTTTCATACATTTCTTTACCTCATACCATACATTAATCATGTTAAGCACTATGGGGTGTATAGTATGTTTTCTTAAATATTTTGGCTTAGCTGAATACATGTATAAATGTAGTGGTAGTTGCATTGGGTATGCTTCCACTTCCATCCATGATGGTGGGTCTTCCTTAGAAAAATAAAACATTACAGTTCTCAATTGTGCAGCCAGGTAATACCAATGAAGGTTAGGACAGGTCAACCCCCCTGCATCAAATGGAAGGTACAACAGAGATAGGCGGACTCTAGGACATTTCTTACGCCATATAAATTTTGAGATGAGAGACGCAATCTTTCCAAACATTCCTACCGGTGGTGCCAGAGGGATGTTTTGAAATAAGTATAGGAACTTTGGTAGTATGGACATCTTTAGTATGTTTATCCTCCCTATCACAGAGATGGGCAAGAACATCCATCTCTCTATGGATTTGAATACAGAGTCTATCATAGGTTCATAGTTTATTGATGCTATATTTTCTATTTGTGTTATTATTTTGATGCCCAGATAGGTGAAACTGTTCGAGAGCTTGAAAGGGAATTCTTGTTGGTCAGCGGTTTGTCTCTCATTGTCATTAAGCAGCATAAGTGATGATTTTGAGGCGTTCAATTTATATCCGGAGATACTACCAAACTGATCAATTATATCAAGCAGTGCGGTTATCCATGTGTCTAGGTTTTTTAGGAACAAAATTACATCGTCCGCAAAAAGGGCTATTCTGTGATCGTTATTACCGATTTCAATCCCATGTAGCTGTCTGTTAGCCCTGATTGCTATTGCTAACGGTTCGATAGCTAAAATGAACAAAAGCGGTGATAAAGGCGAGCCTTGAGGGAAACCCCTGGTGATATTAAACGGTTTAGATGTCACTTCGTTCGTAATAGAACATTCTAGAACATTTGTGATGTCACAGTATGTTGTCATTAGGGATGCTCGATATTGGCTTTTTTACCGATACCGATATTCCGATATTGTCCAACTCTTAATTTCGATACCGATACCGATACCGATATCAACCGATACCGATATATGCAGGGTTTCCCCCCCAAAAAACGGAATAATTTCAGGTAACTAATAATTTCACTGGATGCATTCAAAAGGCTTTCTAAATGTAAGCATTATCTGTGCAAAATATGATAATTAAAAAAGTAAAAATTAACATTACATATCTCTTGTTGTTGAATTAAACCAAAATGCATACTTTTGACAATAAATAAAATAAGAATTGGTTCTTACTTGCTTGCCTGGGTAAATAAAGGTAAAACATTTTTTTTACCGATACCGATATTTTCCGATATCACATTTTACTGCCGATATCGGCCGATAATATCGGTCGGCCGATAATATCGGACATCCCTAGTTGTCATAATCAAACATTCTAGAACATTTGTGATGTCACACTATGATGTCATAATCAAACATTCTAGACATTGTGATGGCAAATGTTCTAGAATGGACTATTATGACATCACAGTATGATGTCATAATAGACCGTTCTAGAACATTTGCCTACAGTATATATTCAACAATTCTCTCAGGATAGCGGTTCAACATCTGGGATTGGAAGGTCTGGACTGGAAGGAGGTGTGTAAAGAATTGGCTGAGGGGGCTGCGAGGGACAAGGCTGCGAGGGACAAAGCAGCCCAGGATAAGATAGCAGGGGGCAAGGAGGGTCCCGCGGAGGGGGGCTCAGACAGGAAGTAGCAGCAGTAGCTGCACTCCAATGGACAATGTAGTTGATGACGGGGTCCAGTAGAAGAAGAAAAAGAAGGTGAAGAAGGAGAAGAAGGAGAAGAAGAAGAGCCCATAAAAAGAATTGCGGAGGGCAGTAATACGCCTCGATGCGTCTACTCTGCCGGAAATTCAAATAAGAAGAAGAAGAAGAAGCTGCACTCGAGATGAGATTAGAGCTGGTGGCGATGAGATGGAGGGTTCCCCCTCTTGGGGGGGCCCTCCAAGAGAGGAGATGATGTTTGTATTGTGATTGTATGACAAGAGGAGCAGAGAAGAAGGAGACAGAGACGATAGAAATGTGTTTTGAAGATGAGAAGAAGAAGAGGAGTGTAAACTTTCTCAAGTGTGGGCGAAGCAAGAATTGTGGAGGGCAGTAATACGCCACGATGCGTCTACACTGCCGGAAATTCAAATAAGAAGAAGAAGAAGAAGCTGCACTCCAATGGACAATGTAGTTGATGACGGGGTCCAGTAGAAGAAGAAAAGGAAGGTGAAGAAGGAGAAGAAGGAGAAGAAGAAGAGCCCATAAAAAGAATTGCGGAGGGCAGTAATACGCCACGATGCGTCTACTCTGCCGGAAATTCAAATAAGAAGAAGAAGAAGAAGCTCTCAGATCTCAGAAGACCAAGTGAAGATATCACTTGTTGTTTCCGGCTACTTGTCTGTAAGCTTGAATATATTCTGTAGATACAATTGAAAATCCCCACATGGAAAAGGAAACAATGTCCTGTACAATCCTTAATGAGCTGCGTCTGGAGGGAAGGTTCTGTGATGTGGTTATTAAAGTCAACAGCACTGAGTTGAATGCCCACAAGGCCCTCCTGTGTGACTGCAGTGACTATTTCAGGTAAGTTTAGCTTTGTTCAGGTTAGCTTGATTCAGGTTAGCTTGGTTCAGGTTAGCTTGGTTAGTAAACAGATACCATACTGTACTTTTACTGTAAACAGATACTATACTGTACTTCTACTGTAAAAAGATACTATACTGCACTTCTACTGTAAACAGATACTATACTGTACTTCTACTGTAAACAGATAATATACTGTACTTCTACTGTAAACAGATACTATACTGTACTTCTACTGTAAACAGATACTACAGATACTATACTGTACTTCTACTGTAAACAGATACTATACTGTACTTCTACTGTAAACAGATAATATACTGTATGTCTACTGTAAACCGATACTATACTGTACTTCTACTGTACACCGATACTATACTGTACTTCTACTGTAAAAAGATACTATACTGCACTTCTACTGTAAACAGATACTATACTGTACTTCTACTGTAAAAATATACTATACTGTACTTCTACTGTAAACAGATACTATACTGTACTTCTACTGTAACATTTTACTATACTTCTACTGTGCTAAGACCCTATACTTCTACAGTGAAAATATATTACTACTAGGGCTGTCCCCGACTAAGGATTTGGATAGACTATGATTGGCCAAAATTTGCCGTTAGTGGACTATTAGTCGACTAATTTTTTTTTTTATATATATTTTTGTATCATTCCATTTGGGCTGTGGGGGGTGCTTAATGTCTGAAGGAGTCGACTGAAGGCTTCTTGTCCTCTGCAAAAGCATGCAATTGGTCCACTGATGGATACATCTTGATATTTGTCTAGTCTAGTGTGTTCATTAGATGGGTGAAATCCTCTTTCAGTGCCTCTGAGCCTGTTTTCTTAGGCAGTTGGCCTCTGGTATGCGTGCCATTAGCGTTAGCCACGCTTCTAAGAGGTTGGCAGTCGACTACGGCTACTTTCGACCGATTAGTTGACTATTCGACTAATAGGGGTCAGCCCTAATTACTACACAGGACAGAATGTTGCTTACTGTTTACTCATCAGATATCTCTATACTCTGCGTCCCACAGAGCCCTCTTCACTCGCTGGAGCGACTCAGAGAAAGAAGTCTACAGTATCCCTGGGGTGTCCCCGGGTATGATGCAGCTCATCATAGAGTACTCCTACACACGCTTTGTGCTGGTGACAGCAGAGAACGTGGAAGAGCTTCTGGTGGCTGCAGACCAGTTTCTCGTCACTGGCATAGTAGGAGCGTGCTCTGACTTCCTAGAAGGCCAGCTGTCTCTGGAAAACTGTGTCGGCATCTGGAGGTTCATGGACATCTACTGCCGCTCTGGCCTGATGTGCAAGGCCCATCTCTTCATCGTGTGCCGCTTTGAGGAGATGTTGCACGTCTCACAGGAGTTTGTGGAGCTGTCCCCGCAGCAACTGGTGGACATCATCGAGAGGGATGACCTGAACGTGAAGAGCGAGGAGACGGTGTTCGAGGCCGTCCTCCATTGGATCGACCACTCCCGTGAGGAGCGTAAAACACACATCCCTTTGCTGCTGCCCAAGGTAACTAATTGTATTATGGATACACAAACATGGTTGCTAGTGCCTGAGCCACATTTATTTTTAATTTAATTTTTATTATTTAACTTTTTCTTGTTTGTCTGTCTCTTGTCAAGGTCATTATGATTCATGTTACTGTTATAATTGTAATCATTGTTATTATTATTATTATTATTATTATTATTATTATTATTATTATTATTATTATTATTATTATTATTATTATTATTATTATTATTATTATTATTATTATTATTATTATTGTACTGTTATGTTCTGTTTTATGTATGAAAATAAAATAAAATAAAAACATTTATAAAAAAAGAAAAAACTAATTGTATTACTGTGCATTACATTAAAACAACACTAGGTTCCCTAGTACAGTGGTTCTCAAACATTTGGGTCCAAACTGTTCCCTAGCAACAGAAACCGTCTACAACCGATGTCTAAGTTGTACCCGCTGTCTGCTTGTCTCTTCCCAGGTTCGCATGGGCTTGATGAGGCCTGACTACTTCAGGAGCAACGTCCAGAACAACCCTGTGGTGAGGGACAGCCACGACTGCAGGCCCCTCATCCTCAGCGTCCTGAACCCCCCTGGCTCCGACAGGCTCCCAAACACCCTGACCCGCCCACGCCGGCCCCAGGAGGTCCTATTGGCCATCGGAGGCCGGGGTGGCATGGAGGCTTACGATATCCAAGCCGGTGGATGGATGGACATGAGCGTTGAGGCGGAGAATCCCCCGGCCGACTTCCACAGCACCGCTTATCTCCACGGTCTGTTCTACTGCGTCGGCGGCCGGAATGACTATGAGTGTCTCAGCAGTGTGCGCAGGTGGTTCAACCCCGTCACTCGCAACTGGCTGCAGGCGGGTCATGTTGGATGGCTGTATCTACGCCATGGGAGGGTTCGACGGACGCGTGGATCTGAACACGGCCGAGCGCTACGAGCCTGAAACCAACCAGTGGACACTGATCTCACCCATGCTGGAGCACAGGAACGGCGCCGGGGCGCGTGAATATTAAAGGCAACCAACTTGTGTTCAGCTTTTCGTTCAGCGTTTCTCTGATTGGCCGCACGGCCAATCAATCAATCCACTAGCACACGCCCTCGCGCAAAGAGAGACGCGGCAAAAGCGCTGGTCGAACCAGCGGTGTTCTGTTGTGTGACTGTACTACAGCGGTGTTCTGTTGTGTGACTGTACTAAACACTTCCACCACATGACCGACATTTGACATACAGTACACCTCCTATCTATGTTGGGATTATGTTTGGTCATGACAAAACAATAAAAATCGCTACTGTTAGTAAGCTGCCACCACCCACTTCAATGACAGAGCTCTCATATTTGCGAATGCATAAACTATATCTTAAATTATGGCGATGTGTCTAATATGGCTGTCGCGAAGTCATTGCTCTGTCATTGCTCTGTCATTGAAGGGCTTCGTTCTACAACGGAGCACGGTCGCTGCTGCTGGAGCTGGACCGAGTAGAGCCGGCGGCGGTGCACGGAAGCGGGGACTAACCACCGCATCGCCCCGCTGGCTCTTCAACAAGCAGCCTCCACAGCTCCAGTTAACCTAATTTATACCGTAATGAATCATTAAAAAATATACCGTTAACTGGAATATGTTGTTTCTTTACACATATGTTGGATTATGTAATTGGGTTTTCATGACAAAACAATAAAAATCGCTACTTTACAACGGAGCACGGTCGCTGCTGCTGGAGCTGGACCGAGTAGAGCCGGCGGCGGTGCACGGAAGCGGGGACTAACCACCGCATCGCCCCGCTGGCTCTTCAACAAGCAGCCTCCACAGCTCCAGTTAACCTAATTTATACCGTAATGAATCATTAAAAAATATACCGTTAACTGGAACATGTTGTTTCTTTACACATATGTTGGATTATGTAATTGGGTTTTCATGACAAAACAATAAAAATCGCTACTTTACAACGGAGCACGGTCGCTGCTGCTGGAGCTGGACCGAGTAGAGCCGGCGGCGGTGCACGGAAGCGGGGACTAACCACTGCATCGCCCCGCTGACGTTAAAAACGCGAAATAACGTTACTGATGTACAGTGACACCCAGAGTTTCTAGTTACAGTAGTGACGCGTGAATCGAGATAGTCCTAACACTAGTCTGTAACAGTGTTTATTATTAAGAGTCAGATAGTCCTAACAGTGTTTATAGTCCTAACAAACACAGTGTTTATTGGTAAGAGTCAGATAGTCAGTGTTTATTATTTCATAACTGTGTGGGCTTTGTTTATACATGTACAGTGACGAGTGAATCTAACTTTGGTTGTTAAAAACGCGAAACATAATAATCAGTCAGCAGCGCTCCATGCGCTGCCGCGCTTGCTCTTTGGATTTCATTTGGGACGGCTGCGCTTGCTTGCGCGTGGGGGCGGGGGGGCGCGGCCAATCAGAGAAAAGCCGAACACAAGTTGGTTGCCTTTAATATTCACGCCGCCGGGGCAGCAGCCCTCCAGGGCAAGGTGGGTGGACTGAGGGACACAGGGTGCTAGATGAACACAAGGAACGTTAGATCAGAAATCATAAATGTCTTTATTGCCAAGTCAGCTCCACATACAAAAGATGTGTCTGGGTCCTTTGGTGCATCAACATTAACAGACAATTAAAGTAGAATGAAATCAAATGGAATATATAATCTAAATTAGAATATTCTTTCTTATTCCAGGTTTACATCTGTGGTGGCTGGAACGAGGCGGAGTGGAATCTGCTCACAGCTGAGTGCTACAGCCCAGACACCGATCAGTGGACTCTGATCGCCCCCATGAGCAGCAGGCGTAGATGACTGGGAGTCGCTGCGTACGGAGGACAAGTCTATGCGGTAGGTGCACACAGAGACAAATGCTTTCTACTAGATATTTCTATAGATATGTATAATTTGACTTGCAATGCTGCTGTGATGCCCTCATTTCCCCAAGTGGATTAATACAGTGTCTGCCTGCCTGAGCCACACACTAAAACATTCCTCTCATGTGTCCTGTCCTCAGGTGGGAGGGGATGACGGTAAAAACGACCTGCGTAGCGCGGAGGCCTACAGCCCCTTGACTGACTCCTGGTGCGCCCTGCCCGCCATGCTCACCCCCCGCAGCTACTTTGGCATCGCGGTGCTGGACGACCTGCTCTTCGTGGTCGGAGGCTCCAAAGACTTCATCTCCATCTCCAACGTGGAGCGCTACGACCAGAGCAGTGACAGGTGGACTGTAGCCGAGGACATGAAGATCCAGGGCAGTGGCCTAAGCTGCTGCATAATACATGGCCTGCCTAACATGAGCAAGTACGCTGCTCCCCGTGGAGGAGGAGGAGGAGGAGGAGGAGGAGGAGGAGGAGGAGGCGGAGGAGGAGGACGAGGAGGAGGAGGAGGAGGAGGAGGTTCTGTTTTTAGTTTGTGTAATGTAATGTAATATCTGTTTTTAGTTTGTGTAATGTAATGTAATATCTGTTTTTAGTTTGTGTAATGCACATAATATGGGAACTTTTATCCATATGGTTGAGCCTGTTAGGAATTGCACCCCCAACCCAAGCAGATTGCAGATCACTCTCTCTATATGGAGGTAAAAAAGAAAATATGGTCAAAATAATTGGCATAAAAGGGGCACTTTTTTATGAGGCACAAAAGGGCAGGTGCTTGTGCACCCGTTGGGTTCTATGTGTGCATGTGCCTGCTCGCTGTGCCGTTGAGCAAGGCACCTCAGCTTTAACCGTTCCACTGTTAGCTGCTCAGGAGCCAGTAGTAGAGTGCCTGACCATAGTGTCTTTATACCTGTATCACTGGACATATAAATACATATTAAATCAAATCAAATTGATTTGTAAAGCCCTAAATCACAAGTTAATGTCCCCATGGGCCGGACAAGTCTTCTTTAAACTATTCAAGAAGAAACACCCCGGATAAACTGAAATATGGTGAAAATTCAATAGCTATCTACGAAGATCTATGTAAGGAGGCCATCGCTCAGCGTTTCCCCTACAAGGATGTGATGCAGAGAATGTTTAAGAGTGGTCTCAGGCCAATTCTTAACTACCCGGCACTATTATCGATCATGGGAAAAGACGGTATTAGGCAGGGAATACGCACGCCTAAAGCCGCCGAAGATTACATGAAGCTACATGGATCAGGTCCCCCCGGGCAGGACGCAACACTGGCTCGAATCAGATAAGCTTACTCATCTCTCTATTTCTTTGTATTTTAGTAATTTTATTAGAATGACTTTACCACGGCTCAACAAAAGTAACAGATGATATGCACGCTGGCAACAATAAGGCACAAGATGTTTAATATGGCTCGTAAGGCATTATATTTACAGTCTTCTGGTCTCTGTGGAGACAATAATCCAACATTGACATTATGAATATTCTGGAACATTCTGGGCTCCTCTCTCGACTGCTCAGGGACACAAAGGAATATCCCGGAAAAGACTAGAAGGTCATGACCCCTGGGTAGGAAGATCATTCTGGATCATAACAGCAGTGTTTACATATTTACTAGTATTCTACAACCTTCTAGAATATAATGCACCCCTTCAACAAAGGCCTGTAAATTTAACACTTAACATCCGGTGTGAATAAGCATAGGATTCAAGGACTGAAGTTTAATTAGGCTTTAATAAGGCTTTAAAAAGAATTAAAAATAAAAAGACATTAGCCACATCTAAATGTATAAGCACAACAAGGTTATTCTAATATTTTAAATAATTACTCCACTGATTTAGAGATTTGCACAATGTAGCTCTAAAAGTCTCTGTTTTTCTCTTTTTTCTCTTTACTCAATTTTATTTTCTCTGTTTTTCTCTGATGAGTTTTATTTTAGTTCTCACTCCCTTTTTATTTTTTATCTTTCATTGTTATTTTTTTTCATTTTAAGGTGTTAGTGTTTATCTCCACTCTTTTCCTTTTTTCTGATGTTTCCTACATACGTTAGTAGAAGGTTCAAATGAATATATTAATGAAGGTATATTTTTCATTTTTCAAACTATTGTTAGTACATTAATGGGAAGGCGCAAGACCAAAAGCGACATTCTATCGAATTAGAATGAAAGTTTTAGATCCTATGGCAATTAGCATAGGAAGAATAGGATTACAAAGCTCAATTTGGGTAATCCGGTGGCCTAAGGGAGGGAGTCATAAGTGTAGGATGTGTCTATGGGACACAATCCTGTACGACTCTCGATGGGAGGGGGGGAAAGGGGATTTTTATTTGTATATATGTATGTTTTTAAGCTCGGCTCTCAACGGGACCTCACTAGTTGGATGTATATCTATTGTTGCCTCGCACTCCAGAAGCATTACCAATAACTACACAACAACATGTATAGATTATGGCTAGTTTGAATATAATGATCTGGAACACTGGGGGAATAAATAACCAACACAAACGCAAAAGCGTGCTCACACTGATGGAAAAAAGAACAGGTGGACGTTGCTCTGCTAAGCGAAACGCACATTCTAGAGAAAGACATAGATACGTTAGCGGACAACACATATCATAATATTAGTCACTCTTCTTTTGGTACGAGAACTCGAGGTGTAGCCATAGTCGTTAGACGTAAGTTGAATATTGAATTAAAGGGAGTATGGTCTGATGCAGATGGTCGGATAACTATAGCTATGATTGTACACAAGAACAGGAAAATAGCGTTGGCAGCGGTATATGCCCCAAATTTGTACGAAGAGGGTTTCTTCACTACACTAACCAAAGCAATGTTAGACCTTCCCGATTACTCATTTATAATAGGTGCGGATTTTAATGCCATTTGGAATCCAAGGATGGACAAATCTTACCTCGCCTTTTCCAGCAAACAAAAGAATTCATCTAATGCATTAAAGGATTGGTCGAAGATTACAGGTGTAAATGACTTATGGTGATCACTTAATCCCACAACCCGAAAGTACTCTTGTCGATCTGCGAGACATAGCACATTATCCAGAATAGATTATGTCTTTGCATCCCCGAGACTATTTGATAACTATGAAGTGGAAATGATACCCAATGCACTATCAGATCACTGTTATTTACTCCTAAAAGGAACATTTGGTATACTATCTTCCCGAGCCCCAAGATGGCGATTTAACTCGATGCTGCTTAATAACAAGGAATTCATTACACAACTCAAAGAAGCTCTTATAGTATTCCTACGGGAGAATGCAAACTCGGTGCAAGACCCCAGAATAATATGGATGTCGGTAAAGTGAATGATCAAGGATTTCACTGATAGCTTTTCCTCCAAAATGCGCAAGAATCGATGCACAAAACTGGCTGAACTGGAAACGCTTTACTCAACGTTATTTAATTCTTTAAAATACAACAACTCAACTCGACTAGAAAATCAAGTTAAGGTACTAAAAAAAGAGATCAATGCCATATACAGACAACAATCGGAAATACAAATACGTAGCACAAGACAACAGCAGTACTCCCAAGGTTCTAAACCAAGTCACCTATTAGCCATGCGATTAAGAATTAATGCAAAATTTGCAGATATAACTACCATTAGAGCACAACAAGTACTTGAAACAGACCCTGAAAAAATAAACGTGACATTCAAAGAATTCTACTCCAACTTATATAAATCAGAAACGACCTTCGATCAAAACAAAATGGACACATATCTTAATCAAATTATTCTCCCTAAACTTTCAGAGGATGACGCTAAACAGTTAGAAACACCGATCACACTAGAGGAACTCAAGAAGGCCATATCCGAAATGCAAAGTGGTAAGGCTCCTGGAAGAGACGGTATCCCACCAGAAATGTACCTCTCTTGTTGGGACATAATTGGACCCTTATTACTAAATATGATCTTATACTCAGTCAAGGAGGGGAACTTCCATAAGAACGAAAATATTGCACTCATAACAGTCCTTCTCAAAAAAGACAAAGACCCCACCGAGTGCGGTAGTTTCAGACCCTTAAGCCTCCTCGGAACCGATATCAAACTGTACTCTAAGGTATTAGCCATCAGATTACAAAAGCATATGATGTCTTTAGTTCATCCGGACCAAACTGGCTTCATAAGAGGCCGCCTGATCACTGATAACATAAGACGAATACTGCACGTACTAGATGCCGACAAGGACGACACCATACCTAAGGCGATGCTGTCCCTGGATGCAATGAAAGCTTTTGACAGGCTGGAATGGTCGTATCGATGGGCAGTATTAGAGAAGATGGGGTTAGGTAAAGATTTCATTGATATGATTAAAGTAGTATACAAAGACCCATCGGCCATGATTACTACAGGTATAATCACCTCCGGAATCTTTCCGGTATCACGCTCAGCTAGACAGGGTTGCCCTCTTAGTCCCGGACTATTTGATCTATCATTAGAACCTTTAGCACAATATATAAGACAATCCCAATCCATAGAACCAATCGTAATCAAGGGCACACAACATAAAATTAGTTTATATGCGGACGACGTAATACTGTTCATGCAAAACCCCAACACCACACTGCCTCATCTGCTCAAGTTGATTGAGAACATTGGAGA
Source organism: Notolepis coatsorum (assembly GCF_963971535.1). NCBI lineage: Eukaryota > Metazoa > Chordata > Actinopteri > Aulopiformes > Paralepididae > Notolepis > Notolepis coatsorum. Next base: position 149,314,634 of record NC_140167.1, read on the forward strand.
TGTATCGGGATTCAAGATAAATTGGCCGAAGTCGGCTTTCCTTCCACTTAACGCCCCTGCAAAAAAAGATATAACCCTCCCAGGAGAGATACCTATAGTAAAACATTTTAGATGTTTAGGAGTGGAAATATTCCCCACCATAAGACAAACGGTGAAGCACAATTACACAAAAATCCAAAACAAAATCAAAGACGACCTTGATAGGTGGGCAAAACTCAGTACAGGCACGGATATCAATAGTTAAGATGGACGTACTACCTAGAATCAACTTCTTCAGCTCAATGCTACCGTTACCCCCTCCAGAGGGTTACTGGAAAAGATTACACTCCTCCACATACAAATTTATTTGGAATAACAAACCACCACGTATAAAAAGATCCACCGCACAGAGAAATAAAGCAGATGGTGGCATGGCATTTCCAGATTTGTTCCACTATTTTAAGGCGTACACATTAAGACCATTGACAACATGGTTTGATCGCCAAGCATTAGTATCCTGGAGAAAATTTGAAGAAAACATAGTAGCCCCACATAGACTGAAGGACATAGCATACACTAAACTGCCAATCAAGCATTGCGAACGGAAATTTGGCCCCATAATTACTCATGCGAGCCGGATATGGCGTGAAACACAAAAAAAATATCCTAACCCACATAAATGGCACAATCATACTCCCTTATTCAATAACAATGCACTCTTGATTGGAAAACGACCTATAAGATTCCCTATATGGGAAAAGCAAGGCATACACTCATTAGGGGATGTTTTTAACAAACAGGGTTTCTGTAGTTATGAAGAAATACAGAAGAAATTTAATCTCACCAAGTCCACACATCTTTTTTACTTACAGTTATTGTTATGTTTGAAGACTCAAGGTGTTCCATTAACGAAACCAATTGAACACCACAGATACCACAAATTCTTCTATGAAAGAGAGACATCAAGAGGTTTTGTTTCAGAGTTTTATCATCAATTACTAACGTCCTCATATGAAACCCTCCACCTAGACTCCGTCTGGAGGAGGGATATACCAGACCTGGAAAGTGATTTTGATTGGCAAGAAGCCTGGGCAAATGTTCGACTCACATCAAGGAACCCGGACCATCAACAAATCAATCTTAACTATATTCACAGGACATACTTGACTCCTAAAAATGGGTCTTATACAAGACTCCAAATGCTCTTTATGTACAAATAGGGACGAGGGGACATTTATGCACATGTACTGGGACTGCCCACCAGTTAAGATATTCTGGAAAGAGGTGACCCAGCAATTATCAAATCTCTTAACTTGGAATATACCTGTACACCCCTCTGTATTACTGCTGAATGATGTTTTTGAGTGTGCAGTACATCCACAGCTAAAGAGATTGGTTTTATCGGCTATCACAGTGGCTAAAAAGCTGATAGCATCACGATGGTTCCAACCGGAAAGAATTTGCCGAAAGGTCTGGATTATTACATATCTCGATGTGATCTATCAAGAAATATCTACAGCAAGAATTTTGGGTCTCAATGAATCCAAAATGACATTGTGGTTAGAAGTGGTGTTGAAAATAAAAGCTAGCATATAATGGTAATGTCTGGTTAGGAGCGAGGGAAAATGGATGGATTATCCAATGGGGGGTCCGGGAGGGGGGGGTACGAGCTGGAGCATATGTGTGTAGGTTTTTAGATAACAGGTATTAAGGGTATATCCTATATGCCAATTAACTAAAATGTGATTTCATTGGATGTGCACTGTCAACTAATGCTTGTATATCTTATCGTGTGTTGTCATGTTTGTTTATGTGTTTGTTTAAAAAATAATACAAAAATAAAATACAAAAAAAGAAGAAACATCCCGACTTCCGGACTTGCCCGACCATGGAGTAAGTCGCATGTGGAAATAGCTCCTCTCCCGTTTTTTTATTTCGCTTTTAAAAGCCTATTTTTATACCACGAATGCCTTTAAACCTTGACGTATATGTCAACTGATATTTTCAACTAACTATATCGACAGAAAGAATCAAGATGGGACTACCAAAGAAAGATAGACAGGCTAAATCAGCCAAAAACGAACCGACTGAGGGTTTGGCTACCGTGCGTAGAAGAGCAAGAGAAATAGAGACCAAAGAAGAGGCTGCCACTACATCTACCACCACTGCAACCCCTGCAGATATAGAATCTGCATCAGAATCTCTGGAAACTCAGAATATCTTTATTGCTAAGCTAATAAAGACCTTAACCGATAAAGTGGAAGCTAACACAGAAGCTATCAAAGCCAACATCGAAGAGCTAAGGGCAGCGGCTGGTAAACAAAGCGAACGCACTGCAGCAGTAGAAGCCGGCTTGGAGGAAAACACGCAGAGACTCGATCAGATTGACGTGATCATAGATGGAAACGACAAGAATACAAAGAATAAAATTGAGGAGAACTACGAGGAATTAATGGTTAAAATATTCGATCTCGAGTATCAATCCCGTAAACTGAATATCCGTATAGTGGGACTTGATGAGTCAGTGAGCTGCGCACGACCCGAAGAGTTTGCGACAGTATTATATCAAATTCTGGGAAATATTCTTTCTACAACACCTGAAGTGGATCAGTGTTACAGGATGGGGTCCCGAAACCAAAACGACAACAACGGCAAACCGAGAATGGTTATGGCTATCCTACGTCAGGTCAGAATAAAAAGCGATTATTCGGGAGACGCGCAAAGTGAAAGGCATCCTGAAATACAAAGAGGTACCAATCTACTTCTTTGAGGATTATTGCCGGGAAGTGGTGGGTCTACGAGCCCACTACAAGGCAGTGATGTCGCAACTCTTTGTGAAAAGGTTCAAACCCACACTGTTACATCCTGCAAGGCTTCGCATCACCGATAGACAGGGACAGAGGGTCTACCTCGACTCGCCTGATGAAGCCGTTGAATACATGGAAAAACAACGTGCAGGATAGTTTACATACGGTATTTTTTTTTTTTCGTCAAAGCTTAAACACCATATCCAGGGCCGCCTGGGAGAAATGCGAGGCCCTGTGCAAGATTTAAACGCGAGCCCCCCCCCCCCCCCCCAAAGGTAAAAAATATATATATATATATATATATATAATTTTGTATTTTTATTTTTTCATACAGTCAACATATTCTTAAATAATAGCGCTGCTGGGCATGATACAGTCAACATATAGCAAGAGAGAGAGCGAGAGAGAGCTCCCGTTCTACAGTCAATATACAGTGTACAGAGAGAGAGAGAGAGAGAGAGAGAGAGAGAGAGAGACACATTGGAAAGAAATTGAAATGCTATTTGGCCCTAAACAGAGAGTACACAGTGGCAGAATACCTGAGCACTGTGACTGAAGATCCTTGACTAGGTACAGACTCAGCGAGCACAGCTTAGCCATCGAGAAAAGCCGCCATAGGCAGACTGTGTTTGTTAGAAAGAGAGAGAGAGAGAGAGAGCATGTGTGTTTGTCGTGTGTGTGTGTTAGAGAGAGAGCATGTATGAGAGAGATAAGCAAAGATGACCCCCTAAAGGATATTCAACTTTTAATGAAAGAACAAAACAGAAGGAAAAGATAACTTCACAAAGGCAACATGAATATACATCGATCCAAAAGGACAAAGATCAACACTTAAATCCAAAGAGAAGAGGGTCTATACCAGAGAAAACAAAGCAGCAAGGAGCCAATGGCCGACATCAGCTAAATAGGCTAGCCAGGTAGGCTAATGACACCAGGCCACACACAGCTTTGGCCAACGGCCCAACGCTACCCAAGCTACACAAACGACCAAGACAATTATTTCACACACAGCACATGTCGTATCTCCAAATGTTGTGAAGTAACATATGTTTTGCCTGGAAAAAAACATTGTTATTAACAAAACATTCGGGAGGGGAAGGAAGGAAGAGTGGGGTAATGTCATGACATTTTCATTCATCTTACCTGCACCAAGGAACGCAGGGCGAAAGGCCGCAATACAGGTCTCCACGTTGACGAAAGGCCTCTCGCTGGCGGGACAAAAATAAGCTATGGCCGGAGCCTTGTCATGGTGCAGGCCCGACTACATCTTCTGTCAAATATGATGTCGTAGTCAGAGTGCCAGAACCCCCTGCTATTCTCACGGCTAATGTCAATGGTCGTAGCACAAGCTAACAGCTAACTCTAGGCTAACTGATAGCATCAAGCTAACGTTCCCAGCCGAGCGCAGCCGGCAGCTAACGTCGTAGCTAAACAGCTAACTGGCTAACAGTTAGCTCAACCCGGCTATCGCTAACCATTAGCTAACGCAGAAGCAAGCTATGCGGCTACCACTGAAAAACTGTACAACGTGAGAAAAGCAATACAGGTGCTGACACCAGGCCACACACCGTTAGCTACTAGTACTACAACAGCTAGTCGGCCAGTTTGGCTCCAGAGAGAGAGAGAGAGAGAGAGAGAGAGAGATCCACGGCGGGAATAGAATAGAGTTAATAGAATAGGTTAAAAACTCACCAAACGTCCAAGAGGATGGAGACAACCGCGTGGAGTTGACGAAGTTCATCTGCCAAACGACCATCCTCTTCATCTTGGCTGCATGCGCTGTCTCTAGGTTAGCTAACGCTAGTTAGCCTTTAGCTAAGCTAACTACTAGCCGACATCATCATGGCTATATCCCGACTGCACCATGACAAGGCTCCGGCCATAGCTTCTTTTTGTCCCGCCAGCGAGAGGCCTTTCGTCAACGTTCCTTGGTGACCGACCGACTGATAATGACCGACCTCTTCGTCTTGGCTGGCATAACTAAGCATAACCTCCAAAGCTGCACGCGCGAAATAGTCAAACGCAGCTGACGCACGCCGGCGTACACATGATGTAACCACTCCCTTTGTTGAAACCAATAGTGAGTATGTCTGCTGCAGAGCCGCAGACCCAGGAACAAGTCAGACACATTCTACAAACGTGTCTAATGTGAAATATATAAGCATATAAGCAAAACTAGATTTTAGGTCTCTGATGAAAAAGGGCCTCGCGGGAAGGGGGGCCTCGCAAAAAAAAAAAATAAAAAAAAATAAAAAAAAAATTATTTCTTTATTTTTTTTTGTGCGATGCCCCCCTTTCCGCGAGGCCCTGTGCGACCGCACTGCTCGCACACCCCCTGAGGCGGCCCTGGTCACTGGCACGGGCCATGTAGGGTGCTAGAGAGGATGGGGGAGGTGGTATACAGGGTACAAATGCCGCTCAGGCGGAGGAAAGTTGCGCTTCACAGGGACAGACTGGCCCCGTACAGAAGGGATTGTCTCCCACTTCAAGACCCAGCCCTCCCAGCGGCCTCACCTAGAGACAGTGTTCCGACCACCACTGGGGCCGGATGTACATGCCATTCGAGGGGAGTGCACCGTGGTCCACCAGCAGGCGGTTTCCCCTCTTCCCATACTGGGGGCCCCTCATAGTCACAGGCTGTGTCCCCTGTGCGGGACAGACATGGCACTCCCTGGACAGTTCCTGTTCCGCAGCAGGTCGATTCAGTCCTTCAGGCAGGAACAACACGACCGCAGAGGCGGAGGCTGCCGCCAGATCGTTTCAAGGACTTTGTGTAAAAGAAAAAAGAATAACAATGAAAAAAAAAAAAGTGTTATGCTTGAAATGGAAAATGTTATTGTGAATGTGCTATGTTGTTGATGTGTCTCTCGGGGCGAGAGCTCAGAAGGGGGGGGGGGTAGTGTAATGTTCTGGGGTTTCGTGTGTCACTGTTAGCTGGGGGTGTGTTTCCCCCCGGGAGAGATAGGAGGTGGCACCGGAAGTTAGTTTGTTGTCGTGGAATATACGTGAAAGCAGGTAGCTGTGTGATGACGAGCGAGGTATTCACCTGTATGTAACCAATATCAATGGAATTAAACAACCCCAAAGAAGCATAAACCCCTCCTCATTCTTCCTAACAATAAGAGTATGACAGGACGCTACACTATACAGAATGCTATGAATAGTTATCTGGTTAAGTACATTTTGTCAGTTGCCTTTTTGAAGAATCCCAAAGATTTCTAGGTCATGATGGATTTAGAAAGGATGCAGACATGCAAAACTGAAGCACCAGGAGAAAGAAAGCTACTACATGTACAACCACAACAATGCTTCAGTCATAATGCCATTATAAGAATAATTTAGGTAACACTTTATTTGAAGGGGTCTTCATAGTGCTGACATAACACATGTGTTGACCTCAATTACAGTGGTATGATTTGACATTTTCATTAACATGTAATTACGTGTTATTATACTGTTAAGTGCTCTTATAACAGGTTCATGAGTATTTTCCCTGTGAATTTGGAATATGTGTCACAGGTTGACAGGACTAAAAACGTTTTCCCCAGACTAACATTTTTCTCTTCCTGCATAATACAAACTTTTTACCTATGTGCCTTGAATATACCATGTGGAACATAAACTGTGGATTACCTGTGTATCCAGAATGCAGCATGACAGGTGTAGAATTATATGAACAATATGGGAGACTCGGATATCTCCTGTGTGTTTTCTCACAGCTGTGGCCTAGAATGTTGGACATTATTGACTAATAGGTACATGATTAGGCACGGCTGTGGGCATTTAACCTCATTGCGAGAGGATCTGACTCCAGACGCCTCCCAGAGTCTCCCATAGGTGCGTGATGAGGTAATGGAGATACACCTGAGCTTTATAATGGGAGCCCACATTTCAGATGGCAGACTGTTCCATGGCGGAAGTCTCCTTTGACAGCGTGCTGTCCAGTCCCCATCTTCAACATGGGCTCCAGTATCCACCATCCAACTTCATCTTCCATCCTCCAACCTTCTCCACTGCTGCGAGCTCCGAGGTCTACTAACCGGGGCTTCCCAATGCACCATCACCCTCCAGTTAGGTGCCTCTTTGTTGTTTGCATGTACAGTATATGTTTGGATATTGAACTGAGAGCATCAAGCCTGTTCCATGGAGTCAAGCTAATATCATGAACTGTACAAACTGTGAGATCGCACTTGTTTGTCACATGTGTATATAATGTAAATAACCTATAGATATTAGATATTATAACTATAGACGCTGAGGAGGACAGCTGCCATGTATGTAGTGTGTGTTAGACTCTCCAGAGAGAGACAGAGATAGGGTGCAGGTTGTGGGAGTGATAGAAGCCAGCAGCACATGGTCATCGGCCGAGGTGTTAGCATCAACAAAGATAGCTAGTCAGCGAGAGATAGAGAAGCTGTTGCTATGGGGAAGAGATAGGGTGGGGTTGCTATGGGCTAGCAGAACGCTGGCTGGCGTCGTGTCACTTAGTAACGAGAGAAGGGGCGTGGCTATGGGGATGGCCGCCGTTGCTAGGGGAAAGACGTTATAGCTGTGAGTTTCTTCCGGTTTAAAGTTAGACTAACCAGACACGCAGACATGTTAACAGCGAGTCAGGAGCTGAGCTCCCAACCCTCAAAGCCAGAGGGTTGGGAGGGGGAAGGGAGGCCAAAAGACTAGGCCGCAACCATCACCGGACTGATATGAGGAAAGATTTTCAAAGACGATTCAAACCGTTTCCATCTTGTTATGAGTCTATGTTTATGGAATAAACATCACAATCTAAGGAAAGAGATCACGTTTCCAGTGTCAATTCTTCTGATTACGGATGCATTAACGGAGGAAGAGGGTGTGACAGCCAGTATGATGAGTAAGAGATGACAAACACAACGCAGACTTCACGGAACCACAGAGAGATTACTGGCTGATAACACGAGAATCCAACAAGACCATTAGGAGAGAGCTAGAATGTAGGCTAATCTGAATCATAACATTTTGTATTAGACTTGAGTCTATGGTCAATTTAATTGAGAATCAACGATGGATGGAATCAATTGACAATGCCTATCTAGCTGTTGATGCTACTGTAGTACGATTTATTTATTTTGACAGAAAACCACTGCCATGGTGAATTTGAAAGGCAGTTCACCCCCTTTAATTTCCTCCTTTAACCGGACTATCTATCCACTACGGCTGAGCCCAAACGTTAAAAAGTTCAGACCTTTGTTCGTTACGTTGGCATTCAAATCTTAATTAATGATGTGATGACGACAATGATGAACGCAATGAATGAAATGAAAATGAATGCAGCAATCAAATGTTGAAATGTATAAAAAAAGAAAAAAGGCTATATATACTATATCCATGGGATATCACAATATTACAATACTATCTAAATGTGCACTGGATTAAATGTATACGTTCTCACTAATAAAACAAGTTGTCTATTCGCTGAGTGCATGGACTTCGTGTGACATCACGTCCGGAATCATGTCAACCAGGAAATAACTAACGCTAATAGTTGTTGTTGTCGTCATCTCTCTCGCTCCCACACACACAAAGGGAGCCGCATGTGATTGGTGGAGGCGGGACCAGGCCATACAACTGATTGACAGCAGAGACAGCGAATGGAATGGCAGATGGCACTTCTGTAGAATGACAGCGAGAGACATAGCGAAAGACAAAAAATGTCAAGCATAACCTGCACTTGAAGATGGACAGTGGAAAAAAGAGGAAGGGTGGAGCAGAGAGGGAGAGAGAGAGAAAAAGAAAGGCCCTTGCAGGAGCTAACATCGCTAACGTTACCATGCATCATCATCTCCCCTGTCAAACGCCCAATGTTAAAGCTGCCAAGAAACTGGACGATCAATCATTTAACCCTTGTGTCTGAAAACTAAAGTGTTATACACTCTTACCATTAGGGGACTAAATTGTCCTCTTCAAAAACGCCATAAAAATATTATATGTTGAAATACTTTTCCACGTTTCTTTTCATAAATCTTTTATTCAACTTCAGCACTGATCATAACCATTTTGATTTTTAGATTTTTTGTAATGTCAGATTAAAAATGAAATACTCCCACTTTTCTAAAAAGAGTTGTTGTTAAATCTGACATTACAAAAAACTAAAAATCAGTGTTGTTGCTAATCATTGATACATGCTAACCTGTAATAACCCCCTCCAGAAAAATCGACTTTGCATTTGATATATTGAAAATATTTCCCTTTTTGTGTGTTTTTTTTTTTTTTTTACAATAATTTGTGATGCCATCACACACACTGGCATTTAAATTGTTATAATTCAAAAATTCCTGCACCAGAATGCAATAAAAAAAAAAAATTCCTGACCCCCCACTTCAGCTCAGTTCAGTTCAGTTCTTTTTTATTTCGGGTTTTGGACACATAACAATGGTCATTCCATAAATCGCCAACGTTTTACCAGCTGCTACCCACTTAAAAAGTTGCCTGACTGGGGGCATATTTCGCACTATATTTCCTGGCCTGAATAAGTTCCCAAGTCCGGCCCTGGCTGTCAGACCCGGATACGGGTTGTCTTTTCCCTTTATTTTGCTTTGTTTACATGTTAAAATCACAACGATTTTCTTCTGGGGGACAATGCCCCCACACACCCCTACAGGGGTTTGGTTTACAAACATGTCACCTTTTCACCTCTTATCAGTTTGCAGGTCTGGTTATATACTGTAGTTACTGAAACTGAGTGAATATGGCACAGCCCCACCTAGAAAGTTTTTCACCAGCCACCACTGGAAACAACCTCTTTTTTCACCGATAAACTATGCAGTCTATATTTGGGCGCCAGGCCATCAGAAAATGGGGATAGATATATATTTCAGATACTAAGTGCGGCTAGCAGGAAAGCCATTACTAGAAAGTGGTTAAGAACAGAAATTCCGACAGTGGATGATTGGATTGATATCATTTATGATATTTTTAAGATGGAAATAATTACTTTTTCTTTTAGGTTGCAACAGGATACGTTTCGGAAGAAATGGGAAAGATGGATAATGTACATTACACCGTTACGATCTTCATTCATAAGGTGTATAGAAATGTCCATTCGGGTTAATTGTTAAGTGAACCTTGTGTAAACGGAGTTGAGTGCCAGGAAGATGCACCCCAACATATTATTTTGTTATTTGTCTGCTTTATGGTAGATGCAGATTTATTGGAGATGCACCCTAACATATTATTTTGTTATCTGTTATTTTTGGTTATTGTTTTTGTTTGTCTAGAAAAAAAGAATTATAGGATGTTATTGACTGTATGGGTCCTCATGTGTGTACTTGTACTTCTGCACTTTAACTCAGAATTATAGATGCAATTTGTACTGCAGAAGGCCGAGATAAATGAAGGAGAAGTCAATATATTGTTTGTATGGACCATGGAGAAAATCAATAAAAAGAGAGAAAAGAAATAAAAAGATAAACTATGCAATGTCGCCCCCCATAAGATCTATAATGATTAAATTAATTAATTTTAAAAAATGATGGTTCGAACATCCTAAAAAATTGCTTCAGGGACAGCTCTATCCACCCAGATAGCTTTGGTGTGATTTGTCTTGTTTTGGAGATATCTGCTGCTACTGTACGATGCTAAGGTTATTATGAACAACGTCTGTTTTTTTTGGTGTGTGCTTTATTAATCCTCTCTCTCTTGGACTGTCTATGTTTCCAGGGAGCTGAGGACTGTGGCTTAAGGGCTGACTTCCCTCCGGCTCCTGCAGGCTCTCCTCTTCACTTCCAACCAACCTGTCAGTCAACATTTTGTGTGTCATATTGTGGATTTATGTTCTAGATTTGCTTATTCCATTCAGCCCAGTGTCTGTTAGCAGCTTAGGTGAATTACTTTTGTCTTGTAGTTATTTGGTTTGGTCAAGTAATCGTAGGTTGTTTATCTTGTAGTTCCTTTTTGTTTCTTATTTTTGTGCTGCTAACACACCCTGAAGCTACATTTTAACGGTCTTCAAGTCCCTTGTTGCTGATGGTTCTTGGGAATTGGTGAGTGTCATTTTCATGTCCTGCTAGGGCTTTCCCTATAGGCCAGGACCACAACATTGCTGTAGAGATCTCTGCCTTCACTCCAATACAATTGAGCTGAACGGCACTCGGTTTGTGACGCTCAAACCATACGTTTGAAAAACTCAAAAGCAATGTCTCTTTCCAGAAATCATCACCCGGTTGGTTACCCAAGATAGTCCACAGGGCCTGACAAAGTTTTATTTGATTCAAGCGTAAAAACATGCTCAGATGGCACAATATAGTTTAACATGTCCTCCATATGACTCAATGTTCAGATTCAAGACTAAGAAAATTGTTTTCCCACAAGATGTTTACAAGTGGATATGTACGTTTCTGGTAGAATGTCCCTTAAGGCTGATTCACGCTACGGCACTCAACACTTTTGAAAACAGAAATGAAAGTGTTGCTTGACGTTTATCATAGGCGTTGGCGAAGGTTTCTGTCGCCTCTGTGGTAATAAAAGAGGCCAAGCTGTTTGTGTTTGTGAGCTGTTCTGCCAATTGTTCATCTGTCCTCTCCGCATATAAACATTATTAGCTGCAGCTAAAACCGAAGTAAAACCGCAAGTATATCCATAGCAAGGTTGACATTTCATCTGATCACACCGCGCGACGAGAATCCATCATTTCTATCGAGCAACAGTTATCCAAAAGTGTTGAGTGCCCTAGCATAAATCAGCCGTCAGCGCCACACTTTACTCGCGGAGCTACACAGGCCTCTTGCTCTCGTCTTCTATCATCCGTTACGAAAACAAAGGACTATTGTAACTGAAGTCACTAGATGATGCGCAAAGTGGGAGTGGGTGTGGGCGTGTGAAGGAGTGTGAAGCAGTACCGGCCAATTCTGATTCTGCCACGACAAGCTCAGAATAGACTGACATGTGGCGTCTCTTCCTTTGCCAAAATCACATTTTCTACTGATACTTTTCTGCTTTTCTAGCTGCATCATTTGAGAAACGGATATTTGAGAAACTAATATCAAATTATTAAAATAAATTATGTAATGTCTTCCCAGAGCACCATGGCAGACAACACTGACAAACAAACGTGTCTTTGAGAGCAAACGTCCCACGTTTCACACAAGATCAGTTTTACTGCCCCAATGAGAGATTTTCTCACTAAACCACACCAATGTATCACTTTATCATGTATCATACATGTATCATGTTATTATCATATGTACTGCCGTGTGAAGACGCACATGCAAATCATACCGACAAAGGCAGCAGTCTTATTCCTGGAAGGGAGCAGGCTTCGCTACATGGCCTTTCATGCTAATGAAGTTTGAGGGCAAAACAATCTTGTTGATTTACAAGTTGGCCCTTACCGTTCTGAACAGCGTAACAACCCAACTCCCGTTTCCTCTCTGCCAGGCACGAGGAGAGGGGGAGGGGAGAGAGAGAGAGAGAGCAATCATATTCATCTGATGCCTCCCTCTCTCTCTGTGTTCCCCAGGTCTGACAAGCAAACCGCAGGGGTTGTGTGCTCACTGAATGAAATGTGAATAAATAATGCACAGAGAAAAGAAGGAGGGATGGGATTGAGTGTGGGTGGGATGGGATGAGGGGTGGTGGTGGGGGGGTATAGAAAGCTGTTGATTGCATGCCTTGATTCATATTCACTCAGCGGGCCCATCACTCTCGGACGAGTGATCTTAAACAGATTTCCCCAACGCACGCCCGCCATCAGCGCATTTTCTGTGTCATGTATCAAAAGCCTGTCATAAATATGAACAGCCCCTGCTCCGACGCCTTGCCCGCCTCCCCCCCCCGCGCGCGCTCCCTCCCGGTGCAGGCTGACTCAGTGATGGCTTACGCTTAGCCTCAGCTTGAGTGATATGGAGGATATGGAAGGTAGAGATGCGGCGCGTGGGGGGGTGGGTGGAGGATGGAGGTGGGCAGTGGAGGATGAGGGTGGGGCTCCGAGCGGAGGACCCGCGGCTCACGTCGGAGCGCTCGTGCCCAGTGCATCACCGGGAGCAGGCGCCATACATCAGGGGGTGGGGGGGGGGGGGGGGGGGGGGGGTGGGCTGTCAGAGCATGAATGGGTTTTGTCATGAATGAATAACTACTGCAAATGTGACGGCGAGGAGGGAAGAGACAGAGCTTTGCCCAGACTAAGCCTTTTCATCTCCTTCCTGTGATCCATGCTTTGTGGGCCAGAGGGGGGAAGAAAATAAACAGAATATTCTGTGGGAGATGAGGCGCAAAGTGGCAACCGCAGCCTCTTCTTCAGAGACCAGGAGAAAAGCCACTACGGCGCAGGAGGAGGAGGAGGAGGAGGAGGAGGAGGAGGAGGAGGAGGAGCAGTGACGCCAAGCTGACAGCTTCAGTGCATCGGACATTGCATCGCATGTGAGGGACGGCAGGCTGTGTAAATGTAACAAGTGTATAATGTCTGTCTGAGCATCGCAGTGCATTATGTAGCTTTGTGTGAACTGACCCCTGGGGCTGATATCGACGCAGGTCTTTTGTTTCCAAGCACAGACCTGATAACCCCCCCCCTGTGAGCGTGGAGGAGAGCATGCTGCCGTCACGATATGTGAGCGTGGAGGAGAGCGTGCTGCCGTCACGATATGTGAGCGTGGAGGAGAGTGTGCTGCCTTCACGATATGTGAGCGTGGAGGAGAGCGTGCTGCCTTCACCATATGTGAGCGTGGAGGAGAGTGTGCTGCCGTCACGATATGTGAGCGTGGAGGAGAGCGTGCTGCCGTCACGATATGTGAGTGTGGAGGAGAGTGTGCTGCCATCACGATATGTGAGCGTGGAGGAGAGCGTGCTGCCTTCACGATATGTGAGTGTGGAGGAGAGTGTGCTGCCATCACGATATGTGAGCGTGGAGGAGAGCGTGCTGCCGTCACGATATGTGAGCGTGGAGGAGAGCGTGCTGCCTTCACGATATGTGAGCGTGGAGGAGAGCGTGCTGCCTTCACAATATGTGAGCGTGTGTACTTAGAACAGATTACATAGTAGGTTGACGATGTAGGCTATTATTGAAGCTCCCTTCTGTCTTTCTGATGGGTATATATTGCAATGAATGATACTGCAAATGTTATTAGTTGCTCTTTGAAGAGAAAAGATGTAACGTTAGATATTTATTTGTTTGGTATAGAAGTATGGGCACCTGTTAGACGGGTGTAACTGGGTTTACTAAATGCTCAAAATGTGTAAGAAAAAGAAAGAAATGAATTTGTTGAGGTCCTGATTTTTTATTTTTATTTTAGGGGGGGCGGGGGGTATTTTGTATCTATTTTTCTGTAACTCGGGGAGGGGGGGCAGTTGGCAGCATTTCCTTTTGTATGGTTGTTTAACTGTTGAACTGATGCTGTAAAACAAAACAAAAAAAAATAAATACCAATAAACATATTGTTTAAAAAAAAATATGTGAGCGTGTGGCAGTGGCTCAGGAGGTCGTCTGCTAATCTGAAGGTTCCTGATTCGATCCTAGCAGCGTGTCAAGGTGTACTTAAGCAAGACAATGAATGGTCATAATGAGCAGGTTGGTGCCTTGCATGGTTGCCTCTGCTGTCAGTGTGTGTGTGTGTGTGTGTGTGTGTGTGTGTGTGTGTGTGGGTGGGTGTGTGTGTGTGTGTGTGTGTGTGTGCGTGCGTGTGTGTGTGTGAGTGAATGGGTGAGGCATACATTGTAAAGCTGTTTGCCATCTGCAACCCTGCAACATACAGGAAAGTATCTCACGAGTCAGTTCCTCAAAATTCAGGGACTTCAAAGAATAATTTGTCTGCATATGTTCCCATTTTCAGGAACGTTGGTGACAATAAACAGTAGACTTATAGTCAAACAGAAACCTCTCTCTCCAATAAGTGGCGACGGAGAGCGAAACAAGCAAGAGAGCGACAAGCAAGAGATACAGAAACATAGACAGTCAGACAGAGAGAAACAGACCATACTGTGAAGAGGTGGGTGAGATATAAATC
>NC_140167.1:149329588-149389588 GCF_963971535.1 Notolepis coatsorum
AAAGAATAGAAAACGCATTGCAATGACACCAGATAGTGGACAGACTATGTATATGATGGGATTCAAGTTCGCGTTTTTGTTGATCATAGGCATGCTGTCAGAGTATGATATCTTAATCAAACATTCTAGAACATTTGTCATCACAGATCATGTCCTAATAGAACATAGGCTATGGCATGGATCGTGATATTGTGTGGACTGTTATTATTACTGTACGGCGGTACCACCCATTGTGACAACAGCCTTGTGAGTCCCGCACACAAACATGATGGAATTCAAATTCATGTATTGAAAGGCAGGCTACATCATACATGCAGTGAGATTCATTGTTCTTGTATATGCTCTCGTATTATTGTTTATATAGGCTACCCAATACTGACATCAAAATAGATTGTAGTATGCCTCTAGAAATCATATGCAGCAGGTAGAAAATTGACGGGAGATCCATCGCGATTTGGAATAAAATTGAGGAGAACTTTAATCCCTGGGTATTAATCAAACAACACGGGAAAAGGCAGTCATATTCCAGCGCGGTATTTATTAGTGTTTGCGCTGCCCAGGCAGCAATGGTTAATAGATATCATATCCGACATCACCGTAAGTGTACACGTCTGTCAGCCTGTCTCATGACACGCTTCCCTCGGCTTAGTCCATTTTTCCACATTTCATGGGTGTATTCCATTACCGTATATGGTTAATCGGGGCGTTTCTGGTATGCAAATACGTGAAAGTGTGCACGAGCCTCGGCGCAGAGCCAAGGTGGGATTCATCATGACAGGTGTGCGTAGAGCCTGCGTACGCACGTGTGATGAATCCCGACTTCCCTGTGCGTACACTGGTTCTACATTCCGTGCTTACGTGTGGAAATAGAACATGTTCTACGCACACATTGATGAATGAGGGCCCTGGAGTTTATCACCATCAAATGCCGACCCTTCTTTCTCCCGAGGGAGTTAACGTCCATCATCATGATCGGAGTGTACATCCCACCACAAGCAAGCACTGGGGCCGCACTCTCGAAGCTACACGACGAGGTAAACAAACAACAGACAGCTAACGTAGACGCTGCTATTTTGGTTCTGGGCGATTTCAACAGCGCGCGTCTTAAAAAGGTGTTGCCGAATTTCTATCAGCATGTGACCTGTCCCACCAGAGGCGAGAACATATTAGACCATGTATACTCGCAATTTAAGAATGGGTACAAGTCACAGGCTCTTAGTCCATTCGGTAAGTCCGATCACGCCGCCATCTTTCTTTTGCCAAAGTATAAACAGAGTATAAAGCGCACGCCGGTAGTATCGCGAGAGGTTAAACGTTGGACTGTGACGTCAGAGGAGACACTACTGGCTGCGCTGGAATGCACAGACTGGAATGTGTTTTGTGATAACACAGACAACCTCAACGAATACACTGAAACGGTGCTTGACTTTGTCTGTACTCTGGTAGAAGAAACAATCCCCTCTACCACAATTAGAATTTACCCAAATCAAAAGCCTTGGGTAGATAAATCCGTCCGTGAGGCTCTGAAAGTGCGCACCTCAGCATACAAAGCCGGGCTTGTGACAGGCAACATGGATGAACACAAGACGGCAAGATACAACGTCAGGAGAGCAGTAATAGAGGCAAAACGGCGTTACAGGGACAAAGTTGAACTTCAGTTTGAACAGGCTGACTCTAGAGGCATGTGGCAGGGCCTCAGAACGATGACAGATTACAAAGGCACCTCCCTCAAGCTGAACAGTGACATCTCCTTAGCAAATGATCTCAATACCTTCTATGCAAGGTTTGAGGCGGTGAATAACAACACCAGCCTACAAACCACCGCAATGGAGGGGGGGGGCGCTGCTGATGGAGATTCAGTGTTCAGAATAACAGAACATGAGGTGAGGAGGACCTTTAAGAAAGTGAATATCAGGAAGGCAGCAGGACCGGACGGTATCCCCGGCCGCGTCCTAAAAGTCTGTGCCGACCAACTGGCCCCGGTATTCACTGACATATTTAACCTGTCCTTAGAACAGGCTGTCATCCCCACCTGTTTGAAGAAGTCCACCATCATCCCTGTACCCAAAAAATCTACGCCCACTTGCCTCAACGACTACCGCCCTGTAGCTCTCACCTCCATAGCCATGAAGTGCTTTGAGAAGCTAGTGAAGGGCTACATCTGTTCCTCCCTCCCCATCAACCTGGACCCCCTGCAATTTGCATACCGCCCCAACAGGTCCACGGAGGACGCCATAGCCCATGTGCTGCACACAGCAGCATCACACCTGGACAAGAGGCAGGGGAACTATGTGAGAATGCTATTCATCGACTACAGCTCAGCATTCAATACCATAGTCCCCTCCAAACTCATAGCCAAGCTCAGGGACCTGGGCTTGAACTATGACCTCTGCCAGTGGGTCTTGGACTTCCTGACGGGCAGACCCCAGGTGGTGAGAGCAGGCAACTGCACCTCCTCATCCATCACCTTCAACATAGGGGCCCCACAGGGCTGTGTTCTGAGTCCCCTCCTATACTCCCTGTACACACATGACTGTGTGGCTCAGCGGAGCAACAACACAATCATCAAATTTGCTGACGACACAGTAGTGGTGGGCCTGATCTCTGCAAACGACGAGAGGGCCTACCTGGAAGAGGTCAATGTCCTGGCGGGATGGTGCCAGGAGAACAGACTCTCCCTGAACATCAGCAAAACAAAGGAGATGATTGTGGACTTTAGGAGGTCGGGGGTCAAGGACTACAGCCCCCTCAGCATCGACGGGGCACCGGTTGAGAGAGTGAACAGTTTTAAGTACCTCGGAGCCCACATATCCGAGGACTTGACATGGACCACACACATTGACAGTGTTGTGAAGAAGGCACGACAACGCCTCTACTTCCTCAGGCGCCTAAGGAAGTTCCAAGTCAGTCAGAAGATCCGTAAGAACTTCTACTCATGTACTATAGAGAGCATCCTGACTGGCAACATCACCTCCTGGTTTGGGAATAGCATTGCACAAGACCGAAGCAGACTACAAAGAATGACACGTTCAGCGGAACGCACAATTGGAGGGGGGCTTCCCACCCTCCAGAACATTTACAACAAGCGGTGCAGGCGCAAGGCTAAGAGAATCATCAAGGACTCCAGCCACCCGAACAACTGCCTCTTTGAACTGCTGCGGTCAGGCAAGCGATACCGGAGTCTCAAGGCGAGCACAGAAAGACTCAGAAGAAGCTTCTATCCCCAGGCCATCAGGCTGCTCAACGAACAATAAACACTATGCAACAACCATCAAATGCACACAGCACACACATCCACACGCACACACTCACTTTAAACAAACAACACACTGCAGCACCCACTCTCCACACTTTAGATCACCTAAACACACTTTATATTTATTGGTAAAGGATTTGCACTACAACTCGTACACCTTACTGTAAATTGTACCTAAATTGTACCTCATCCCATTTCTGCTTTGCACTATATAGTATTGTATATTAGTATATTGCATAGTATATTATTGTATATTGTATGGTAACTCAGTTACTTCTAGTCTGCATCGAACATTGTACATATGTCTATACTGAACACTGTGACCTCTATTTTTACTTCTTTTTACATGCTACTTTATTTTATTTCATACTTATCTTGTCTAGCACAGTCTCTGGAGCGTAACAGTAAGAAGCATTTTGTATAAAAGTATTCTGTACTTCTGTATGACAACTATTAAAGAAACTAAACTAAACTAAACATTGGAAGGTTAGAAGGTGAGTTACCCCTCTTAGTTTTCTCAATATATACTGTAAGGTATATTTTGGCACTTCCACTTTTATACCTTCACACTGTCTTTTGGTGTGATGCATTTTATGCAAAGATGCTGAAAATAAGATACTTTTTAGTCAATACTAAACTTAAATCTATATTGCCATGTGCCAATGAGTATGTTGTTACTCATATAGCCCCAATGCACAATGGTGTGCTAAGTTCATGAAACATCATATGGTGTGACACTTCATCATATGGTGTGACATGGTTTTCTCATCACACAATATGATTACTTTTTTTTTATCCACTTTTTCTCCCATTTTCTATTTTTCTCCCATCCCAATTTCCATATCGTCCAATTCAACCCTCCCCTGTCTTTGAACGTTGTTTCTTGCCTCCCACAAGCCGGCTGCAATGTGGACTAAATCATACATAGCACGAGTCCCCTCCGATACTCGAGGTAACAGCCGTCGCATATTTTCACCTGCGTGGCTCGATCTTTCAGCGTCGGGGGTCTGGGCTTTGGAGGGGCCCCGCCCCCGTCGCTTCTTGATTCTACTGCGCAGGCGCACCAACCGACCTGTAGGAGTCGCTGTCCACAACGCCCGATCCCCACCCTTCAGTTTCCCTCCCCGTAATACGGCCAATGTATATTACTGTGGACGACCAGCTAAACTGAAAGCAATGTGGAGAGCGGGGCTCGAACAGGAGGCAATCACACCATATGATTCATGTGTATATAATATGAACTGCATTTAACTAGATTTATAATGCTATTTTGTACATATTTTACAACTAATACTTAAGTTAAATGAATATTTTCTCCTTTTAACACTTTTTTGTCACTCTATTATAAACACTTTTTCGAAGGTATAGCCTACCTACTTCCCTACTATCCCATTTCTCAAACTAAATCCATGTTTATCAACAAGAGGTTGTTGTTGAAATGTTTCCCTTTCACTTGTTTTTTTCTCTTAGTTTGAGACAGATTTCAGTAGAGGGATGGCGAGTGCATAAAGAACAAGGAAATACAGGGAGAGTGTGACGGGGTCCTCTCTCGAACTCCTCCAAACTCACAACAATGATGGCGTAGTCGGAATCACAGGTGTTGTTGGTGGGTGTTTATTGCCGGCCATCCACGGTGCAGAGGTGACATTACATAACAAGTGACATAAACTTAATAAATAACTAAACTATACTACCTCTGCAGTCTATCAGATGCGTTCCACAATAACTTAATCTGATAGACAAAACACTTACTGGGTGGCGCTTCCCTAGTTACCCATTTTGCAACCGTTATCTGGTGAAGCACCACCTCAGAGACAAACAGACTAACAGATACATACGGCACTTCCCTCAGTCACCTACGTTGCAAGAACCCAGAACCTTGGGCACGCAGCCCTCATGCCACCTGCACTCCTCCCCTGCACAGGTGCCACACATAATTAATTAACAAGACTAAACAGGTGCTACACATCAATTGAATCACCGTTTCCTATACACACATTATCTAAAAACAACCTCCAACACCAAAACCCTCATAACCCAATAAATAAATACATATACACAACACAATAAATAAATATATGTATGAATGGATATATGAATGTATGTATAAATGCATGTATGCTTAGATTAATGGATATGTATGCATGTTTGATTATGTATGAATGTATATGATGGGTGAATGTTGTGTGTATGTGTGCGTGCGTGCTGCCCCGGCGTCAGTGACAGACCCACTCTGTCACAGAGAGATTCAATGGAGATCCTGTAAGGAGAGAGGAGGTCCTGAGAATAAGACGAGAAAAGTAAATCAAACCATTCAACTTGTTAAATATGTGCTGTACATTGAGACCATAGAACAGGTAGCCCAGTATATCTAGAAATCGCATAGTGTACACACACGCGCGCGCACGCACGCACGCACACACACACACACACACACACACACACACTTGAATGAAAAATTTGAAGATTTTACATGGGGTCTGAGAAAACAAGTCATTAGTGCACATTTATCCACATACCAAAGTGTATTAAAATGTTATTCCGACTATAAAAATGGAGGTAACTCTACTAACGTTATTCACTTCATCTGCTATTATTAGCCCAATTAAGCTAGCTCTCGTAACGAAGCAGAGGGGACTGAGTGAACAGCCTGCAGGCTGTGCCTGGGTCATAACATCCATAATTATCAAATAGCTTTGTCAGCTTGATAAGTTAGCTATTGAATACACAACATCACCAGCTGGAATGTTGCCCTCTTTATCTAGTGTCAGTTCCAAGGCAGCTCGCTAGAGAGATACTTGCCAATGTGAGCAAAACAGCCTGTCAACCAGTGGAGGTTTCTCTATGACAACACGTGAAACACAAATTCACTCATAATTCAAAATTATTATTAATTTACATATACCTATATATATATATAAATAAAAATAAAAATAAACTATATATATATATTTTTTTTTATTATTATTATTATTTTTTTTATTATAAATGTTTTCCTCTGTAAAAAAAATGCAAGTGAATTTTCTTTTCTTCAAAAATGGCCAACATTTACCGCTCTGAGCAGGCCTGCACTGCAGTAATTATTCGTGCAGAATTTCTGCACAGGTTGACCAGGGTTAAATAAATAATAAATAACAGCCAATCAAAATAGGCTATTAATGTCATCTAAGCACGGTCTGTGCAGTTTAACTCTTGCCATTGAACGGAGGATTGATTGATTGACAGCCCTTGACATCCAATACACGGAGGTTGAATGATTGACAACCTTCAAAATCCAATCAGAGTATGGCTCCTACGTCTGCAGCTCTGTAGCTACACAGCTGTTTCTCCCCTGTATTAACAGAGCACTGAGAGCAGCCACGTTCGTATCTAACATTTAGCACTTTAATCGCAACTTATTTTTCGCGGCGGGACATTTACTGAGGACCAGCACAACACACCTGTGGATATTATGATTTAACAAGTCTATCTGTCCAGGAGGATGACAGCATTATTGCAGGTATAAGCAGGCAGCCTAGCAGTTTCTAGCTTGGATGATAATAACTACTAATGTTATCACACTAGCTTGGATGTAACTAACGTAATTAAGCTTGACATGGTTCATGGTGAGCTGTTTGTGTTATAACGAGACAGCAAATTAATGAATGAATGAAAACTTTATTTGGGTGAATCGCTTGGATGACTGTCTGAGTGACCACCTGTCGGGAGTCAGAATCCCAAAAATGGAACGTGTGTCACGCATCAACAGAATAGTGGATTTCGACAGCATCCTCACGCAAATGAAGGATCGATTAGATCACAAAAGACTGCTGTTTGATGATATATATATATATATTTTTTTATCTCAGTTGTTGTAAAACGAAAGCCTGCATTGCTTAGCCTGGACCAGCCGAAGTGCAGTAGTTTAACTTCACTCGGGAGACAAAAGCCAAACATCAATTTGATGCAACAAGCTGGCTCGCAATGCACTATTGTTTACATTTCCCATGGGATTAATGCACGCGGCTCGAGTCGGACTCGTCACATGGAGAAGCTGCACTATTCAACGATAGATGAGATCGATCGAGATACCGTCTTTATGGGTAAGTGTCTTCTTGGCTTTAGGATGTCAGTTTGTGTAACGTTACTGTAACCGAATTGAAACCGCATCATAACTAGGGATGGGTACCGAATTCTGTACTTTTGAGGCACCGAACCGAAACACGTCGGTACTACCGAGTATCGAATCAAGTGAGAAACCGAAAAATAAATTAAAAAATAATAATAATTTTTTTTTTTTACTTTTTTCTTTTCATGTCAACGTTCACACGCACAATATATGCTTACCTAGGATTTGACTTGATTCAACAACAAAGCAGTCGGAGCAATGACAAGCCGAAAACTGTCGAAATTGTAGTTATTTGAAGTTTGGATTTTTTTTTTACGACTGAGGTAGGTAAATTAAATTTCTTGAGACTAAAGTACCGAAAAAAGGTACCGTTGGGTACCGGTATCGATTCACAGTTACCGGTACCGGTACCGGTATCGGTTCAAATGTGAAAGGTACCCATCCCTAATCATAACTCCTACATCGACCATGTCACTTTTCAAAAGACATGAATGAATGAAAACTTTATTTAACAGATTGCAGAATGGGTACAATATACAGTACGGCTCAATACACATAATTATTAAGGAGATGCAGATCAGATAAAGACTTTCGTCTTGTTTACATCAGGGTCCCCCATTTTCAATTCATAGTGAAATGTATCTTGTGTTATTAGGAGCCCTGCTAAAGTTGGTAGCTAACGTTATATTGATAATGTTTCAATATTATCAGGTTGATATTATTAGGTTGATAATGGTGTCAGTGTTTCAGATAGCAAGGTGTAGATCTTTGTTAACTAGTAGAGCTTTGGTTGAGAGAGATTACAGTGCTGTCTCTTAAAACTCATAAACAAGTATTGAGCAAGACGAGTTAGTCTGTTGTGTTGTGCGTATTGTATGGGAGGGATAATGATGACTGTGTGTAACTAGGACTAGGAGGGATATGAGGACTGTGTGTATGTGGCACTGAATTGATGTAAACAAGACGAAAGTCTTTCTCTGGTCTGCATCCCCTTAATAATTGTGTGTATTGAGCCGTACTGTATTGTACCCATTCTGCAATCTGTTAAATACAGTTTTCATTCATTCATCATTCATTCATCATTTATTCATCATTCATTCATCATTAATTCATTAATTCATTCATTCATTCATTCATTCATTCATTCATTCATTCATTCATTCATGTGTAGAAAGAAGAACTATAACATTCTCATTAACAAAGACCAAAGTCTTAAACACACGCACACACAAAAGATACATGGACTATTGTTATTGGACACAAGCCACACACATGGACCCTGCACTGCACCATAATACACCTGTGATTATAGTATGCTTGTTATTACACACACACACACACACACACACACACACACACACACACACACACACACACACACACACACAGACACACACACACACACACACACACACACACACACACACACACACACACACACACACACACACACACACACACACACACACACACATGTATCAGTACTAAATACCTATATGTCCCTATGCCATAAATGTCATGTATGTTGTGTATGTCATAAATGTCTATATGAATTGAAAATGGGGGACCCTGGTGGAAACAAGACAAACGTCTTTCTCAGGTCTGCATCCCCTTAACAATTGTGTGTATTGAGCCGTACTGTATTGTACCCATTCTGCAATCTGTTAAATAAAGTTTTCATTCATTCATTCATTCATTCACACACTCTCTCTCTCTCTCTCTCTCTCTCTCTCATTCAGTTCTGTTGTGTTAATATAAACCCGCCGTGGTCTCTCTCTGTCTCTCTCTCTCATTCAGTTCTGTTGTGTTAATATAAACCTGCCGTGGTCTCTCTCTGTCTCTCTCTCATTCATTCATTCATTCATTCATTCATTCATTCATTCATTCATTCATTCATTCATTCATTCATTCATTCATTCATTCATTGTCCTTGTGTTACATAAAACCCATCTGTGGCCTCGTGCAGAGGAAGGTGGTAAATACATGTTAGATATTCCAATGTACAGTTTTGCATACCATTGACTCCACTGCTGTCAACGTTATGTGCCAACTTCAATGCAGCAGCCAACACACTACCAATAGGCTGAGCTGAAGCTAAGCTAGAGGGAGACAGACACAATTAAACAGCCTCTTGGTAAGTGAGGGTTACATTATCTTATTATACAACGCTTACCTGTCCAAAAGCAAAGACATCCATTCCACTCTACTTTGACAGCAGCTATAACCAGTGATGTACCTGAACACGTTCAATGAACGATTGTTCGTGAACGCGTTCGTATTTTGGGCGAACGTGAACTGAACGGATGTTTCCCCTGCTAAATGAACGTAATTGAGAACGCGTTCATTCTCAGCGCTGTATAACGGCATTCAAAAGTGCGTTCATTCTCAGCACTATATTATAACAACGTTCAAACGTGTGCCAGATTTCATATGCCTTTCAGCCAAAAACCCAGTTAAATCACACCGTAAACAGGCTTTAAAATAATGCTGAAAACCACCCAATCTGGCAACCGCTCTGGGCGGAGCTTCGGGGAGTCTGGTAGTAGAGCAGCAGCACTCGCACTTTCAGAAGGCTCTGAACTCGCTCAGAGTCAGACTCTACGGCGTCGGTGTACAATATGAGCATTTAAAAGAGTTTTAGTTAAAGTCAGTAAATGTTTTGCACTTTGAATATTGAACTTTGAGGTACAACCTTAGTTTCATACCTCAGCCTGGTTCCTACCTCGTGTTGTGTTAGTACAGAGTTATGTCGGCACATGTTTATATGTTTGCACAATGACTACTTTCACTTTTGGTACTTTAATTATATTTAGATTATTATACTTAATAAAGCAGCATGTTTTTCGTCATGTTTTTGAAAATATACTGTAGAGATGAAAGCTGCAGCTGCTACTAGTGTGGACTGAATGGGGGGCAGCAAAGCGTTATGGAAATGCCATTATTCTGTGGTTCTATTATGGGTTGTGGCAATACATTTGAAAAATAATAGCTCGCAGCACCGTATTGAAAAAAGAACTATAAATTATAAATTAGTTCATTTTTGAAACCATGAACTTTAGTTAAAAAAATTTAATTTTGAACTATGAACTGAACTAGTTCATTTTAAAATGTGTGAACTGTGAACTGAACTAGTTCATGTAGAGTGTGAACTTTCCCAACACTGGTTATAACTAAGAAAAGGGAAAAAAGTTAAGTAAAATACATGTCTGCACGTATATGAGCAACAATCATACAATTGGGACATAATCAGTAAGCCTATAACTTGCACTGGGTTGGGGGGTCAGCTGATCACCAACGATTTGAAGAAGGCCTTGTGCTATACCATAGAAGTATTATAGAACTGGAGGCAAAATAGCCGCCCATTCATTTTGACATAAGTTGCTCACTCAGCATGCACGCTGATAGCCGTAAACTGTTTGTAAACTATTGTAAACAATTGACAACCAACTTTGGACCAACTCACGTATTGGACCGACGCACATGCGCAGTATGTCTTGCAGTGGTATCGTGCATCACTACCTCTCTGCTTGCACTGGTGGTCGACACATGTGCAGCTTGTCGACGCTGCTTGTTGAGCAAAGATGCCATTCCTTCTATAATACCTCCATGGGCATCAGTGATGCCAGTAACTAGTTACTAAGTAACTATAGTTACTCTAATCTGATAAACTTTTTTCAGTAAATAGTCATCTAACTTGTTACTTTTTACAAGCCAGTAATCTGATTAGTTACTTTTCCAAGTGGCTGTGCGTTACTATTTAGTTACTATATCATAATTTACCCATAATGATAAGCCTAATTTGAGAGAATAACAAACTATAATACCATGTTTTATATTACACAACGGTTTTACAATTTTATTTTGAATTAAAATTATATTATATACATTTTCTATTTTATTTCATTTGGGAACCACTGCCTGAGCAGTGGACAGCTGTGACCTTATATGGCCTGATGGCTGATGATGACGTCTCATGATGACCTGTCTGAGCAGCCAATCATGATTTATGACATTACCGGTATGCACTTTCAATAAAGCATTATTTAAAAAAAATAAAACTGTTCATTCTTATGTTGTGACAGCAGCAGGGGGGACGGCGACGACTTCGCAACCTAGTTACTTTCAAAGTCTCAAGTAATCAGTAAAGTAACCAGATTACTTTTTAAAGGAGTAATCAGTAATCATATTATTTTTACAAGTAATCTGTGGCATCACTGATGGGCATTCCCGCTACGGCTGCGGTAAATGGCTTTTCAAACTAATATTCACGCTCTGAATGTTGTAATATTGCTCATTTCTTTAACTTGTCTTTGTAACAGTACAATGTGCATTGGTATTTACTAACACTTGTACGACCGACCTACAGTATACTAGTAACTCTGTCAATTAATAATTGCACCACAACACTTGTAATGGGATAAAATGCCCTATGCCACTGATGTTTCTATGTAAATCATTCGTAATCTAAACAGACATTGAATGGAGTAGGACAAAGTCAACTGTGTAGTAAATTTAATTAATGCAGATTTAGCTATTTTAAGTAAGCCTAATATTACACCCACTACAGCTGAAATCAAGAAAACATGCTATTATTTGGCAATTTAGAGAGATTTCTATACAGCTCATTTTAAATTATCTAAATCTAATGGGATCAAGACTAGATGTGAAGGGAGAAAGATAGAAAAGCCATTCAATTTGTTACCTTTTCCAGGCAGAAGGAAGCCTGGGGAGATAAAGTAATCGGATGCGTATGTGTGTCTGCCTGTCTGTCTCTGCATAAATCTTTCCGTCCGCAGCTATTCTCACAAACTACATTGATTTGGATGATACATTGCTCATAGATTGACACCAGGCCAGGGACCTGAATTCTGGAATATCGGTCAATGACAAGTATTTTATTTGAATATATTTCCATCATTGTCCATTGAAATACATAATCAGTATGCAGTTACACCTTTTGAACACAAGAGGGTGACACTACACAGGTTCACTGGTAATCAGCTCTCTGCCACCTGCTTACAATATGCCATAGTGAAGCTATTGTCGTTGAAACAAAATAAATTTATTAATGAATCATTACCCCCTTTCATATCTCATGAACCGTTTGTCTTAGAGACTTCAATGAATTTAAGGTTATAAATATGTATTCCACCCAAATAGCTTTAACAGTTTATTCCACCCAAATCGTTTTAAAGGTTTATTTCACCCAAATAGTTATAAATGTTTATTCCACCCAATTCATTTTAAGGTTTCGTATCGGGCCTTTAAAAACTGCCAATGAAGAAAATGCTAATGTAAGTCTGCCACATTGCTAAAGTTAATTGGTTACTGCTGTGGTACTGATGTTAGTGTTGCTAAAGACAGGATAGTAATGGCAAGAATATTTGTGTAATTTACTGAATTTCTCTAATGTCCACCTTAGCCTTCTGCCTCCTAGTTGAAAGTTCTGTTTTGACGTTGCAGAGAAGCAGAAGTCTCTGCATACACATACACAGACTAACACACACAGAGCTCCCACCTGTCCTCCATACCCTTGGCAGTATAACCCTGGTGATTTATGTATTTACAGGGACAGTGAACGATGAAAAACACTTATTAGGTGTCATGTTCTTCTTTCTACATGATCAAGGTTAAAGGAGGCTTTTTAACATGTTCTGCAGAATGGTGGTGTGTGTTTGCAGGTCCCCACAGGCCCAGCGGTTCCCCCTGACTAACTGTGTAATCGATCATGAAATATGCTGACTGGCCTGGTCTGGTTTCAGAAGAGGGAGCAGGAGAGAGCGGAGCTGCAACGTACAAGGGACATTGACTTAGTTCATGGGAGTTTGTGTAAGCAGGGCCGCCTCAGGGGGTGTGCGAGCAGTGCGGTCGCACAGGGCCTCGCGGGAAGGGGGGCCTCGCACAAAAAAAAAATAAAAAAAAATATCTTTTATTTATTATTTTTTTTATTTATTTATTTTTATTTTTATTTATTTTTGCGAGGCCCCCCTTCCCGCGAGGCCCTTTTTCATCACAGACCTAAAATCTAGTTTTGCTTATATGCTTATATATTTCACATTAGACACGTTTGTAGAATGTGTCTGACTTGTTCCTGGGTCTGCAGACATACTCACTATTGGAGCTCTGGGGCTCTGCAGCAGACATACTATTGGTTTCAACGAAGGGAGTGGTTACATCATGTGTACGCCGGCGTGCGTCAGCTGCGTTTGACTATTTTGCGCGTGCAGCTTTGGAGGTTATGCTTAGTTATGCCAGCCAAGACGAAGAGGTCGGTCATTATCAGTCGGTCGGTCACCAAGGAACGTTGACGAAAGGCCTCTCGCTGGCGGGACAAAAAGAAGCTATTGTCATGGTGCAGTCGGGATATAGCCATGATGATGTTGGCTAGTAGCTAGCTTAGCTAAAGGCTAACTAGCGTTAGCTAACCTAGAGACAGCGCATGCAGCCAATATGAAGAGGATGGTCGTTTGGCAGATGAACTTCGTCAACTCCACGCGGTTGTCTCCATCCTCTTGGACGTTTGGTGAGTTTTTAACCTATTCTATTAACTCTATTCTATTCCCGCCGTGGATCTCTCTCTCTCTCTCTCTCTCTCTCTGGAGCCAAACTGGCCGACTAGCTGTTGTAGTACTAGTAGCTAACGGTGTGTGGCCTGGTGTCAGCACCTGTATTGCTTTTCTCACGTTGTACAGTTTTTCAGTGGTAGCCGCATAGCTTGCTTCTGCGTTAGCTAATGGTTAGCGATAGCCGGGTTGAGCTAACTGTTAGCCAGTTAGCTGTTTAGCTACGACGTTGGCTGCCGGCTGTGAACGTTAGCTTGATGCTATCAGTTAGCCTAGAGTTAGCTGTTAGCTTGTGCTACGACCATTGACATTAGCCGTGAGAATAGCAGGGGGTTCTGGCACTCTGACTACGACATCATCTTTGACAGAAGATGTAGTCGGGCCTGCACCATGACAAGGCTCCGGCCATAGCTTATTTTTGTCCCGCCAGCGAGAGGCCTTTCGTCAACGTGGAGACCTGTGTTGCGGCCTTTCGCCCTGCGTTCCTTGGTGCAGGTAAGATGAATGAAAATGTCATGACATTACCCCACTCTTCCTTCCTTCCCCTCCCGAATGTTTTGTTAATAACGATGTTTTTTTCCAGGCAAAACATATGTTACTTCACAACATTTGGAGATACGACATGTGCTGTGTGTGAAATGTCTTGGTCGTTTCTGTAGCTTGGGTAGCGTTGGGCCGTTGGCCAAAGCTGTGTGTGGCCTGGTGTCAGTAGCCTACCTGGCTAGCCTATTTAGCTGATGTCGGCCATTGGCTCCTTGCTGCTTTGTTTTCTCTGGTATAGACCCTCTTCTCTTTGGATTTAAGTGTTGATCTTTGTCCTTTTGGATCTATGTATATTCATGTTGCCTTTGTGAAGTTATCTTTTCCTTCTGTTTTGTTCTTTCATTAAAAGTTGAATATCCTTTAGGGGGTCATCTTTGCTTATCTCTCTCATACATGCTCTCTCTCTAACACACACACACGACAAACACACATGCTCTCTCTCTCTCGCTCTCTTTTTCTAACACACACAGTCTGCCTATGGCGGCCTTTCTCGATGGCTAGGCTGTGCTCGCTGAGTCTGTACCTAGTCAAGGATCTTCAGTCACAGTGCTCAGGTATTCTGCCACTGTGTACTCTCTTTTTAGGGCCAAATAGCATTTCAATTTCTTTCCAATGTGTCTCTCTCTCTCTCTCTCTCTCTCTCTCTCTCTCTCTCTCTCTCTCTCTCTCTCTCTCTCTCTCTCTGTACACTGTATATTGACTGTAGAACGGGAGCTCTCTCTCGCTCTCTCTTGCTATATGTTGACTGTATCATGCCCAGCCTCGGGCAGCGCTATTATTTAAGAATATGTTGACTGTATTAAAAAAAATATATATATATTTTTTTTTACCTTTTGGGGGGGGGGGGGGGGGGGGGGGGGCTCGCGTTTAAATCTCGCACAGGGCCTCGCATTTCTCCCAGGCGGCCCTGTGTGTAAGGGTATATACATGCATGTGTGTGTGTGTGTGGTCATGAGTATGACCTAAGTAGCATTCAGATCTTTTGCTGTACACAGACACACAAAGACACTCCAACCAGTGTATCCTTGCTAATCCTGGGTAGATGAAGCCTGTAATACAGCGGCTCATCCCTCCCAGTGGACCCTGGTCCGTCTTTTATCTCCCAGGGACTGTTTACTCCAAGTAATTAGGCCATTCATCACCCTAATGGGAACAGCCCCCTCCACTAAATAACTTCTCCCTTCCCTCAGCTAGCCTACAATCACTGGCACAGCGGCTGCGGAGGGGGCGAGACTCCCACTAGGCATGGTGCCAGGCGGGGGCGGGTCACACAATCTGTCAACTGCCCTTATCAGAGGGCCATTCGTGGCCCATAATGCATCAGGGTTGGTTGTCAGTAACGTGGGCCTGATGAAAAATGGAATGTGGAATGATGTACCATGGTGCAGATGTGCTCCAAACATAATTAATCAATTATAGCACCGGGAAACATGGTTCTTTCAGAGTGACCTGGGAGCCACGGAGAGATCTGGCATCTTTCCGCTGCTAGACAGGAGGTTAGGCGTGGATGTGTGCCAAGGAACTCTGACAGGTGTGGATGTACTACGCATGCACACAATTCACTAACAATAGGAAGGTGTTGATCTTGTGATTGCGTTTCGGTGATTATCCATCCTGTTAGAAGCAATTTCCTCATTGGCTTTCAGACTGACTTGCTGGATGGCTGGTTGAGGACCAGAAAGACTAGAGAGGTGGCAGGCTGGTTTGCTGGGTAGCTGGCTGACTGACTTGCTGGCTGGTATGTTGAATCACTGGGGTGCTGACTGGCAGAATGATTTGCTGTAGCTATCTGGGTGACCTTCTGCTAGGTTGGCTTACTGGTTGGTTGGTTGGCTGACTGGAGATCTGTGGTCACTACCTGTGTGAACAATACAAGCAACAGTGATTGCTTGTCAAAGCTGTCAGCGCTTCTTTTTGTCTCCGACACCAAACTGATATTTACTCAGGGAATGGAATTATCCGCCTTCCAAACCCAATGCACTGAGGAGAGTCTGAGTGGTTGAGGAGGCGACTCACTGGGTTGTCAAAGTCAACTGTCTGTTGACAACATATTGTTTAATCAGTCAAATATTTTGTTGATTTGTTATGCCCATCTATCCACATACTACCAAATGCAGAAATTAGATGTTTATGGCCTAACATGGTGGTTGTCAACATTTATAGCTAAGCAACACTTCTGTTGAATACAATTATTTATTATTTATAATTATTGATTCAATTACAATGAATATAATTCATGATAATTCACAATGATCATGATTATGAATTATGATGATGGGCTAAGAAAGTTCTTCAAAAATGTGCGCTGGACAGTATTTAGATCATGAAGAAGATCATGATCAAAAAGAATACAAAAAGAAATAGAGCCTTTTATGTTCGGCTAGGTGTATGAACGTATTAATACCTAAAACAAAATTCAAAACACACCTTAGACTAGCATAAAAGTGTTTGTATTAAACACGTTCTTCCCCAGGCTAGAATATCCAGACGAAGGTAGCAGCCATGAAAGACTTTTCAAACTTTGTGAAGAAGGACTTGAGAGAGATCACAGGCTCAGCTGGACCGGAGGTCAGTCAAGCCCCCGGAATCCCTCATTAATTGCACCTTCAAGGAGAGCCACGCACCCGGCTCTGTCTCCCCTCCTTCAGGGCTCACTCAGCATGAGATATTGTGTCCCTCTCTGTCGTGTTGGATGGACATCCCACACCAGAGCCATGGGAGAGCAGGGATGGACGGACGGACGGACAGGGACTAAAAAACGCCCCCACGAACGGCCCACCGCAACCAGCCTGTGGATACTCCGGCACATACAAACACACCATGTACACTCTTAATGCCACCCCTTATAGGCATAATGGATGGATACTCTAGGGCAGTGATACTCAGCCGTGGACCACTCAGGAGTCACATTGACAAAAAGATTTGTTGAAAGAGTCACATTGATCCATTCAGCCGTTCCTCAACCAAACCAACATCAGGCGACTAATAGGCGATTTACAAGCTATGTATGAACATAGCACATTTAGGCTACTGCAGTATTTCTCAAAGTGTGGGGCGTTTTTGACGTCAACTCCAGCTGCAACAGTGAGGATGGAAGGGGCTGGGGCTCTCTCTCTCTCTAATGTGGATTAGGCTAATTAGCTTTAACAATCCTGATCCTGATTTTAAGGAAGATATTGATTTACATATGTATTTGTAATCTTTTTTCAAGTCAAGACAATATATAAAACGTATGAAAAGCGTATGACAAAGCTTATCTCGCTCTTGGTGAGGTTTCTATTTTTGAAAAAGTACACAGTTTGAGTGTCTATTGAACTGTATTGTTAAGAAGAAGAAGTCTTTAATTGCAGATCAACACACACATGCGAGATGGGCAACCGACAGGAACACAGACACACACACATGCACTGAGTCGCCGATGAAATGTCTCTCTGCACTTTTTCCATCCCGTTCCATTCATCCTTCCCCCCCAAGGGCAGTCGGGAGCAGACATGGGCCGCGCCCGGGGACCAATCCAAGTGCTCCTGTCCGTCTTCATCAGGGATGCGACAGTGATCTCTTCTGCATGTTTTTCCATTGGGTTTATCTTATTGGGAGGGGAGCACGGGGAGAACACCTGGGTACCTGCCAACCTGCCAATCTGGTGCCCAAGTGGGAATCGAACCCAGGACCTTGTAGCTGTGAGGCGACAGTGTTAACCACTACACCATGTTATGTATGTTATTGTTCTAGCAAAGGGATTGCACAATTTCCCTAAAAAAATCCTCAGTATTTGGTTATTGTTACTGATGAATGTTAAACTTCAAACCAGAATGACTGGGCTACTGAAATGCCTTACCTTAACTATTGCTGATGATAGATTGTGGTGTTAATGAGTCCAACTGAAACGCCTTCCCATTCATTACACTTCACGGCTGTACCTGTACTGTCCCAAGACCTGAACTGTCTTGTTCACAGAGGAATGGACGGCGGAGACAGGCTCCACTCCTCTCTGATCTGCACTCACCTCTCCAAAGCCATTGTGTCCCATTCCACTTCTTTAGGATAGGGTTTAATGTTTTTCTTTTTTTGAGGGGGGGAGAGATAGAGAGCC
Organism: Notolepis coatsorum; assembly: GCF_963971535.1. Taxonomy (NCBI): domain Eukaryota; kingdom Metazoa; phylum Chordata; class Actinopteri; order Aulopiformes; family Paralepididae; genus Notolepis; species Notolepis coatsorum. The sequence goes on from NC_140167.1 coordinate 149,348,152, forward strand.
CTGGGATGAGATAAAGAGGCATGTGAGGCTTAGGATGAGAATGAACGAGTTCCCTTTTCTCCTGTCACTATTACAGCAGGTTAGAATGGACAGAAAGAGCCCTTTCAACAGAAGAAAGACGTCTCCCGTACCTGACATTTTCTTCTTGTCATAGAGAGAAATGGAGAACTGTGAAAAGAAGGAAAGTACTGCTTGTCTGTCTCTTTTTAGGGAGGGGTGGAGAGGGGATTTCTATGCAGTGAAAGGGGTGGTGAAGGTTGTTGTAAGAGCAGGGTGGTTGTACCTGGATGATTCTCATGGTCTAAAACAGCTCTTAAAGTAGTGGCTAGCCCCACCAACAGGGCTGAGAATGACAGGAGATGTCCAAAAGAGAGAGTGAGAAAGACATTGAATGTGTTTGTGTGTACTGTACTATGCATGTGTAGAGAAAGAGAGGCTATAATGAGATTGTTCGGTTTTGGTTTTGGTCCTTCATGTCTGATAAGCCTCCCCTACATAAAGTTCCATCACACGCAACAATGGCGAATATTACTGACAATAATTATAATATAATAATAATGTTGTTCTATATTCCAAAACTGGAAAGTCTCAATGATCTCCACAAAAGCTGAAGTACCCTTGATTTTTGATTCACAAAAGGTAGGATTTTATTTCCCATACCTTCTGGAATTTCAACGGCCGAGAAATGTCCTCTATGAATTTATCCCCATCGAGATGCATCTTCCCTAATCCCGTGATAGCCTTGTCACAGGAGGAAGACACGCACACTTCACATGAGCTGGCCCGTCACCCTGCTGTTGGCTAATGAGCTATCTAATTCATCATTGTGCCATACAAGGTTTGACTAATGAGAGAGGGCCTTCACTGAATATACAAACAGTGGACGGAGGCTGCATGGGGAGAGATGCATTGGCGTTCTCTTCTCCGAGCTGGGAAGCTATGATTAGTTTATCTTCAGACAAGCTGAGAATCCCGCCCTTCTTCAAATATGCCATATTTGAGAATATGGAATATTAGGTGGAGCATTCTGGGAAAAAAAACAACAGGTTTCTGAGATTGACCTTTAGAAGATGAATGCTACTTTATTGTCAATTTACTAAAGGCAATTGAAGTGTATCAATACTTTTCAAACAAATGAGAAGCATTTTGCATGCTTCTGTGACAGTCATGAGCACTCAGGTCTTCTCGTGGCTATGGAGCATTTGTCACCTAACAAATATTGCCTTCCATCAAATAACAAGCCTTCCAAGCCTGGTCCATTATTATTCTCACTTCTACTCATGTACAATAGAGAGCATCCTGACTGGCAACATCACCTCCTGGTTTGGGAATAGCACTGCACAAGACCGAAGCAGACTACAAAGAGTGACACGTTCAGCCGAACGCACAATTGGAGGGGGGCTTCCCACCCTCCAGAACATTTACAACAAGCGGTGCAGGGGTAAGGCTAAGAGAATCATCAAGGACTCCAGCCACCCGAACAACTGCATCTTTGAACTGCTGCGGTCAGGCAAGCGATACCGGAGTCTCAAGGCGAGCACAGAAAGACTCAGAAGAAGCTTCTATCCCCAGGCCATCAGGCTGCTCAACGAACAATAAACACTATGCAACAACCATCAAATGCACACAGCACACACATCCACACGCACGCACTCACTTTAAACAAACAACACACTGCAGCACCCACTCTCCACACTTTAGATCACCTAAACACACTTTATATTTATTGGTAAAGGATTTGCACTACAACTCGTACACCTTACTGTAAATTGTACCTAAATTGTACCTCATCCCATTTCTGCTTTGCACTATATAGTATTGTATATTAGTACATTGCATAGTATTTCTATTCTGCATCGAACATTGTACATATGTCTATACTGAACACTGTGACCTCTATTTTTACTTCTATTTTACATGCTATACTATTTTATTTCATACTTATCTTGTCTAGCACAGTCTCTGGAGCGTAACAGTAAGAAGCATTTTGTATAAAAGTATTCTGTACTTCTGTATGACAACTATTAAAGAAACTTGAACGGAGACATCATTAGAAAGCACAATGTATGTTTCCATAGTTAGGCAGATGACACACAATTGTACATCTCCGCTGAACCAAATGATCACAGGGCTATAAACTCCATTTCCGCCTGTCTCTGTAACGTTTGGGCTTTCTATCCTATTTCAGGAATGGAAGCCCTATTGCCATCCTGGATTTCTTCACCCTGTCTCTGTAATTATCCCTGATTGTTGTCATCTGCCTGTGTTTTGTGTCACTGGTTCTGATTGGGTCTGCTGGGTTGTTTTGGGGCCTTTATAGTAATCACTTGCCTCTCTCTTTGTGTCGGTTCTTCAGCAGTGTTACTGGGAACAGCCGTCGTCGGGCAGAAGTTGGAGATCTCGCCTGGTGTTATTGTTTAAGTTCTATTATGCTTTCGGTCGAGAAGTCGGATATCTCACCGTTCCTATCTCAGTTACATTTCCTTATTTTTGGTTCTCTCTCAGTACTATTCGTTGTCTTGTTAATTACCTTCTATTGCTACTTATATATATTATCGCTCAAAGTGTTACTGATAATAAAAGAACACATTCGAGAAGAGCAACACCATCTCCGTCTCCTTCTTCCATGCTACACAATAACTCAACATTCTTACCTTGATTCCTAACAGTCTCTTAGCAATAAACAAATGGATGACGAACAACTTCCTAAAATTAAATGAGGGCAAAACTGAAATCCTACTAGTCAGTCCTATAACAAAAAGAGAAATGTTACAGAGCAATATGGGTCAACTTATTCCTTGGATCAAACCCGAAATTACAAGTTGTGGTGTTATAATAGACTCAGACCTAAGCTTTAAATCACACATCAACAAGGTGACAAAAACATCATTTTTCCACCATAGAAACATAGCTAAGGTACGGCCGTTTATAAATAAAAAAGACGCTGAAAAACTGATCCATGCCTTTATCTCAAGCCGACTTGACTACTGTAATGCACTCCTCACTGGCCTCCCAAAAAAAAACACAGAACGACTCCAACTCATTCAAAACTCGGCAGCTAGGCTACTAACTAGAACCAAGAGGAGAGACCACATCAGTCCTGTATTAGCTAACCTACACTGGCTTCGGGTAACATTTAGAATTGATTTCAAGGTCCTCCTCCTTATATACAAAGCACTAAATGGAACAGGACCAAGCTACATTGCAAATTCTCTAGTCTATGTGCCTCCTAGAACATTGCAATCATCTACTACTGGTCTATTGAAGGTTCCAAGCCACAGTCTAAGGAAAATCGGGGATGCAGCCTTTGCAAACTATGCACCAAAGTTATGGAACACACTACATATTGAGAGATATCGGTGTTTTTTCAATGTATATTTGGTTTATAACTGATATATAGAGACAAGATTTAAGAGGGTAATACCATTATCATCATTACCATTATCATCAGGGTTTGCATGTGTGTCTGTCTCTAGTCAAACTAGACTGAGAGCTCAGGGCATGCCGAGGTCGCCATCGGCACATAAACAAACTGATAACAGCTAGGCAGCAGGAGACAGAGAGCAGAGCGATGGAGGGTTTGACAGTAATGAAATGTTTTGAATGTGTGGTAAAGGTTATTAGCAGTTGTCATGACAGCGCGTCGCATGACAACCAGGAGAGGGGCGAGGCCGTCGTTGCTATGACGAAGATCCTATAAATCCGACAGTGTTTCCGGGTGTAAGGCAGACTAGAGCAGACCAAGAACGACTAAGAATGACTTTGAGACGGCTCCCTCCTCTCATCACAGAGGGGGGGGGGGGGGGGAGAAGGCCACATCATCATTAGCTTCGGCTAACACAAGGAGGGTTTTGTCTAATTCCAAGGCCTGAGCCACTATTGGACTGAATAGCAGAAGGACGATAGCAATGAAAATACGAATTGGTTCCCATCTGATTATGAGGTTCTGTTTATATAATAAACAACGCTCTTCCAAGAAAGGTATTATGCTGTCAAGGTGTCGAATTCTTACGAAGGTGGTGAATACTTATGCCTGCGGATTGCATTAACGGGGGATGATAAGGATTATCAGCCAGTATGAGGAGACATCGGGTGAATAAAATACACAACGCAGGGTCAGTGGATGGAGATGATTACACAAGCCAAACAGACGAAGACATGATACTGGCTGATTGATCAGAATCTAACACTATGGACAATATTTTTTAAAATATGCTAAAAACGTACCTCTTCACCATAGCCTTCTAATACACCCGCTATTGATTGTACTGTAGCACTATTTTACTCTGTCCATTCTATTGCATAATTTTACTATCTATTCTATTCTACTATTCTATTATTGCACTGTATTATTTTACTCTGTCTATTGCTTTTTATTACAGGTTCAAAACGAAAGGTTATCCTATAACCTAGTTATATGAATACTGGCTGAGCATCTCACTCTGCCATATTGAGATAACTATTATCTCCTAGCACTTAATGTGCTCACGAAACAAACAAATGCACTCACATCCACCTTCCTCAGAACGATTTCCAACACAGAAAAACCATCCAAGGGACCTCAGGGCACTAAGAGCGAGACGCTCAACCAGTATTCATATAACTAGGTTATAGGATAACCTTTCATTATATTATCATACTGGCAATCGCGTCTTGCTCTGCCATATTGAGATAAGGGGCAGAGCAGATGCGTGGCCCGACAAGTGTACCCCCTGAGGGCCCGTAAGCCCCAGCCAGGGAGGAGGGGAGTCCCGTCCACCCACATGTCCTAACAAAGGGGGGGAGGCAGTCAACTCCACCAAAGTGCGAAAAAAGGGGGAACCAGGCACCCCTGAAAACGCACAGCACAGGCGGGACCACGTGTGACACAGCACCCCGTGGCACACACCCACACACCCCTGCTAGCCCACCAAATGGTGGGAGGCAGGAGAGGTCCCAGACCTCAGAACCGCCTGGGAGACAGAACCCCCAGTCATATCCACAAGGTAAAACTTAACCAAGGGACCCGGGGAGGACCAGGAGGCCGCAGCACAGATGTCCTCCACCGAGGCCCCCCCTAACAGGGCAGCAGAGGCCGCCACTCCACTAGGTCAAAAAAGCGCCCTGACGCCCCCGGGGGGGACCTGTCCAGCCAACGTGTAGCAAAGGGCAACGCCCTCGCACAACCAATGTGACAGGTGCTGCTTGGACAGATATTGGACGGATATTCTTTGGCACGAAGACTGGCACTCAGGCCGCACCAAGAGAGCACACAGCTCACCCATGCGCTTAGCGGAGGTGATGGCCAAAAGGAACGCGGTCTTAAAAGACAGCTGATCCAATGGCGCCTGCTCAAAAGGCTCAAGCGGGGCTTCCGACAACCGGCCCAGGACCAGTTGGAGGTCCCACTCGGAGACAGAGAATGTTCCACAGGCTTGAGATGCCGAGCGCCAAGCAGGAACGTTCCACGAGAGGGAGGCTGAACAATGTTCTGCCCCCACACTCGACCATACGCCACTTCCCAGCATAAGCCGCGGTAGCGGACGGAGCGTGCGTGTTCCGGATAGCGTTAACCATAGAAGAGTCAAGACGCATTCCCACCAGATTCACACTTTCAGCAGCCAAGCCTAGAGGCTGCCCCAGAACAGGAGGCAGAACAGAGTTCCGCATGTCTGAGAGAGGGCCCGCGGTGACCACGGAACAGTGCATGGCGGGGCCACCAAGAGCTGAATCAGGGCCGGGGACCACACAGCTGAGCCCCGGCCCGGCGCTACCAGGATCAAGTCCCGCGCTCCCGACGTACCCGCCCCAACAGCTGAACTATCAGGTGTATGGGGGGGAATGCATACAGAATCCCGGGCGGCCACGGAATCGGTCCCAGACCTGTCCGACTATGTCTGGACGTAGTACCCACTCGTCAGGGTGAGGACCGCCCCGCGAGATCACATCTGCACCCACATTCTCCTTGCCGGGGATCTGGACAGCCCTCAGGCTGCACAGATGGAGAAACACCGATAGCCAGAGCCCGACCGCCGCCTGGTGCAGACGGGAGAAGCGCACTCCTCCCTCTCTGTCAATATACGACGCTGACGTTGTGTTGTCCGTCCTGATCAAAACATGCTTGCCCACTACAAGGTGGCCAAGCTGTTTGAGGACCAGAAGGACTGCCTTCAATTCCAACACATTGAATGTAGCGCAGACCGGGCAGTATGGTCTTGCCAGCTGCCCCCTACTGTGTTGGCCCGACACGTCCCCCCCCATCCCGTGGCGTCGGTGAAGACTGTGACGTGTGACAGCCTGCTGCCCACGGGGACCCCGCTGGTGAGGGCACCAGTCCCTCCCCAGAGGACGAGGTCCTCCAGTACTGACATGGGAACCTTCAGCCGCTTCCACCTGGAAAAACCCACCTCTGTATCCTCCTCATGAAGAGGAGGCCAAGAGAGACCACAGAGTGAGCAGATGCCATCATACCGAGCAGGCGCATCACGGACAGCGCCATATCCGTCCTAGGACGGAACCCCCCGAGCGCGCCGAGAACCACCCACTCGCCGCCGCTCTGAGAGGGATGCCAATATAGACCTTGAGCTTAGAATAAGCCCAAGTACTCCACCCGTTGACTGGGAAGAGGAGTACTCTACTCCCAGTCTACAGCAAAACCCAGGCTGGTGAGGAATTCCACCACCTGCCTGGTATGAGACCTGGCAATCTTCCCTGATCGGCCGAGGACCAGAACGTCGTCCAGGGTAGAATAAGATTCGTATCCCCCGACGACGCAGAGGCCCCAGCGCGGCCTCCACGCACTTGGTGAAGATGCGGGGAGCCAGAGAGTAGCCGAACAGCAGCCTCTGGTACCCGTACGCTAAGCCCTGCTAAGGAAGCGTAGGTATGCCCCAGGATGGAAGATCGGGATGCGAATACGCATCCTACAGGTCTATGGAGGTGAACCAGTCCCCCACCTGACAGCGCCTAACAGGTGGGAAACGGTCAACATTCTGAACCTTCCATGGGACAGGTCCAGTATGGGTCTAACACCCCCCCCCCCCCCCCCCGATTTCTCGGGCACCAGAGAATACCGGGAGGAAAACGCCACTCACTGCATCCTCTCATGGGACCACGACAACGGCCTGCTTTGCCAACAGAGATTGGATCTCGTCGGCCAGAGCTGTCACTGCTGCGGACCCTGGGTCTGTACCAAACCCAAAAACGGAGGGTGGGATTGTGCAAAACTGCAACACAAGCCCCCGCCTCAGCGTTCTCTCCATCCGCCTCGACATATGGCACTGTTGTAGCCATACGTGATGATAATCCCAAAGCGCACCTGCCGCCAACTGGCGCTGGTCCACCAGGAACTGTAGATAGGAGGCCCGGTCCCACCCGCTGTGCGTTGCCAACCCTGGACTCGCCAACCGCGCGAGCAGGGCGTCTCGCAGAGCCGGGACATCGCACCCTGACACTACCAACGAGGCAATCGCACCCAAGGGGGGACCCCGACAGAAAGGGCCGGTCTGATACGGGGAGAGCGGCCATCACACTTGGTGACATAAGCTCCCCCACTGAACATCTTCCCGGCATGGACAGCTGAGGATAGCCTGCTCTGCAGCTGGACATGCAAGGCGTGTGTTCCCCACACTGCCCGATAGGGTGGGTTCCTACAGACCGTAGCCCTGTAGTGATATTACTACCACCCAAACCACGCGTGCCTGACTGACCACCGCCGGTCTTCCGGTCGGGGGAGGCACTAACGCGATACCCGGCCTGGCGAGGGCGGTGCTGGGGGAACTCATGCTGCAACCTCCTGGGCCTCGCTGACAACCTTCTCCATTGACAGACACAACACCAGGCTCACCAAACACAGACGCAGAACGTGTGGTGTGGGAGCCGCTTGACAGCACAGCATTCTCACAGGCAGACCCAGGCCTAGCTAGCAACTGGGTGTCAGCCCCTGTCCCCATGAGAAGCGAAACGTGGGGCCGCTTGCGCTTGACTGAAGGCACGCGGCCCGCAGCCAAAGGGAACAAATCAGAGCCCGTATCCCGCTGGTGTTGGGGGGGGGGAGTGACCGGAGAGCGTGCTAGACACAGCTAGACGGCAACGTTTTTTTAGGGCGTGCTCATCTAATGTAGCCGATCCCTCGGTCGCTAAGGCTGTCGGCCTTGTGATCACCTGTTGTCTTTGTGTCCAGGGTACCTCACGCGGGGGAAACATGGCCGCTGGTCGGGGGCCTCGCCACAGCCGCTGGCGAGGCCGCGCCCTCACCTCTGGCTGCGCAGTGTGAGGCGGTGTGGGGCCTAGGTCAAATACCGCCCGCGCTCCTGTGGACAGACCAAAAGTCCCTCTGCGGAGAGGGGAGCCGTGAGGAGGGGAAGCCTTCCCTCCTCCTCAAGGGGAGACTGTTCCAACCAAAGATGACTGTGAACAAGCGTTGACAGCATCCTAGCCCTCCCTGCGGTTATAGCTTGCGGCTAGGTCAAAAGCTGAATAACCTCAAAACCTTGCGCAATGTTTTGACGTCGGCTGGCCCTAAGGCCCCACCGCCCGACACCATTTTTGAAAGAAAAAAACAGCAATTGAACAATGTTGCCAGTCGCTGCTAATTCTATACCGCGGCGGCCACCAGCCACCTGCCGGGCCGACTCGCCTCATGGCGTCGGCCGGGCGGGACACCGTTCCACCATGTCAGAGGCAAAGGACTGATGCCACCTGCTTCACTAAGCATGTAACACCAGTGGTGGCTGCAGACCAAAAGTCTACTACTAGTGAAGCACTGCCTCACTAGTAGGCATGCAACAACCTCCACTGTGGTGTGCACCCATGAAGGGATAATGAATAAATTAACGAAAACTCTATTAACATATTGCAGAATGGGCTAGCCCATACACACAATTGTTAAGGGGATGCAGACCAGAGAAAACGTTAGTCCTGTCCACACTAGAGACCCCCATTTTCAATTCATAGATTCACAAAAAGCACACCTGCCCTGAGCCTCAGCCCATCCACCCATGTAAATGGTAAACAAGCCCCCGTTAAAACCCCCAACATTAGACACCGATTGACCGTCAGCATGAATGGTTAAGAGGAGGGAAGACCTTTTAGTAAAGACAGCCCTCGGCGGGGAACAACGGAACGGCGTCCCAGCATTGTAGCATTAGCATTAGCCGCGCGCTCTAGGATAGTTGTAAAAACACCCAAAAAAGAGTCATGACGACCATGTTTTCCCAAATATCCTGCCCCTCGCGCCAATACATCACTCGGTTGTCTCACGGGACAACGAGCAGTATTACTCATGCTAGTATCAATGCCTGACAGCGCAGGCCCTACCTGTGCACGACTTAGCTTGACTGCTAACCGTCACGCAACGTCCCTCGGTCCGCTGTCACGAGACGAGGAAAACCCAGGACAGGCCCGTTGCGCTGTTAGGATGTGCCGAGAAGATTCCAGGGGCTGGTGAACAACTGGCGAATACCCAACATTGTGTAATTTCTCCCTGCGTTTCATAACAACTAGTTCACGGAGTGCACTGTTACTTCCGTGTTGGAAACAAAAAGAGGAAGGTGGAGCGTGACCATTTCCGGCATCATATAGGGAGACGCAGGGGCGTGGCCTGGTCACGTGCATGTGAGTGCATTTGTTTGTTTCGTGAGCACATTAAGTGCTAGGAGATAAGAGTTATATCAATATGGCAGAGCGAGACGCGATTGCCAGTATGATAATATAACTGTCAGGTATTTTATTTTTTTTTTATCTACTTTTTCTCCCCGTTTTTCTATTTTTCTCCCGTCCCCAATTTCGTATTGTCCAATTCTACCCTCCCCTGTCTCGAACGTTGTTAGGCCATGCCTCCCACAAGCCGGCTGCAATGTGGACAAAGCCTTGCATCACGTGTCCCCTCCGGTACTCGAGGAGGCAGCCGTCACATCTTTTCATCTGCACAGCACGATCTCTCAGCGGCGAGGGTCTGCGTCGGAGGGACACACCGCCCTCGTCGCTTCCTGATTCTACTGCGCAGGCGCACCAACCGACCTGTAGGAGTCTCTGTCCACAATGTCCGATCCCCACCCACGAGCTTCCCACCCCCTAATACTGCCAATTGTATTAGTATGAACGACCAGCCAAGCTGGTAGCAACGCCGAGAGCTGGGCTCGAACCCAGCATCTCCTGCGTTGGTGGCGAGCGCCTTGCCCACTGCGCCACCTAGCCGCCCACTGTCAGGTATTAAACTGTGTGGGTATCAAACAAGAGACTGTCAGGCTTTAAAACTGTGTAGGAACCAGGCCTAAATCTGCACCCTGAGAGAGGGAACTGCACCCTGAGAGGGAGGTTTGCCCTGGGTGGGAGGTTCAAAGGGTCAAAGTGGGTATAAAACAGGAGGGAATTTTAAGTTTTAAACTGTGGATACCAAACAGAGAAGGTAAAGACGACTTTTAACTGTTGAACAGTAATTCAGAACTATTTTATTGCACTGTAAAATATATATAATTTTTTAATCTATTCTATTCTACAATTTTATTGCACTGCACTATTGCACTATTTTACTATTTTATCTTACTCTTTTTATTATTGTCTATTTAAAACTGAATCAAACCATGAACAAGGTGGCCTGTTGGGATGTTAGATCCTAATGTAAGAAACTGTGATTTTATATGTCTGCACTTTATGTCCTCATTTTATGCCTGTCTTTTTTCTGTTGTGAAGCACTTTGAGCTGCAGCTTCTGTATGAAAGGTGCTATACAAATAAAGTTTATTATTATTATTATTATTATTATTATTATTATTATTATTATTATTATTATTATTATTATTATTATTATTATTATTATTATCCACTCTGGACAACAAGAATGTATTTTTTTCTCTTTGAGTTTATCTTTCTGTCAGTCAGTGTCTCTCTCTCTCTCTCTCTCTCTCTCTCTCTCTCTCTCTCTCTCTCTCTCTCTCTCTCGCTCTTTTATCTGTCCTGTATCTGTAGGTTTTTGCGTGGTGTTTGGACTTCCCTTGACTGGTTCCTGGCTGTATGTGTTTGATTGATTGATTGATTGAAAACTTTATTAACAGATTGCAGAATGGGTACAATACAGTACAGCTCAATACACACAATGGTTAGGGTGATGCAGACCAGAGAAAGTCTTTCGTCTTGTGTACCGCTATGCTTTGCTCGCTTCATATCATAGCTGGGCAAATAGAAATTTACTTTCCCGGGCGACATTATGTGATGTAATTGTACTTCAGAAGCATTTTATATTACCTAAACATAAAATCCAAAGTGTAAATGTTTTCTGGGGGGCTGACATCTTCATTAGGATGTCAAATTTGTTATTTCAATCCAAGTCACATTTGAAAAAAATCTGAGAAGCTTCTGAGAAAGTAAAATAAAATTACATGACATACCACGAGAGATCTAAAGTTAATTTCAGTCTATGTTCATTTGCCTGGCTGTGATATGAAGCTACTAGCAAAGCGTAGTGGTACACATACTGATACTGTACAGCCCGGGGACCAGCGAGGACTTCCCATGTGTTAACATGGACACACATAGAGGTGGGGATAGGCAGGAACAAAACACTACTGTAATAATAACAGTATGGTATTTTGTATTTCCATTTGCTCGTCAGTGTGATGGTTGTAGTTTTTTTCCTTTGTGTTTTTAGTGTGTGTAGTGTTTGTGTCCTATCCCCTGCTTCCCCCTCCCTCCTCTGTTTGCTCCTCTCCTGCACCATAACAGGGGGCATGGCTGACGATGTGGCACACCTGCATTCACTCATCTCATCCCGCAGACAATAAAACCCTGGTTTGATCTCCACTACAGTGCCAGATAATTCTGTCTTGTCGGTAGAGTAACCAGTGCTGCACTTCTCGTGTTTTTGGTCATTCGTGCTCTAGTGAATGTGTAAATATTTTACCACTAGACTTTGGTGTGTCACACTGGCAGCGCCCCGGCTGCTTCCCTGTTTTCCCCCGTGAGGATGTTTGTAAGGACCTGTATCCAGCGGAGGGCCAGAGATCCAGCCTGCCTGTTGCTGCCACTGCACTTTGCGTTTGTTTTTGGATTATTGTTTGCAGTTATTAAAACCCTTGATTAACTTTTACTCAGCGGTGTCCATCTCTGCCTTTTGGGTCCGGATTTGAACTGTAACAGTCAGTGTGATTAAAATGTTAAAGTCAAGCACACTCAATACTAATGGTAAAATATGTGTTGTTTAGGAAAGCTAGCAACGACAGTCATGACAAGTGGGGATTATTTGTTTTTCTTATTTCAGCACTGGTTTTCATGGGCAAATAAGCAATAGACTGGCCCAACAACAAAATCAATGTTCTATTTAAAATCAATTGGAATTATTTAGAATTTAGCCTCACCAACAATGTAAAAGAGAACACAATGAGGCATCCGGCTACAGCATTTCCTCAGCTGAACGCGCCAGCCCTCTGCGGATCTATACGCTCTTTGGAGTGCTGTGTGTCTGCAGCAAACATTCAATATTTGAGTGGCAGAGTGAACATGGAAGACTTCTGAGGCTGTGGATACTGCATACAGGAGAGCCTTCTCACATTTTTCAGAAATGTATTATCCTCGAGGAATCCTATATTTTTTTATTTGACTGAAAACAGTCATACTCATTTCACCAGACAGGTGCTATGTGGCAACCTGGTACTCCCTCGACCTAGGACTAATAATACAAAATCCACAGTGTGCTATAGAGCCAAATTCACCTGGAACAAGCTACTATAGTTACTTACTTACTTAGGCCTTTTTATTCCTTTCGGAACATAGGCCATTGATGAAAAGTTTCCACCCCCGTCTGTCTTGCGCCATCCTCTCCAGCTGTTTCCACGTCAGTCCCCACGTGAACTTTGGAAATTACTCAACAATCAACTAGGCTGCAGTAAAAAACTTAAAACCAGGTTCTCAAACATAAACATAAAAACGGACAACACGCTCATCACAGACAAGCTGGATGTAGCCAATTACTTAAACACTTTCTTTACAAACATAGCCACAACACTGGTAAACAAACCCTCCCACTCAGGGCAGTATGGGGTAGAACACATAGTAGCATACAGTGCATACTACAAGAACCTAGGCGTCCACAAAGACGACTTCAAACTGGAAATGGTAACTACAGATGAGGTACTCAAAAAGCTGAGCACCCTCCAACCAAACAAGGCCACTGGCCATGACAACATCCCCTCCAAATTCCTCAGAGACTCAGCAGCAGCCATCACCCCAGTCATCACACACATAATAAACCTCTCCTTAAAACAGGGACACGTCCCCAAGGACTTCAAAATTGCGAGAGTAACACCTCTGCACAAAAAGGGCAGCAAATTAGACCCGGGCAACTACCGCCCTGTTTCTATCCTTACATCCATCTCGAAAGTCATGGAAAAAATAGTATACGAACAGATCGAAAAGTACCTCGCGGAAAAAAATCTAATATACGAATTCCAATCTGGCTTCAGAACATCCCACTCCACTGACACATGCCTTCTCTACTTGAACGACCACATCAAACAAGAGGTGGACGCGGGCAAATACTGCGGCATGGTCATGCTGGACCTACAAAAGGCCTTCGACACTGTCAATCACACCATTCTGATTGACAAGCTAAAAGCAATTGGTTTTGATAGTTTATCAGTGAGCTGGATACAATCCTACCTGGAGGGGAGGGAACAGATGGTGGAGGTAAACGGTACCCTATCCCCCCCCCTCACAGTGAGCTGTGGTGTTCCACAAGGAAGCATACTAGGACCGCTACTATTCCTAATATATGCAAATGACAAGTCGTCAGCTTGTGACTGCAACTTGTTCCTGTTTGCGGACGACTCAGCCCTGCTGGTCTCTGACAAGAACAAGTTACAGGTTGAAAAAGCCCTCAGCTCGGAACTAGGCAAAATCTGCATATGGCTCGCCGACAACAAACTATCATTACACATGGGCAAAACAGAGTCCATTCTCTTCGGTTCAAATAACAAACTCAGCAAGACCGACGGCTTCTCGGTTACAGTGGGTGACAATATTATCACAAGGAAAGATGAAATTACCTACCTGGGTTCCATCCTAGAGGCTAATCTTTCCTGTGACAAAATGGCATCCAATGTAATAAAAAAAGTCAACCAACGAACGCGATTCTTGTACCGGATCTCCTCTCTGGTAAACAAGAATACCCTGAAGACTCTAGCAGGAGCACTCATTCAAGGGTACTACGACTATGCTTGCACCTCATGGTACCAAAGCACCTCAAAGGCACTAAAAAACAAATTACAAACATCTCAAAACAAGCTAGTCAGACTACTGCTTGACCTGACTCCTAGAACCCACCTCACCCCTGCCCACTTTGACAACCTAGGATGGCTTAGAGTAGACGACAGAGTACAGCAACTTGCAATGGGCCTGGTCTACAAGATACACTACGCGACCAAGGTACCCATGTACATGTCAAAATACTTCCCAAAGGTCAGTGAATACCACGATCACAACACCAGAGGGAGCTCCACAAATCATGTAAAACCCAGATTCGGCTCAAACAAGGGACTAAACACGTTTCGCAATTATGCCACATCAATGTGGAACGCCCTACCTAAAGCTGTAAAGGAATGTGAATCACTACCCACTTTCAAAAACACTCTCAAAAAACACCTACGTGAGACTGCAATTCGAAACTGGCCCCTACAAATGTCCTAACCTAGTTGTACAGTAAATGACCAAGTAAGGCTTTGTCAGTATTCCAATGTACAGTGTAAAATGTGTGTGTCCCATACCCAACCCCCCCCCCCCCCCCCACCTCCAATGTACAGCCCTCACCCACCCACCCAACCCCACCCCACCCACCCAACCTCCTCCAATGTACAGTTTCTATGCCAAATGTATATACACTCTTTTTCTGGACACTTTTGTATCACAAACAGTACTGTATTTGCAAATCTGATATGTCATAAATGTATAGATGGAGCAGTACTGTCTATCTGTATGTCATGTATGTCATATATGTTATGATGAATTGAAAATGGGGGACCCTGATGTAAACAAGACAAAAGTCTTTCTCTGGTCTGCATCCCCTTAACAATTGTACTGAGCTGTACTGTACTGTACCCATTCTGCAATCTGTTAATAAACTTTTCAATCAATCAATCAATCAGTCTTGAGTTCCTGCTCAGTGTCTCTTCTCCAGGGCCCTCATTCATCAACGTGTTCTACGCACAGATCTG
The DNA here is from genome assembly GCF_963971535.1 of Notolepis coatsorum. Lineage (NCBI taxonomy): Eukaryota > Metazoa > Chordata > Actinopteri > Aulopiformes > Paralepididae > Notolepis > Notolepis coatsorum. The sequence continues at coordinate 149,363,333 of NC_140167.1, forward strand.
TGCTTACCCTGTGCGTACGATCATTTCTAAGCAAAGAGTGGGATTCATCAATTTCGATTTGAACTTGACTCCGTGCTTACATCTACGCACAGGTCAGACCAGGCGTACCTGGCGCCCAGTGGTAGAATATATTATTACAACAAGGAAATGAGCTTCTGTGCATAATAACACTGGCATGTTCTGTACGAACCGTAGTTCATTATAGTTCATTGAAAAATAGCAACAGTAGTGTAATTATGGTCAAAACCCTATAAATAGCATTTGGAATAATAGATCTTTCTCTCAGAATGAATGCAGCATGGTTTATATAGCGTTATCGGAATATACGGGGTGTAGGCTACTGACTGACTGCGCTCCGCGTAGCTTGATTGATTGATTGATTGGAAAGTTTATTAACAGATTGCAGAATGGGTACAGTACAGTACAGCTCAGTACATACAATTGTTAATTGGGGATGCAGACCAACTTTCGTCTTGTTTACATCAGGGTCCCCCATTTTCAATTCATCATAAATCATAAAGCTCAACTGGTTATTATTTTGCGCACAGACCGCCGAAACACGGGAAGTTTTGATTATATTTAAAAGGCTTTACGTTAAACGAAACAAGTGGAATTTCGAAGCTGTAAGCAGAATACAAGTCATATGAATATAGTGTTCTTCCCCCTTTTTACTGTATAAGAAAGAATAGGAAACGCATTGCAATGACACCATAGTGGACAGACTATGTATATGATGGGATTCAAGTTCGCGTTTTTGTTGATCATAGGCATGCTGTCAGAGTATGATATCTTCAAACATTCTAGAACATTTGTCGTCACAGATCATGTCCTAATAGAACATAGGCTATGGCATGGATCGTGATATTGTGTGGACTGTAATTATTACTGTACCGGTACCACCCATTGTGACAACAGCCTTGTGAGTCCCGCACACAAACATGATGGAATTCAAGTTCATGTATTGAAAGGCAGGCTACATCATACATGCAGTGAGATTCATTGTTCTTGTATATGATCTCTATTATTGTTTATATAGGCTACCCAATACTGACATCAAAATAGATTGTAGTATGCCTCTAGAAATCATATGCAGCAGGTAGAAAATTGACGGGAGATCCATCGCGATTTGGAATAAAATTGAGGAGAACTTTAATCCCTGGCCCTGGGTATTAATCAAACAACACGGGAAAAGGCAGTCATATTCCAGCGCGGTCTTTATTAGCCGACAACAAAATAGATGCCTCTAAAAATCATATAGCCAATCGAACACAACTAATAAAGGCATTCATATTACAGCACGGTTATAATGACACACAACCAACGCCAAACAGTGGTCAACGAACGGTCTTTATTAGTATTTTGAGCTGTCCAGGCAGAATTGCAGCAATGGTCTTAGGGAGCCGTTGATATCCGACATCACCGTTTACAAGTCCGCCTTTTATTTATCCCATAATACCGTAATACGCGATAGTGTCTTCTTGGTTCGACAGCAGTGAACAATCTTCGTTGAGTTTCTCAGAGTCCCGCTCGGGTCAGTCCATTATTTCACATCCCATGGGGGGTGTTTCCTCATTTTCATGACCATATATGGATAATCATGCACGAGCATTGACGGTAGAACAAAGTGGTATTCATCAACACGGAGGATCATAGAGCCTGCGTACGCACCGTGTGATGAATCCCGACTTCCCTGTGCATACACTAGTTCTACATTCCGTGCTTACGTGTGGAAATAGAAATGTTCTACGCACACTATTGATGAATGAGGGCCCAGGTGTTTTTGGGTCTTCCTCTGCCTCGCTTGCCTTGTGGGTTCCAGGTTAATGCCTGTTTGGTTATTGCGGTTTTGTGCCTTCGAAGTGTGTGCCCAATCCAGCTCCATTTTCTCCTGGTCAGCTCGACCTCCACTGATTCTTGCTTGGTGCATTCCCACAGCTTGATGTTGGTGATTGTGTTTGGCCAGAAGATCCTGAGGATACGTCTCAGACAATGGTTGATGAAGGTCTGCAGTTTATTGTTGATGTTAGTGGTGGTTTTCCAGGTTTCAGAGCCATATAGCAGAATGGATTTGACATTGGAGTTGAAGATTTTGAGCTTGGTGTTGAGTTTGATGTTTCGGGTTTTCCATATCTTGTTTAACATGTTGAATGTTGCTCTTGCTTTTCCTATTCTCGCCCTTACGTCTTCCTCAGTCCCGCCATCAACAGCTATAACACTACCCAAGTATGTGAATTTGTCAACCTCTTCCAGTGTCTGGCCCCCGATGGTTATGGGGTTTGTGCTTTTATTATTGACTCTGATTACTTGAGTTTTTTGTCCATTTATTTTGAGCCCAAGTCCAGCTGCAGTTGTTTCTAGCAGCTGGGTTTTGTCTTGCATCTGTTGATGGTTGTGTGAGAGTAGTGCGATGTCATCCGCAAAGTCCAGGTCTTCGAGGTGCTCCGTTAGACTCCACTGGATGCCAGTCTTTTTATTGGTTGTGGTTTGCCTCATGATCCAGTCGATGCATAGGAGGAAGAGGAAGGGGGAAAGTAGGCAGCCCTGTTTTCACGCCGGTGAGCACTTTGAAGTGTTCTTGTGCACATCCGTTATGTAACACTTGGCATTTCATGTCCTGATACATGTTCTTGATTATGCTGATGTATTTTTTAGGGATTCCATAGTGTGCCAAGAGTTTCCAAAGCAGCTCGCGGTCTACACTATCGAATGCCTTTTCAAAATCTATGAAATTGACATAGACAGGTGCGTGCCATTCTATGGATTGCTCGATGATGATCCTGATGGTGGCAATTTGGTCAGTGCACGATCTACCGTTCCTGAAACCGGCTTGGTTTTCTCTCAGTTCATCATCGACCCCTTTTCGCAGTCTGTCCAAGATAATGCGGTTGAAAACTTTGCCTGGTGTTGCTACTATAGCTACTATAGTATTGTTATGTATTACTTTCACATGGTGGAGGGATACTTACTGTCTGTGGTGCATATTCACATTGTGGTTAAGTGTGCTGTCACTAATCGGTGGTCTGTGATTGACACACTGTTTCTTTCTGTTGTCTTTGTTTTCCCTGTAATTAAAATTGCCGTTCTTGTAATTATCACAGGTGTGGTGATGAGGCACCACACCCTACAAAGCAGAGCAGAGTGCAGGCTGCAGTGTCTCTCAGTTCACAGAGTCTCACCTGCTCTCACTGCTTCCCTGTCTATTTTTGCTGCTTGTTCTTTTTGTCTATGCACATTACCTTTTGTTATTGAACTTTGGAGTCTGGAGCACCCAGCTCCCCATCTTTTTGCCCTTTAAATTAGCTGTTCAAATAAATATTGTTATTTTTGATAACTCTTGTCCAGTGTCCTGTGTCCACCACTTTACATTCAAGGCCTACACAAGCCATATTTTAGGATTGAATGTAACATGGGGGCTTGAGCCTGTCTTCAAACAGGTGAGTATGCTCTTAATTTATAATTTGATTTGACTACTTGTATGCTGTTAAAATATTTAGTTTAGTGGACACCACAAATTGGTAATTTCATTGTTTTCTGGCTGTTTTTAGCTTCCTGTGTACCACTTGACCCTGGGGCAGTCATTGAAGGGATTAGTACCATATACTTGTTCTTGTACTATACCATATACTTGACAGGTTTATGGTCGATATGATCTTTGGCTGGTAGCAGGTGTGGTTGAAGAAAGCTAGGTCTACAGTGCATTCGCATTCAGTATAGTTAGGTTAGGGGGCCAGAAAATATAATTAGTGTGTTAGGACCTGATGTAAGTCTTTTTGTTAGATTAGACATGTGGTGGGCCTATAGTCCTTCATTGACTGCAGTGTAGGTGTTAGAAGCTATTTGTGGTCATATCAGATTATAAGGAGCACCTGTTTGAATTTGTTTGTTGAATTTGTTTGTTGGATGTTGCTTGAGTGTAACACACTTTGTTTGTGTTACTGAAGAGCATTTGTTCCAGTGTTTTGGGATAGATGTCTATAGGATCTTGTAACGCTCTGGGTTCTCTGGCTGCTGCCTGAGAACCATACCACCATTCTGACACCTGTCACTTGCTTCCCGTGTCACTAATTGTCTGTGTTCACTGATTCGCTGTCACTGTGGTGCGTGTGGAATGTGTGGAATGTGAACCTATGTAACCCCTGTCTTCCCTCTACCGCCAGCGTCGGTACACGGTGGAACCCTGGATTCAGACGTTCCCTGGCACCTGATCGTCCTGTGTTAGTTAGCTTTGTTATTCCTTGTGCCTTATCAGTAGACGTCATTGCCTCTTATTTTGCTCTGGTGTACTGTTCCACTATTAACAGTTTGAGTGCCAGCCTCCGTGTCCTATTTACCCCCTTGAGTGTCACCACCCACTTCAATGATAGCGATCTCATATTTGCGAACGCATAAACTACATCTTAAATAATGGCTATGTGTATAATCTGGCCGTCGCTTATCAATGACTTGTTTGCAGTCAACATTGTCGAAACGGATTGTTTTTTAATCGGTTCATTTCCATTTTATACCATTTTGAAAAACGCTTGTTTCTTGAAACTTCCAGAAGATTTCAGAAGATTCTGTAATACACAAAACATGTTGGAATTTTTCGGCCTATTTATGAATCGTTTTCAAATAAACACTAGATTATCGATAGTATATGTGTACTTATGCACGCTATAGAAGCGGGCTGAAAAAACGATTATCTTATTTCCTGATCGCACACAGACACACACACACACATACACACATAGGGCCCACGTTGATATCTCTGTGAAAAAAGCACTGATTATCCTAAGACTGGTAAAATAGATTCCTTACCTCAGATCAGATGTTCTCCAAAAAGATTATTTCAATTCCTGATCGCCATTCCAAATATCAATCGCTTTATTGATCCAACGCTGGGTGATCGAAACACAGATTCCACGCTGTTCTGATGATCCAGAATGAATCCGATCGGCTCGAGTTACTTGCCTGAGAAGTAAAATGTGGAAGCAGGATTTTTTCCCCGCCATGCGTTTCTTTCAGTCTAATCCAATGGGGCGATAGGGGGCGGTATTTTCCCAATGGAGCTCAGAGAGAGTTCCAGTGGTAAACGGGAGGCTAGATTGATGAAATATGAATGGAAATCGCTAATAAAAGAAAAAAGATTAAAAACAAGATCTCTCGTCGGCTGGCACTCAACGGTTGGCATGAACTAACGAGATATCTCGTCGGCTGGCACTGAAAGTGTTAAAGGAACAACTGTTGACGAGCAACTACTCTCTGCCTTCTTTCTTCCTCCACAACTGGGACCTTGCCAACACTCACCCGTAACAGAAGAACCGACCATCCAGGTACCATGGAGCCGATATTGGAGGCTCTCCAGGAACAGAAGAATGCCTTGGGGCTGGTGGTTGATCGCCAGCAACAGGTTAGCGCCGAGCTGGGTCGCCTGGGGAGGCTGTCCATTACCTCCCAGGAGACGGCGAGTTCGGCGTTAGCCACAGCCAAGATCGCTCGTTCGGAGGCTGCCGAGGCGAGGACAACGGTTGCTGAGTGCGCGCCGCAGTGCAGGCGAGAGAGGTCGGTCGTTCCTCAGGCTCCAGGAGGAGTATCGGGAGCCACGGCTAACACCGTTGGGCCGCTACGGGGGAGCACCGGAGGGGTGTCGGGAATTCGTCACCCAGTACTCACTCGTATTCCAGCTGCAGCCACGCTCATTCCCCTCCGCTACTTCCCGGGTCGCTTACATCATTACCCTCCTCACTGGTCGAGCGCTCTCCTGGGCTACGGCTGAATGGGAAAGTGGGTCTGTGATCTGCAACAATGTGGACACCTTTACCGGGGAGTTGAGAAGAATCTTCTATACTTCCCGGTTAATCTTGATTTACGAGGCCGGGGCGCGGCTTCTCGCCTGCCGGCAGGGCCTCCGCACTGTGGCAGATTACGCCATTGATTTCAGAATCGTGGCCTGGGAGGCAGCTTGACCTGAGGTCCCCTGTTGTGTGTTGTTTGTCCAGGGGCTCTCCGTGCGGATGAGAGACGAGCTCTCCGTACGTGAGTTGCCGGAGCATTTGGATGGCATCGTTAATTTAGCCATCCGCATGGACTATCGGCACGGGAGAGGGAACGTGAACGGGGTACAGCTGCTCAAACACAGGTCCCTTCTTCTTCCGGTGCCGATATCTTCCCGCACTACGCGAGTGAGCCACTGGGTGACGAACCCATGCAGCTTGGGGCGCTGTCGCTCTCTGATGATGAGCGGCGGCGCTTCATAGAAGAAAGACGCTGCTTCCGGTGTGGACGTACCGGCCATTGATTCGGCAGCTGTCGGCCGCCGTCGGGAAAAGGAGGAGCCCGCTAGGTCTTGGGGAGGCGTTGGGAGGTGGGCTCAATTCCTATTTGGCACACGATTCACGCACTTTTTTGATGTCACTGTGGGGTGTGGGAGGGACGTCAAGAGGACCAGGGCGTTAGTGGATTCGGGGGCAGCAGGGAATCTCATACACATTGGGTTGGTTAAGGAGTGGGGGATTCCAGTGGAGACTTTGGAGGTGCCCATTCCCGTCCAAGCCCTAGATGGACAGCCACTGGGTAGTGGGAGCATTACACAACGCACGGCTCTACTGCACATTCAGGTGGCGGGTGGTGGGTGGGAGTGGGTAATTGTTTTTGTTATTGTGTCTCCCTACTCTGTCATTGTTTTAGGTCATCCTTGGTTAGCTATTCACAACCCTGTCATTAATTGGGCCACGGGTGAACTCTCGGCGTTAAGTCGGTCTCCGGCGAGAGTTTACCCCCCCCCCCCCCCCCCCCCCCCCCACTTTATTTTTTGTCTCCCTCTTCTGGATGGTGGGGAGCGTTGCAGACTCTGTCATACCTACTAATCCCGATTTAATAGGCGTGCCTGAGATCTATTTGGACCTGGCAGACGTTTTTAGTAAGATGCGTGCGAAGGCACTACCGCCTCATAGATCATACGACTGCCCCATTAATCTTCTACCTGGTACCTCTCCACCAGGGGCGTTTTTAGGGTTAGAAAACATTGGGGGCTTCAGCCCAGGGGGGTGGAGGGGGGGGTCACACCCCCCCCCCCCCTCTTTTTTTATTTTTTTTAAGCACAGAAATACGCAATTTTAGATTAATTAGAGATGAATACTGAATAACTAGAATCATTAGAGGTTCTGAAAGTGAGGTCCAGGTCCATGAGAGGGATCTGGGCAGTCCCCATAGAAAATTCAAAGTTAACAGGACCAAATCATCAGTTTCTTATTTATTTATTTATTTATTTAGCCAGATAAAACATTGATCTGGTCCAAGAAGCCCCAACAGGAGTACAAATATACATATATACACATATATATACATATAATATATATACATATACTGTACATACATACACATACATATACACCAATAACAAAATAAAAACACAGTTAATTGTAGATACACAATCAGGTTTAAGCACTATAAAAATGCAGCAGGTGAGTTCACCTGTCTTCAACCAAAATGGAAGGAGAGTGAAGTACTGTACACAGAGAACGTGGAAATATACAATACATTCACCAAACACTACACAAGACAACCAATGATGCAGACTGATGAAAATATACATTTTCTCCCATTTTCCCAAATCAGTCAACATGGAGAATCACAACAAAAAATTATCTTGCTAGATCCAGCTAGGCAAAGAGATAATGTCTAGTATTTTCTGTTTAAATCTTTTCAAAAAAAAAATTGTGTTACTGTAATTTTAACCTGTACTGGATACAGTATTTTGTTTGTCTGATATTTGCTGAGCTTACAGTGTTATGCACATAGTAGCATGAAAACTGGGACATGTATTGTTGTGATTCTCCATGTTGAAATGTTGACTGATTTGGTTATATGGAGAGAAAATTTTATTTTTTTCATCAGTCTGCATCATTGATTTGGGTATATGTAGATAAATAAATTATATTTTCATCAGTCTACAGCATTGGTCTTGTGTAGTGTTTGGTGAATTTATTGTATATTTGCACATTATCTGCGTACTTCACTTACAGTACTCTAATCACTGAGAAGTAGAATTGCTAAATGTGTTTTAGGTTAAGCACAGCAGTGTGTGTAACTGGTTCAAACAGAATTAAGTCATTATGTAACATGTGTTTCATATGGTAACAAAATTAGTGTATGGTTTTGACAAGTGTTTAATTTAGCAAAGGATCTGACGAGGTGTTCTGATAATTGTGTGTGTGGTTGTGCTAATTGTGTGTTTTGAAACACCGGGCCCCGTTTTCAAAATCATGCTTAGGCAATCGAAAAAAAACGATTGTGTGTTTCATTATATACATATGTTTCAGTCTTCTCATTAAAAAAAGATTCGATTTTTGGGTATTTTCCTGCCTTTGGTCCGCTTTGCATTCACATCTCAAATGAACCGCAGCAGGGTTCACTTGCAAGAGTGAATGAGCTTTCACACCACCCCAAACCAACCGGACTATCCGAGGTTCGATTAAAGATTATTATAGGACACTGGACATGGGTATGGATGGCTCCAGGTGCTGCTGCGTTAAAGTGCACATCTTCAATATCTGTACTATTTAAAAGCACAGTGCAGGACACACTCAAAGGTTATCGCACATCAGAGATGGCAGTGGACATGTATGACAGGACAAAGGCCATATGTCATGGCCTTTGGATTGAGGAACATACTACCAGCCAAAGGAGGAAGCAGAAAAGGATGGACGAGTATGTAGTTGAGTCATCTTGTGGCACAAGCTCAGACCTCAGCTCAGGAGATCAGCTGAGACAGAGACTGTTCTATCCAGTCGTCGACAGAATGCTGCAAGAGCTTGAGAGCAGGTTCTCATGAGTTGGATAACAATTTATGAGAGGCATACAGGCATGTTATCCAGCCTCAGACCAGTTTCTCTCAGTGGAATTGCTGCAACCCCTCGCCACACATTACAATATCCAACTATTGCCAGAGGAGATCACAGTTGCAAAGTGTTTCCTGGTCAGGACAGGCAGAGATGCAGTCCCTACTATCCAAAGTGTCTTTTCCCTCCTGGATGATAATAATAATAATAATGCATTTTATTTATAAGGCGCCTTTCAGGACACTAAAAAAAAAGTCCACAAATCGGTGAATGAAAGAATTATAGGATCAAATGAAAACTACTTACTAAAAATATTTAAAAGTACTAAAAACCAACAAAAAATACCAAACACTAACAAACATTCAGCACAGACAATGGGGATGCTGACATAAAAAAAAAAAAAAAGTAAAAAAGTAAATTTTTTTTTTTTTTTTTTTTTTTTTTTTTTTTAGATCCGTGGCTAGGAGAAAAACATCCGGGGCTAAAGCCCCGGAAGCCCAGGGCTAACGACGCCACTGCTCTCCACCCCGTGGGCATATGTTCTCCCTCTCTCGCCCAGAGACAGTGTCTATGAACACTTACATTCAGGAGGCATTACTCGCGGGGCATATTCGTCCGTCCACATCTCCTGCCGGCGCTGGGTTATTTTTCGTAGCTAAGAAGGACGGTACCCAGCGACCGTGCATTGATTATAGGGGGTTGAACGTCATTTCCATCAAGAACTGTTACCCTCTGCCTTTCATGGACACCGCCTTTGAGTGCTTACAGGGGGCACAGGTCTTCTCTAAACTTGACTTACGTAATGCATACAACTTGGTCAGGATTAGAGAGGGAGATGAGTGGAAGACTGCATTTAACACGCCCAATGGGCATTATGAGTATTTAGTCATGCCCTTTGGTTTAGCTAATGCTCCAGCAGTTTTCCAAGCCCTGGTTAACGACGTGCTGCGGGATTTAATTGGGGTGTCGGTTTTTGTGTACTTAGATGACATCCTGATTTTTTCCGCGATATGGTGCAACACCAAATGCACATTCGTGAGGTGCTAAAACGTCTCAAGCATCAGCTATTTGTTAAGGCAGAGAAGTGTGTGTCTCTGTGACGTACATGGGTACGTGGGTTGGTCATTACCATTATTACTGTATTCATGACACCATCTGAACATCAGGTTAGTATATTTAATGTGTTATGTTTTGTATGTGATGTGTGTGTGTGTGTGAGCATGAGAGCTAATGCTGTCTCTTTTCTCTTCCTGTCAGGTGCCGCCCGTCCCTACACTGAAGAGTGCTGATTGCCTAATGAATGACAGCTGATGGCAATCACCTCAAGAGGGACGGGTGGACAAATACCTGACAGCACACACACGTCTGGGCGCCTCATTCTGTCAATTGCCAGTGACCAGAGTGGAGTGGGGTTGCCATTGTTTTCCACTGTTGTGTGGGATTATTATTGTGCTTATTTACCCCTTTTGGTGGACCAAGTACTGTGTCTTAATATATATATATTGTTGGCCTATGCGCCACTTCTCAACTATTGTGAGTATTCTCTTGTTGGCTTTAGGCCTAGTTCCACTGAGTGTGGACTTGTACCTTTAAGTATATATATGTAGATATTGTTGGCCTCTGCGCCACTTCTCAACTATTGTGAGTATTCTCTTGTTGGCTTTAGGCCTAGTTCCACTGAGTGTGGACTTGTACCTTTGATACCTTTTGCTGGGGGTTTCCCAGTACCAACCTCTGGCTGGTTGGTTAGTGCCTGTGGGCGCTTATTTAGTTTACTTGTATTATCCTTACCTTGTGTGTTCTCCCATTACCCTTCTCCCTGTTGGTTAATTGTTTGTGGGTTGTTTTTTCCCTTTGTTACATATTCAACTATCAGTGGAGGTTTCAATCCCTACCCTGTATAATAAATATAATTTACTATTCTTGAAAACGTCTTTGTTTATTACCTACCTGCCCGGGACTGTTTTGAAAGCATTTACTGAGAGAGGCTGTTTTTTGTTCATGTGCAGCCGGCTCCAGTTACTATTTTGTGTGGTCATTAGACCTTTGTACATGACAGTTTCACACTGACAAAGTTTCCTTCTTGGGTTTTGTGTTGACAAAGGGTGATCTTCGCATGGATCCAGCCAAGGTGAGTGCAGTCTTGGACTGGCCATGGCCTTCGTCGCTCAAGGAGTTACAACGTTTTTTGGGCTTTGCAAATGCCTCTGACATCGCGGTGGGGGGGGGGGGGGATCTCTCAAAGATGTTTAAACGACAGTAAAGTGCATCCTTGCGCTTTTTTTTCTCGCCGGCTGTCTTCGGCCGAGCGTAACTACGACGTGGGTAATCGGGAGTTGTTGGCAATCAAGTTGGCACTGGAGGAATGGAGACATTGGTTGGAGGAGGCGGCACATCCCTTCATTGTTTGGACTGATCATAAGAACTTGGCTTACATCCAAGGGGCTAAACACCTTAACGCTCGCCAGGCCAGGTGGGCGTTATTCTTCACTCGATTTCGATTTTCCATCTCCTATCGGCCCGGTTCCAAGAACGTCAAACCTGGCGCATTGTCACGCCAGTTTGATCTTCCGGGTCGGGAGGAGAAACCCCATCCTATTATTCCACAGGCCTTGATTTTGGCACCCGTGTCATGGGGTATAGATAGGGTGGTAAGATCGGCTCTGACACGGGAGCCCGATCCCGGTGGGGGTCCTCCGGGGCGGATGTATGTGCCCAAGGCGCCACACTCGCGCCTGCTGCAGTGGGCACATACCTCTTCACTCACCGGCCACCCTGGTGCGGCCAGAACTCTGGAGTTTATCCGTAGGAGGTTCTGGTGGTCGACAGAGGAGGGGGATACACGCTCCTTTGTGGCGGCCTGCCCGGTGTGCGCGCGCAGTAAGACCTCTCACCGTGCACCAGCGGGTCTCCTCCGACCGCTTCCTATTCCCAAACGCCCCTGGTCGCACATATCCCTGCCTGGATTTTATTTCTGGCCTTCCCCTGTCAGATGGGTTCACTACCATTTTGGTGGTAGTGGACCGTTTCTCTAAGGCGGCCCACTTCATTACCCTTCCCAAGCTTCTCTCTGCCCGAGAGACGGCTGATCTGGTGGTGCAGCACGTCTTTTGGGTCCACAGGCTTCCAGTGGATATTGTGTCCGACCGGGGTCCTCAGTTCGCCACCAGGTTCTGGAAGGCATTTGCCGCCGGCCTCGGCGCCTCCGTCAGCCTGTCGTCTGGGTTCCATCCGCAGTCGAACGGGCAGACGGAGCGCATCAACCAGGATCTGGAGGGGGGCCTGAGGTGTTACGTTGCCGGTTGTCCGGTGACGTAGAGGTTGGCCTGGGCTGAGTATGCGCATAATACCCTCCTCTCCTCCTCTACTGGTATGTCTCCCTTTCAGTGTCAATATGGTTTTCAACCTCCTCTGTTCCCCGAACAGGAGCAGGAGGCTGAGGTGCCATCAGCCCAGGCACATGTGGCTCGCTGTTGCAGGACGTGGAACCGGGTTCGAGCGGCGCTGCAGAAGGCTTCAGTTAAGGCTCAGAGGCAGGCTAACCGCAAGCACCGTCCGGCTCCGGTTTTCCGTCCTGGGCAGCGGGTTTGGCTTTCCACCCGTGATCTCCCTCTCCGGGTGGAATCCAGGAAGCTGGCTCCTCGCTTCATAGGGCCCTTTAAAGTGGTTCATCGGGTGAATCCTGTGGCTTACAGGTTGCGGCTTCTGGCCTCTATGAGGGTTCATCCGACGTTTCATGTGTCCCTGTTGAAGCCCTTGACCCCGCCACTTCCTGCGGTTCCTCCGCCTCGCATTATTGATGGTCAGCCTGTCTACACAGTGAGGAGGATCCTAAGTTGTAGGCGGAGGGGTAGGGGTTTTCAGTTCTTGGTGGATTGGGAGGGGTACAGAGTAGAAAAGCATTCCTGGGTGCCTCAAAGGGATATCTTAGATCCCAGCCTGAACAATGATTTCCGGCGGCTGCATCCCGAGGCCCCTAGGTGAACGTCTGGTGCCGTTCGTCGCAGGGAGGTACTGTAATGCTCTGGGTTCTCTGGCTGGTGCCTGAGAACCATACCACCATTCTGACACCTGTCACTTGCTTCGCCTGTCACTAATTGTCTGTGTTCACTGATTCGCTGTCACTGTGGTGCCTGTGGAATGTGAACCTATGTAACCCCTGTCTTCCCTGTGTTTTATTGTCGGTTCTTCACTCTACCTCCAGCGTTGGTACATGGTGGTACCCTGGATTTGGACGTTCCCTGGCACCTGATCGTCCTGTGTTAGTTAGCTTTATTATTCCTTGTGCCTTATCAGTAGACGCTCTGTTTCATTGCCTCTTATTTTGCTCTGGTGTACTGTTCCACTATTAAAGGAACCAGTGTTGACGAGCAACTACTCTCTGCCTCCTTTCTTCCTCCACAACTGGGACCTTGCCAACACTCACCCGTAACAGGATCTATATGCATTTAGTAGTGGTTCATCTCAGCAGAGATCTATAGCTAGTGTCCAGTAGCTGTGTCTGCTGTGATTCCCTAGTTTGACTATATGATCTGTATGCAGTATTGAGCTTGACTTTTGATCCAGTAATAGTTATGCTGTGTGTCTTAAATACAGTGATTTAATTATGTGCTATAGTTATGCCGTGTGTCTTAAGTCACTGTGATTTAATTGCGTGCTAACCTTTTGTGGATACAGGGAAAATTGGAGTTTGAACCCCAGGTCGTAGGAATAGTGGGTGAGTTACATGTGTTCAGGATTGAACTATATCCCTTTTGTGCTACACCGTTTGAGTGGTGCACAGTTAATTGTTGTATCTCCTTGTTGTCATTTACTGTGGATAGTAAGAATGATGTTAGACATTGATGATTTTGTTGCAGAGCCAACAGTGGCGAAGGTAAAAATTAGAGGTGGGCATAGATAATTTTTTTTAATCTAGATTAATCTATCTGCAATCCTGGATTTAATCTAGATTAAAAAAAAAAAAACCTGCCGAAGGCATTCAAAATATGTGTGTTCTACCCAAATAATGACCCTTACTTTTTCTTTCCTCCTTATGTTTCTCAGGCCAGGTGGCCCATTACACCATGAGCCCATCTCCCGTTTCCAAAATGCATTACAGACTGTTTGAAAAAGCTGTTTTGCTATGATAATTGGTAATGAAATCAAAATAATGTTCAATAAGATGTACTTGTGTTTAATAAGTTGTTTTATTCAGAAGTTAACACAAATAAATAATATTACCAGTACAGTACAGTATCTAGCACACTCTCAGGAGCAAAACAGAAAGAATCATTTCAAACTTGAACTATGTGACATGGCTTGAATCAACTGCTCCAGTGGAGTTGCTCAGTGGCCAATGGTGTCAACTGTGGTTGTACTGGGCAGCTCCCAGGTGTGAATGGAACTGTGTGAATGTGAAGCAGGGCGTTCCTGAAAAAGAGCATCTGTGCTCAGCGAACCTACCCTGTGTAAATAAAGGTAAAACATATTTTTTTTGATTAATGCGTTAATTATATTATCGCGCGATACTAGTATAGCGTTAACGCAGCACGTTAACGCCGTTAACGGCCCAGCTCTAGTAAAAATATATTCGAAGGATGAATTAATGCAAGTAGCTACTAAGTTTTCAATAGACCTCGATGCAGGCCAGAAAAAGGAGAGCTTGCAAAGTCAATTAATTGAGGAGCTGCGTAGGCAGGAGGTTTTTGGTGTGGCTACAGATGAATCTCTGGATGAGGGAGATGTAGATGTCATGGCGCGTGAAAAGCTACATGCATTGGAAGTGGAGAGCTCAAATCGCGGATGCGAGATGAAGAGCTTATGAAAGCGCGTGAGATGGCAGCTATTGCTACAGCTGAGCGTGAGGCCCAGGAGGCTGCTGAGGTGAGAAGAGCAGCTGCTGCTATTGCTGCTGCCCAGGCCCAGGAAGCTATTGAGGTGGCACGTGAGATATGCGCCCAGACCCAGGAAGCTGTTGAGGTGGCACGTGAGGTACGCGCCCAAGCAGCACGTGACCATGAGATGGCGATGCGTAATAGAGGTGATGTTGGTGCTGTACATGTGCAAAGGGAGCCAGGTTTTGACATGGCTAGGCAGAAGAGCATGGTTCAGTTTTTTTTGGAAAGGGATGTTGATAGTTGTTTTTAGCTGGCAGTTGCGGCTGGCCAGCAGATAAATGGACTATCCTCATGCAGAGTGCTTTGCGCGGTAAGGCACAGACCATGTATGCGTCGTATCCTGATAATATGGATTATAATTTGGTAAAGCAGGTGTTGAATGCCCACGCTAGGTCTTAGGTCAGATCGATAACTTCATAACTCATTGGTCTGCTTATCTTGACATCAAACAGCGTCCTGCGAAGTGGTTGACACGCAGAACCAAACGAGTCTACAAAATGTTGTTGTTACCACTGACCGACAAGAGATAGCGAACGCACCGTTCCGACCCCCGTCAGTCATCGACCTTAGGTCGAGTGATTGAAGTTGCGGAATCTTTTATTTTATTTGCACTGGGAAGGACTCTCTATATTCAGAGGAGGTCCATTTCCCTAATCCGTTACACGTATTATCACTGTATGGCTTTACTTGATAATCCCATTATACAGAATCCACCTTTAGTCCTTAATGCAGGGATAAAGCCACTTAGTCTATTTTGCCTTAATACATAATCATATGTCTCCTAAGTACACGTATTATCACTGTATGGCTTTGCTTGATAATCCCATTATACAGAATCCACCTTTAGTCCTTAATGCAGGGATAAAGCCACTTAGTCTATTTTGCCTTAATACATAATCATATGTCTCCTAAGTACACGTATTATCACTGTATGGCTTTGCTTGATAATCCCATTATAGCTAGGGATAAAGCCACTTATTCTATTTCATTCTATTCATAATCCTATGTCTCCTTTTACTCCATAGGGATAAAGCCACACTTCTAAAGTTTTACATCATTAATCAAAACGCAATACGGGACCGCGTGGTTGACATATTTCTCTTTAGGCCTCCATATGGATAAAGCCTTAATGCATAATCCTATTTCTCCTTCTACTCCGTCTGGCTAAAGCCTTACTCAGGAGGTTTTTTACATCATAAATCAAAAATGCATGGGGTGAAGTTACAAATGCAGAACACATTTCAAAGCTTACCCGGCCGTCTGGTCAGAAGAAAGGATACAAAGGATATATTTATAGAGAGGTTTAATTAGAAAAAGCAAGTTACAAAAAGAGACTGAATTAGAAAAATGTCCATTTCAGTTAAAATATGCACAAAACAAAACATCTCATCTCTGCACGGCTTGTGCCCCGTGTCTGGCAGCAGGATTTCCATCTCTCAAAAAAGTCTTCCTCTCTCTCCAGCTCAGTGTAAAAATCTGCCTTTCTCTCCCCAGTTGGCCCTTATAAAGCGCCCCAGATCTCTTCGGCTTATTGGTCCAAATACAGCGCTGTCACCGTGATGTCATTTCACCAGCCAGTCAATGCACGGCTCGTGGGGACTGGTTCTCCTCCCATTTTACTCCACTAGGCCGTAACTCGAAAGTAATTGTAACGTTTTTCGCTGGAACAGACTCCCTTTGTTCTCTGCGGTGGAAAGTCCCTTCTCTCCCCATCTCACTCAGACCCCACAAAGGGTTAACTCTGCAACTACATGGGCCTCTCTCGTTCTGATAGTAAGAGAAGAAGACGAGGCAGACTGCCGTAATATACAGTACATAGCCTAACACATACATATACAGATATATACAGATATACATACATATACATGTACAATACAGTACTCATATACTTTAAACACTGATTGATCACACATCATATATGTATTTTGTAGTTTAAGGCCAGTTCTCTCTTCTGCTCTCATCTCTGTGCTCGTCTCGCTCGGAGCTGTCTCTCAAGGTCACATTCTTTAAGTTGACTCCCCTTTCACAGACACCGGCCCCTTCTATGGAGACATTTAAAGGCTCAGTTCCATAAGTAGAACTGTAGAATAAGTAGAGCCATCATAAAGCTACACATCAAACATTTAATTGTTATATAGTTTCTTTTTTAAGATCTCCTCAAAAGTTTCCGGACTCCGTCTTTCAACCCTCAACCCTTAATCCCCTTCCTGTCTGAAAGGGTTAACATCTTACAGCTCTCTATCTCACTGTTGATGGGGCCCACATTCCGCAGGTTTCCTCCCTTTTGCCTGTGAAGAACTGTGGAGAACAGACCTCTCTTTATGGAGATATTAAAGGTTCAGTTCCATTTTTTTTATAAGTAGAGCCGTCATAGAGCTATTTTTCCAGAGTTCAGTTTAAAGATTTATACTGGTCACACAGGAAGGACTCAGGATGTCATTGTCCAAAAGTGTCGCTTGTTTTGTGACACTTTACACCCACTCTGCCATCCTGTGAGGTCTTTGTCCATCGTCAATTGAATAATGGAAAAATGAAGCATATGATTACATGTGAAAAATAGGTAAATAGGGCTATATTGTAACGACTCAGGATGTCATTGTCAAAAAAGTGTCACTTGTTCTGTGGCACTTCACACCCACTCTGTCATTCTGGGAGATCATTGTCCATCATCAACTGAATAATGAAGCATATAATTACATGTGAAAAATAGGTATATACGGCTATATTGGAACGACTCAGGATGTCATTGTCAAAAAGTGTCACTTGTTCTGTGGCACTTCACACCCACTCTGTCATTCTGGGCGGTCATTTTCCATTGTCTTAATAGCGTCTGTACTGGGGGACGAGATGGCGATTGTGGGGTCACGTGGCTGTGACTCTCCACACCCCCTCTGCCATCTCGGTACCTTGTTACCCTGGTAGCCGGCGGGAAGACTTGCATCTGTTGTTCCCTGGCTGGACGGCTCGACAGGATAGGGGTCACGTTGTTGCTTGGTATCCGGCGGGAAGACTTGGATCTGTTGTTCCCGGCCGATGCACCCAGGTTGTTGTCGTCTTCGTCATCTTGGTCATCTTGGTCATCTTGGTCATCTTGGGGTCACCTTGGTCATCTTGGGGTCACCCCCTCTGACCTCTTGGATCTCTCCCATAGTTTGGGGCAGGTTGATTTGTCACTTCTCGGGCGACCCCCACGGGTCCCCGAGAATTGTAGCAGCAGTCCTCTATTGAAGTGTGGTTGGCCTGGTCTTGTGACCCTGTCCGTAGGCCTCGCAGGACATCACAGATACAGTCCACAGAGGACTCATTTCTTTTCTCTCTTTCAGGTCCATTCAGGGCTCTCGTCGCCCTGTAACCCGGGTCCAGGCCGATGTCTCTCTGTCCGGTCTGGGAGGTCTAGGAGGTCTGGGAGGTCTGGGAGGTCTGGGAGGTCTGGGAGGTCTGGGAGGTCTAGATGAGGACCTTGCGGATGCTCTGGAGCTTGACCTATCCCGGTCTTCCTCCATTTCCGATTTCTGACCTGAGTCAGTATATTCCTTCTTGCCATTCGCTGCGTCGTCCGCTGACTCCGGGGGACCCCCCCCCCCTTGTCTAAGAATGCGGCACTGGTTCAGGTTTTGTCCCTTTACCAGCGCACCTTTACCAGCGCACATTGTTCACAGGCCTTTCGGACTGTTATCGCTCTTTGTTTGGCTTTATGTATGAGAATGTTGTTAGTTCTCAGGTATACCAACATCCTCCTACTTCCGGCATGTCCAAGGTTATCATATACCTGTCTGATCATGTGAGTAGCCTCGTCCTGTTAGCAATGGCTAGTTAGCCTGCTATTCGCTCCTATTCGCAATGGCTATTTCAGCCTGCTCGCAATGGCTATTTCAGCCTGCTATTCGCAATGGCTATTTCAGCCTGCTATTCGCAATGGCTATTTCAGCCTGCTATTCGCAATGGCTATTTCAGCCTGCTATTCGCAATGGCTATTTCAGCCTGCTATTCGCAATGGCTATTTCAGCCTGCTATTCACAAAGTAGAGTTTTTTCTACTTAAGTTCTGACTTTAAGTAAGCATTTAGTTACTTCAAGTTCAAGTGACTTTAGGGCTCCCTAGCCCTATTAGTCGCGAGTAAACGCCACTTCAAGTGGTTTCTTATGAACCCTCTCTTGTTCCTGATAGATTTTTTACCTCTTAGGCTGTCTGCTGCGCTTTGCAGACCTCTACGTCACTCATTGTTCCAGATCTCGAGCACTTAGGAGGAGTCTTGGTTTGAGAGGATTGCTTGCTGATAAGATCACACTTGAGTAAGGTTTTAACTCAAATCTGTAATAAATTTTACTCCAGAGGCCCCTGACCGCAGTTATTTCAGTTCATATTCTTTCGGCTTTTGATACCTATTCAATTAGCATAAAGCCCAACTCACGAATGTTCTAAGCCCCAGAACCTCCAATCCGTTTTGACAGACCTATAAACCAGTGACTCGGCCGCCCAAGCACCACAGCGTCCTGTATGCTGAAGCTTCCGAGTCCCCACAAATCTGATAGGCCCGTCGGATATAGAGACCCTGATGCTCGCTCTGTCCCCCCGCGTCAAGGTGCTAAGCTTGATGAGAGTTTGCAGAGTCTCAATTTTTATCCATAGGCGCTGGTGAGTGTACATCTCACGCAGCTGATATGGTTGGTACAGGTGCTAACCTACCAGATGGTAGCTGTCAGGAAATCCCCTTTGCATGAAATAGATTACAAATTCTTTCGTCCTCTCTACTCTGGTTTAGAGAAAAGACGGACATCTTTACAGTATTTGTGTTGAGAAAGCATTTTGACTTGGTCATACAGCATGCATTCCGTCCGTAACTGGTCTCGGGACCATGCTGCGCATTTGGCTGCAAGACGGTTACCACCTGGTACACCGATGAATAGCTTTTCAAGCAGTAAGCCTGATCTTCGCCTAGGCGTTCCACGTATGACTGATTCTGCTGCAACAGTGAGAGACAAGCTCCCGTCTCGCACCTGTGGGATTAGTTTCTCCACCATATTTTCCCCTGGATCTTGACCGGGGATTCTTACTTCCATTTCCATCATTTGGGCCATTGAAGCCCCTTCGGGGACCTCCAGTCCTTTGAGGTGTCTCAAAATGCGAGCGGCCTCCGGGTCATCATAGAGAGGTGACCCATGGAAAATCTGAGCACACTTATGGATATAAGCAGCCTGGGTCTCCCCTCGAAGCATTTCTGGGGCCAGTTTTTTGAGCACTTGGGTTTTGCTTAACAATTCTTGTGCTTTGTTGCTTTCTCCATATTGGGTGCTGTCACGCAGACTCCTGCCTGTATGTGAACTCTTTCCTCTCGGTCGGTAAATGTCTCCGGGAGATTGGGCTAGTATGGAGTGAGGGCTCACTTCCGGTCGGTGTTCCTCTGTGCTGTGTCTCAGGGCTCGGATTGGGCTTATGGATGGGGCCTCGTTCAACCAGTTTCTTTCTCTCCTGGCTATTTCAGCCATGGCCCTGTCTAGCTTGTACACCTGTTCACGTAGTATGTCATAGCCTGCATGTAAGTGTGCATGCTTGTATGGTTCTGTTACCCCAGGGTGAGACAACACTTTTTCTGCCACAGGTGACCGGGCTAAGGCCTGAGCCGTTCCCCACCTCACGGGATATGCTGGCATAATATCCCCTGTTTCCTTTCCTTCCAAGTCTCCTTCACTCTCTTCGGAGACGTCCTCCAATCCTGAGCTCCAGGTCAAGCCCGAGGGTGACTGAAAGGTGGTGCCTTTCAGAGTAGGCCCCTTGCCTATAGGTCTCAGTTTGACCGGTTTCGCTCTCTTGTTTCGAGGTCTAGGAGGTTCACCCCTCGGGTACCGAACTCTCTCCCTAGATCTTGATCGAGATGAAGACTTGGAGGATGCTCTGGAGCTTGACCTATCCCGGTCTCCCTCCATTCCTGAGTCCTGATTTAGATCAGTATACTCCTGTTCGCTACTTGCTGGGTCGTCCCCTGAGTCCGGGGGACGGCCTAGAAGTCTATGGATACTCCTGGCCTGAGATCGCGCAGGTTCCGCCTTTTCAGGTTCGAACGGTACTGTCGGTCTCCTGGGTGTGGATGATCTCCCTCTCTCCGCTGCTCGGGAGGAGTTCTGGGAGTTGGACCTTTCTTTCCTGGGTACGGGTCCCGATCCCTTAGGGTTCGGAGGGGGAGTGAGAGGTACCAATGCAGGCTCATCGTCCTCGTCTTCCTCACCCTCCCCGGCTCTATCCACGGCCAGGGTTATTGACTCATGGTCCCTAGGTTCCATCATGAGACGGATCTCCGTGTGCCCTGCACTCCTTAGGCTTGAGATCGCGCTGATTACGGCTTTCCCCAACCATATGCCTCTTTGGCCATATCCTCGAGACCTGCCCCACATCAGGTTTATGGCTAGTCGGTAGGGCATGTCCTTAGTACCGTGGCCAGCATAGATTTCCCTTTTCTGCAGTAGTTCCTTTATACGGGACACCAGTCTGTCCCAGTTTATGTGTGAGGACTCTATCTCCTTGTATTGGTCTTGACTTAGTGTCACATGGACAATTTTCTCCGCGTGAAACACCTCATAATCACACTCTGTGATTACTGCCTTGCCTGGTTTCAGGGGCTTTTTGGTCCTTTTTTCCATTACCTGTTTCCTCAGGTTTCGGTAGTAAGAGCCTCCTGCCGTTACCATGCTTGTTTCCCATCTACCATAGTTCGTCAATGACGGTCCAGTGAAGGTGAGGATTGACCATGGTGTATCAGAGTTATCGGTCCAGACTGGGTGGTTAGTGACTGTTATGTTTGGTGATTGTCTGTGAGACCTTGTAGATGTCACTCTCACCCCTGAGTGTTCACCACGGGGAGATATATAGGTTGCTCTCGCTTGCCTCACTTCCTTGTGACCACGTGGTCCTGGGCTTATGCACTGCAGGGAGTGATCTCGCTCCTGCAGCTCCTTCAGCTCCTCCTCAAACTCCTCCTTCTCCAGACGAGACTGCAGCAGCTCCTGTTTGGTGCTTCGCAGTTCGTCTCTGGTGGTGTGGAACTGCTCCATCCAGTGGGCACTCTCGTCCCTGCAGTCCTCTAGCTGCTGCTGCAGGGAGCGCACCGAGGTGTTCACACGCTGCCGCTCTGCCTCGATACCTGCCTGAGACTGGGACACCTGCTCCATGCTGCTCCTCAGCCTCTCCATGTCGGTGCTGTACTGCTCCCTGAGGGTCTCGGATCTCCCGGTCGTGCGTGGCCACCTCGTCCTTCAGCGCCCCCTTCAGGGCCGTGAGCTCCCGCTCCCGCTGCCTCAGCGTCTCCTGGAGCTGGAGGTTGTCATCCAGTTAGCATTCAGTTCACTCCTGGCTTGTCAGCCCATGTTCCAGTGAACACGCCGTTTTAGCTAGCGTCACGTAGCCTCGGGCTAGGTAGCCATCCAGGGAACATTCAGTGAACGGTCGTCTTGGCTGCGTGTCACGTAGTCTCCCCTCCTCACAAACAGTATCTTTGGGCTAGGGGAGCCATCGCCTTTCTGTGAACGGTCGTTTTGACTTCGCTTCACATCCAGTCTCCCCTCCTTACAAACAGTGTCTTTGGGCTAGGGAGCCCTCGCCTTTCTGTGAACGGCCGTTTTGGCTTCGCTTCACATCCAGTCTCCCCTCCTTACAAACAGTGTCTTTGGGCTAGGGAGCCCTCGCCTTTCTGTGAACGGCCGTTTTGGCTTCGCTTCACATCCAGTCTCCCCTCCTTACAAACAGTGTCTTTGGGCTAGGGAGCCCTCGCCTTTCTGTGAACGGCCGTTTTGGCTTCGCTTCACATCCAGTCTCCCCTCCTTACAAACAGTGTCTTTGGGCTAGGGAGCCCTCGCCTTTCTGTGAACGGCCGTTTTGGCTTCGCTTCACATCCAGTCTCCCCTCCTTACAAACAGTGTCTTTGGGCTAGGGAGCCCTCGCCTTTCTGTGAACGGCCGTTTTGGCTTCGCTTCACATCCAGTCTCCCCTCCTTACAAACAGTGTCTTTGGGCTAGGGAGCCCTCGCCTTTCTGTGAACGGCCGTTTTGGCTTCGCTTCACATCCAGTCTCCCCTCCTTACAAACAGTGTCTTTGGGCTAGGGAGCCCTCGCCTTTCTGTGAACGGCCGTTTTGGCTTCGCTTCACATCCAGTCTCCCCTCCTTACAAACAGTGTCTTTGGGCTAGGGAGCCCTCGCCTTTCTGTGAACGGCCGTTTTGGCTTCGCTTCACATCCAGTCTCCCCTCCTTACAAACAGTGTCTTTGGGCTAGGGAGCCCTCGCCTTGGGTAGGGCCAGTTCGCTTCCTGTGGGCAAAGCACGAAATTATGTTGCACTTGTAACTCCCCCCAGAGCTCTATAAACATTATGTTACCCTTTAGTTGTGAGTAAACGTTGCTTTAATCACCAAGATAGAGCTTTCTATTCATTTGTGATATCCCCGAGTACAGCCTTCCACTCGAGTCGCCAGTAGAGCTTTCTACTTTAATTTGAGCCAAATCTGTAATTTAATTTTACTCCAGAGGCTTTTGACAGTAGTCCTGTCTTCTTCGGCCGTTTAGCACCTATTTTGGTTAGTATAAATGCACATCGCCAGGGACGCCATGTTGAATGCCCACGCTCGCTCTTAGGTCAGATCGATAACTTCATAACTCATTGGTCTGCCTATCTACACCTCAAACAGCGTCCTGTGAAGTGGTTGACACGCAGGACCAACCGAGTCTACAAAATGTTGTTGTTACCACTGACCGACAAGAGACAGCGAACGCACCGTTCCGACCCCCGTCAGTCATCGACCTTAGGTCGAGTGATTGAAGTTGCGGAATCTTTTATTTTATTTGCACTGGGAAGGACTCTCTATATTCAGAGGAGGTCCATTTCCCTAATCCGTTACACGTATTATCACTGTATGGCTTTACTTGATAATCCCATTATACAGAATCCACCTTTAGTCCTTAATGCAGGGATAAAGCCACTTAGTCTATTTTGCCTTAATACATAATCATATGTCTCCTAAGTACACGTATTATCACTGTATGGCTTTGCTTGATAATCCCATTATACAGAATCCACCTTTAGTCCTTAATGCAGGGATAAAGCCACTTAGTCTATTTTGCCTTAATACATAATCATATGTCTCCTAAGTACACGTATTATCACTGTATGGCTTTGCTTGATAATCCCATTATAGCTAGGGATAAAGCCACTTATTCTATTTCATTCTATTCATAATCCTATGTCTCCTTTTACTCCATAGGGATAAAGCCACACTTCTAAAGTTTTACATCATTAATCAAAACGCAATACGGGACCGCGTGGTTGACATATTTCTCTTTAGGCCTCCATATGGATAAAGCCTTAATGCATAATCCTATTTCTCCTTCTACTCCGTCTGGCTAAAGCCTTACTCAGGAGGTTTTTTACATCATAAATCAAAAATGCATGGGGTGAAGTTACAAATGCAGAACACATTTCAAAGCTTACCCGGCCGTCTGGTCAGAAGAAAGGATACAAAGGATATATTTATAGAGAGGTTTAATTAGAAAAAGCAAGTTACAAAAAGAGACTGAATTAGAAAAATGTCCATTTCAGTTAAAATATGCACAAAACAAAACATCTCATCTCTGCACGGCTTGTGCCCCGTGTCTGGCAGCAGGATTTCCATCTCTCAAAAAAGTCTTCCTCTCTCTCCAGCTCAGTGTAAAAATCTGCCTTTCTCTCCCCAGTTGGCCCTTATAAAGCGCCCCAGATCTCTTCGGCTTATTGGTCCAAATACAGCGCTGTCACCGTGATGTCATTTCACCAGCCAGTCAATGCACGGCTCGTGGGGACTGGTTCTCCTCCCATTTTACTCCACTAGGCCGTAACTCGAAAGTAATTGTAACGTTTTTCGCTGGAACAGACTCCCTTTGTTCTCTGCGGTGGAAAGTCCCTTCTCTCCCCATCTCACTCAGACCCCACAAAGGGTTAACTCTGCAACTACATGGGCCTCTCTCGTTCTGATAGTAAGAGAAGAAGACGAGGCAGACTGCCGTAATATACAGTACATAGCCTAACACATACATATACAGATATATACAGATATACATACATATACATGTACAATACAGTACTCATATACTTTAAACACTGATTGATCACACATCATATATGTATTTTGTAGTTTAAGGCCAGTTCTCTCTTCTGCTCTCATCTCTGTGCTCGTCTCGCTCGGAGCTGTCTCTCAAGGTCACATTCTTTAAGTTGACTCCCCTTTCACAGACACCGGCCCTTTCTATGGAGACATTTAAAGGCTCAGTTCCATAAGTAGAACTGTAGAATAAGTAGAGCCATCATAAAGCTACACATCAAACATTTAATTGTTATATAGTTTCTTTTTTAAGATCTCCTCAAAAGTTTCCGGACTCCGTCTTTCAACCCTCAACCCTTAATCCCCTTCCTGTCTGAAAGGGTTAACATCTTACAGCTCTCTATCTCACTGTTGATGGGGCCCACATTCCGCAGGTTTCCTCCCTTTTGCCTGTGAAGAACTGTGGAGAACAGACCTCTCTTTATGGAGATATTAAAGGTTCAGTTCCATTTTTTTATAAGTAGAGCCGTCATAGAGCTATTTTTCCAGAGTTCAGTTTAAAGATTTATACTGGTCACACAGGAAGGACTCAGGATGTCATTGTCCAAAAGTGTCGCTTGTTTTGTGACACTTTACACCCACTCTGCCATCCTGTGAGGTCTTTGTCCATCGTCAATTGAATAATGGAAAAATGAAGCATATGATTTCATGTGAAAAATAGGTAAATAGGGCTATATTGTAACGACTCAGGATGTCATTGTCAAAAAAGTGTCACTTGTTCTGTGGCACTTCACACCCACTCTGTCATTCTGGGAGATCATTGTCCATCATCAACTGAATAATGAAGCATATAATTACATGTGAAAAATAGGTATATACGGCTATATTGGAACGACTCAGGATGTCATTGTCAAAAAGTGTCACTTGTTCTGTGGCACTTCACAGCAGGCTATCCTTAAAGCCTATGAATTAGTCCCTGAGGCTTACAGCCAGAAATTTCGTAATTTAAAGAAGCAGAACTCTCAATCTTTTGTAGAGTTTGTGAGGGAAAAGCAGTTTCTTTTTGACCGGTGGTGTGCAGCGGAAAAGGTCACCACAGTGGGGGAGATTAGGGACCTAATCTTGTTAGAGGAATTCAAGGTATATGGCGTCTCTGAGGATATTGCTATGTACTTAAATGTGAGGAAAGTCAGGACCTGTTCGGCAGCGGCGGTCCTGGCTGATGAGTATGTTCTGACCCACAGGACGTATTTTGAGAGACAGCATTATCCTGTGCGTGATGGAGAGGGGAGGCCGAGATGGGGTACTACTAGGCCTACGGTCTCCAGTGCTGGGGGTAGTGGTACGTTTAATGGGGCATGGGGAAGCGATGATAACCGGAAGTGCCAGAATTGTGGGAGTGCAGGACATGTGATGGACAATTGTTATCGTTTGCACCCAGAAAAGCGCCCGTCTAACCCACCCAGACCAGTGATGTTGATAAATACACCTGTACGTAAC